>NC_022022.1:13638113-13682552 GCF_000317375.1 Microtus ochrogaster
AAAAAGACTAACGGGGAACGAGAAACACCGGACAGAGTCTACAAGACATGCTGACTTCAAGAAATCGCAGCTAACGCTCCCAAGACCTTTTCTCTAGAGGAGGAACAGTGTACGGCGGGAAACAATAGATTCCAAAGCACTGGGTGCCTACGGAATGAGATCAGGTTCATGCGCTCTCGGGGTCCCCCCCGTGCTCCACAGAGACCTTGAAGAAAATCCTCCTATACACTGCAGTGGGATCTCGGCACAGATGATGGATGCCTAAAGCTGCCTCAGCTGCTAGTTTAATTGAATGCACACCATAGCAAAGCATGACTTCAGGCTTCTTGTACAGGTACCTGCAAGGACAACCAACTGTACAGAATGTCTTCCAACTGTCTGGATGGCGCAGAAGTGCGAGCCAAACTCCAAAAGACTTCAAAATCTACAACTACCAAACAGAAGCAACAACTCCACAGGGGCCTCATATGGTGAGGAAGTCAACATACAGGCACAAGAAACAAAGAAACGACATCAAAAGTGCACGATATTACCTTCACACTATATCCGTAAGCTGTAGAGCAAACATAATCCGGTCATATGCGGACCCCAGTAAGCATAATATGGATATGGATATGTGTGTGTATGCAAATAAAATTTCAAAATCATTTCAGATGAGAGATGCTCAACCAGTATTATGTAGCAAAGATAGTAGCCAGCTATTAGAGTTCTAATTTTTATAATAAAAATGTACTTTGTATCTGAAAAAGACTATAATTACTATTAACTTTACTAAACCAGAGGAAGAAGAAACCATTCGGAGTTCTTAATAAATTGGATACATTACTTGGCAGGCCATCTATTCTGAGATGTTCACTGAGTACCTTTCTATACGTCAGACCCAGTTTAGACATCTTTGATGTATTTACTCAATAAATCCTTCATGCTGCCCGTTTCCCAGATGAGGAAAGTGTGGCACAGAGCAGTGAAGTTATTTGCCCCAGATTGCTCAACTAGTCCGTGATGGAGTCTGAAGCCTGGGAGCCTGGCAAACATTTATCCTGTGATCACTACCTCTTCCAGCTAGCAGGCTTTCACCCTGATAAGAGCACAGTTACACGAATTAACAGATATTACATGTATCACCTTAAAAGAGATAGTATGTTTTGAAATTCTTTTTCATCAGAACTGAATAAAAAAGGAATCATTATAAAAACATTCCCATGGCCAGATATGGTGGTGGCCCACGCCTTTAATCTCAGAATCAGGGAGGCAGAGGCAAGAGAATCTCCGTGAATTAGAGGAAAGGCTGGTCTACACAGTGAGTTCCACAACAGCCAGGACAACACAGAGAGACCCTATCTCAAAAGCAAATCAATACTTGGAGTATTCTGGCTAAATAATGGTTTAATTCTGTTTGCTCAGCGTTTTTGATGCTTCCATGTGTCAATGCCATTGTCTAAAAAATAAATAAATAAAGATAATGATGAAGAAAATGGAGGTGGTCATGAGACCTGAAGTATAAAAATTATTTTATGCTCACAAGTGTTTTATATAACTGACATTTAATCTGGAGCTCATTTGATCAGTAAGTTCTACGAGGCTCTCAGACTAGATCAAGTCTATTATGAATAATACACGGCATTGTTCCAGTATGGATACCATAAAATAATGCGGCAATGTTCGACCTGGGAAATAAGGTTAAAATTCATTGCTTGGTATTTTCAGCCTCAAAGTGTTTTATGTCAGAATACAAGCTTCCCCCCAGGAGTCTCATTCCCTGAAAGTAGGGAAGGTTTGATATAAAACAAAGTGTTAGGTAAAGAGATCAAGACGGCTTGTTCTGTTCTGGGAATTCGTTTCTAATCTGTTTTGGCAGATTGGCAGATGTACATAATAACTTTAAAGTTTCAGCGCTTCTGGAGGGGCGTTTCTTTCCTAAACAACCCAGCTACTTAGCTGTGGCAGAAAAATGTCTCATAATTATAGATATACTTACAGTACAGACAGTAAATACAGCCATAAGCTGGCTGTCAAAAGCAACAAATAAGAAAATGACAGAAGATTAGCACCTTGACAGTAGATAGGTAAGGAGGTATCTTCTGCTCCAGTGGTTTCTACAAATGCTCTCAAGGTTAGCTCCCGGGAAAAGTCAGAGCCTTTCTGTGTGGCCCTTTTGCTACTCTGAATTTCTATTTATCTATTTCCCCGAGTCTCTCAAGAAAGAAAAACCTAGTCTGTTTGTTATCCCCAGTATGAATTCCAACTATAGAGCCAAAAACAAAGCAAAGAAAGGAGTTTAGTTTAACATTTTAGGTAATTAAGAAAACTACACATTTGGTAATAGGGGGTTTTATTTTATACTCTTGCATACAAAGTATTGAACAAGTGAACACCAGGGGAATTTTAATCTACAGCTCCCTTTATGTTCCCCTCTTATATCCTTTTCATGTCTCTATAATCGCTTGAGCCTTTTTTATACTGCTTAAGAATTAACACACAGAATGTGCACACAATACATATTTCCACAAATGTGGTTTCTCCACACTTTAAAGAGCTCATTTCCAGCGACGCAATGCAAACTTTTCAGGGATTGTAGTCGAAATACCACTGGAGAAGGCTTTGTGGTCACCATGTCAACACAAAAAGCCTAAATTGCTGTGATAAAATCGGCTTTGAAAAGGGTATATACAGTTTCCTTGTGTCCTTTATGTATTCCAAGAGCCCCAAGATGTAACGTGATAATTCTGGCTAATTAAAACATGATGTAAAATATTCTTTTACCTTCCTACATGGCTTTTAATAGAGTCTTCTTTTCTGGAAGAATTTAATATAGGCTTTTCAACAATCACAAAGAGTTCAATTGTTAGATGACAGATTGTTGACACCCTGCTTGACTAAGTCAACCATGACATGAGTGTTTTCAGTTCATTCGAACACCAAAATTATATTTATGCAAGCTCGTTTTAAATTTATTGTCTACCTTAGCAAAGCCATATTTCTCCAAAAAAATAGGCAGCTTCCAGATTACTGTATATTAACGTTAAACTGAAAACTTGGTTTTCTTTTGACTAGTGTTTCACACACGAGCAAGGCTAACAGGGGTATGTGACCTTCTAGGCTCATCTGCTTTTTAGCATGAGCACAGATAGCACCCGACTTTCAGTTCGATACAACTGATTAGGCACTCCCCATATTGTGGAGCTTCGGGAAACAAAGATGCACTGAGCAGTTCAAAAGCCAGCAGAGGACAGAAAATCTTGGATACGTGACTGTGAGTGACAGGTGTGTGAACTACTCTATGAGACTTGAGAAGCAAAAAGCCTTTCTACCTGGATCAGGCACAGGTGTGCCATCAAAAGAACTTGTGCCAGCAGGTCAGGAATTATAAAACCAGTCACAGAAATGAAAAACAAAACAAAACAAACAAACACAGAGTGAATGTCATGTCCTCAGCTCCAAGCCCAATCAGGGCATGGATTCAAGGATGCCAAGACACCGAGTACAGCCGCTGAAGAGGACACAGACAACAAGGCATAGGGATGATGGGAAGGAACCTTGACCAGCAAGCCAAGAGATCAAGACTTATCTCTATAGACAGACAGAACCCTTGAACAATGCCAAATGAATACAACTTGATCAACTCTGTTTTAGAAATTAATATGGAAATTATTAATTTGAAAAATTATATGAAAAATTAGAGGCAAGAATTGCTTGTGACAGAAGAAAGTACAGAGGGTCTATAATAGTTCATGAAGACCAACTCTCATAGTAGAGGTAAGGATGGAAGGACACTGGACAACAGGTACTTCGTGGGAAGAACTGATGGGATCTAGTGGCAGCTGTGGCAGACTCAAAGACTTTGTGACAATGTGCTATCTGTGCCAGTATACACATCCCACGTGAACGCCTCCTGTATATGAGAGGAGGGCTGCAATAAAAATAGGCCTTAAATATAGAAAAAAGGAGTCAGGGAATGGGGCGTGAAAGAGAATTTTAAAATTTCTGAAAGAAAGAAAGGAAGAAATATGCAAAATTATGAAAATATATAATAAATAAGCCAACAACAAATAGGTAAACATATCTCAAAGCTAGATATGAGATACCCAAAAGTCAGATGTCATGTTTTCTACCTGATATGTCTGTCTCACTTCAGGTTTACCAATCAGTACTACATCCATGAGCTAGGTGTAGGGATGCTGGATGCAGGGATCCAGGGTCTACAAGCATGAGATAAGCAACTCTCTATACAAGAGAGGAATGATGTAGACAAACGAGAAAAACAGGATGACTTCAGGAAAGGCCATGATTGCTATAGTTAGGCGTGGCCAAGGAAAGCTGCACAGGAGAGTCTGGATGGTAGGAAGGAGGAAGGCTGACTAGGTTGGGGACACAGAACATAAGAAATGGCACGTAGGAGAAGCAGGAGGCGTCCAAGAATGTGAGGACTGCTTGACAAAGTCGGGAGATTAATGCTCACAAGCAGAGGGCAGTGGTCTTTAATAGCTGATTGGATAAATTCCAAAAGGCCCTACAATGGAAAGTTGCAAGCTTAATGTCAGGATGGACCAGACATTTAATCCAAACAAACCCCTCCAAGGACAAATTAAATATTTGTAAAATATAAGGAAGAAAGCAAAACCCCTGCAGGGCGCAAAGCAAGATCAACATCTTTGCGCCCTGGAAACAAACCAAGCCTCAGTGGTAGGCCACTGACTACAGAGTTGGAGACAAACAGAGGTGGCCAGCTGTTCTGTTCTCAAGGACACATGGGCCAAAATCCCCAGGCATGAAGCCAAGGCTGACTCAGGCTCTCCCAGCTGGGAAAGGGTGCTGGGAGAAGCCCGGGCCACCATCCACAGACCAGGGCTTATTCAGAACTACATCCATGCCTGAGAAGAAAGCCTGGGCCCAGCTCACCAAGACGTGAGCCTGGATCCTTTGGACCAGTTTCTACACTAAAAGACCCCACAAATCAGCAGAATTCACAAGAAAGGATAAATGGCCAAAGTAGTAAGTATGCTAATCACCCTAATATGACCACAGCATGCCAAAAAAATAATCACACTGAATGCCATAAATAGACATAATTAATATGTCAATTAAAAAATGAAATGGAACTTCAAAATAAGATGCGAAACTCATTAGATGAAGGAAAAGCAAAGCTGACAAGTTTTTAAAATGCTCCCATAGCAATGTGCTTATCATACAAACATCAGATCTGAACTCAGACCCCCAGTGCCCACACTGAAGCTGAGCACAGTGGTGCATACCTGCTACCCAAGGACTGGGGAGGCAGACACAGGCTGATCCCCGGAGCTTACAGACCGGTCAGTCAAATCAGGGAGGGTCTCAGTGAGAGCCTCTGCCTCAAAAGATAAGGTGGAGAATGACAAAGACTCCAAACATCAACCTCTGACTTGATACACACACACACACACACATACACGCACACACACACAGTCAGTGTGAACCTGTCAACTAGAATTCTACACCACAGAAGGAAGGTGACACTGAGAACTGACAAAGTCACACCCAAGACAAAGTCTCCTGAGCAGAAATGCAAAGCATCAGGGAGAGGGTTGAGCATCTGAGAACCTCAAGATCATAGAGAGAGAACAAAAAACCATAGCTTGTGACTGCAATCACAAAGGAATCAGAGATGCTAGGTTAAAAAAGATGAGGCCATTGAAATCATTGCATCACACCCCATAAATAGGCATACACTCTAGAGCACACACTGTAAAAGACAATTAGTACCTGGAAACCAAAGGAGGAATTCAATCACCGTATTAGTTTGGGCTCCGGATTAAAAATATTAAACAGAAGGTAGGAAATATTGAGGCTGTAGTGACGGGCTTCCGCATAAACATCCCAAACTCATTTTCTTCTGTGTAGCTGCGGCACGCTGTGTACTTTCAGCTGGTAGCTGCACACTGGATGGGAGGTTTTATCTGTCTCTCTCCAAGGTTTAGGGAGGAAGCAAAGGGAAGGCAGAAAAGTAACATCTAAAAAATGATAGCAGAGAATTTTCCATAGCGAACAAACAAAATAAAGCCATCAGAACACAAGAAGAACAAATAGCAATGAGTGTTCTAAGTCTATGCCTGGATGTGTTTGGAAACTAATACATTTCAAAGCAAAAGGAAAAAAAGTCTTCTTACAATACATTCCATCCTACAGGGCTTTGAAACAGTCCTACGCAGTAATATTTTATTTATGTTTTAATAAATAAAGCTTGCCTGAAACGCAGAGAGCAAAACTAAGCCACTGGAGGCCAGGCAGTGGTGGCACACACCTTTCATCCCAGGACTCAGGAGACAGAGGCAGGTGGATCTCTGTGTGTCCAGTCCCACCCTGGGCTACACAAAGTCAATGCAGAAATGGATCCAGGTGCTGGTGGCTCACAGCTTTAATCCTAGTACTAGGGAGTCACACACCTTTAATCCCAGCACTAAAGGTGAATATAAAATGGGAAGAGGCAGAGGCTCAGGTCACCCAGTCTTGGTAGAGGTAAGACTTCTCTGGTGGCGTGACTGTTTTGCTTTTCTGCTCTTCAGCTTGAACCCCAATATCTGCCTCTGGGTTTTTATTAATTGTGCTACAGTCTTAAATTAGAAAGTGGGTATTTTAAGTGGTGCGTGGCAGTGGGAACACAGTGACAGGACTAGGAATGGGAGCCTGAAGATGAATTGAGCCAGGAGATGCATGTATGGGACTGGTGAGCCAGGAGATGCATGTATGGGACTGGTGAGCCAGGAGATGCATGTATGGGACTGGTGAGCCAGGAGATGCGTGTATGGGACTGGTAGAAAACAATGTGTGTCTCTGACTCTGCTCCAGGGAAATAATACTGAGCTCTGGAGTGAAGATATATACTATACATTAGGCAGAACATTTTTAATTGGTTGAACTTTATATACATATGAAAAGTACTTACTTTCTTTTATTCCTGGCTCCTGCAACCTAACAGTATTGTTGTTATTATACAAGGAAAAAGATACAGTCAGGTTTGGGGGCCCAGACCATTAATCCCAGCTACCTAGAGGATCACAAGTTCAAGCAAGGGCTGCCTGAGCTACAGAGCAAGCTCTGAGCAGCCCAGGCAAATTAGTGAGACCCGCTCCCAAAAACACAAAGCAAAAAAGTGCTGAAGATATAACTAACTTGGTGACGGAGCATTTGCCCAGCGTGTGACAGGTTCTAAAACAGTCCTCAGTACTACAAGGTAGAAAAAAGAAAAAAAGAGAGGATGAGGAAAATGAGTAATAAATTTAAGTTTCATATTAAAAGCAATTAAGAGAATATAAACCGCCTCAACGCCATACTTTAAAAAAAAAAATCAACTTTGCCACTTACTGCAAATCTTGTATTTGAAAAGTGCTATCAAATGGAGAGACGAGAATAGCTGGCAGGCTTTATCCAGACAGTTAATCGTAAAGCATTGTTTAGCACCGGAGACTGAAATTACAGCTCGATACATCTGCAAACACTACAGAAAGAGCTGCATGCAAACCTAAAGACATCGCCTGCACCTTGCTGGCCATGAAACAATGGGATACCTTCACAAATAAAATGCCAGGGTCCTTTGAGAGGGGACCGAATGGGCAGTAGTGTTGAGCAAATGCCAAAGCTATGACTTAATGCAGAGACGGAGTTCACGTTCTTACTATTACCACTGTCTCTCCACTGAAAGACAATGCATCACTCCAAAGCAAGGCCAGAACAAAGACGAGGGGTGAAAAAATAATCACAGCAATTTAAAGACAATAGAAGTTTAGAAATCTAGAATCATCTTCACTATTACATTCACTAACATTCCATTAAATAAACATGAATTCAAAATATTTAATAAATTTCAACTTTGGCTTTGTCATTTATTATTTTAGTAAACGATTCACAATGATTCAATGACGAAATATCATTTAAAGTGAAGATGGGGTCATTATTTTCAAAACAGAGAAAGGGAATCAAGCTGAAATTAGGGAAACCCATTTATACACTACTGAGAGGAAGGAGATTTTTACTGGGAGCAGCCACTGAATCAATCAATAAACAGTAGATCATTGTCATCACTAATGTTCCAAATTAACAATGAATATGCTTTAACGTACTTGCTAATCACTCAGATTTTCACCAGCTTGTTATGAACAAGTCTGGAATTCAATTTTTTATGTTATTCCAAGCCTTACTTAAGTATCAATTATGTCTAGAATACACCTACAGTCTGCCTGGTGGTAGACCGTAGAAGGATCTAATGGTGCACTGGCTACTCAGTTTGCTCACCTAGAGTGTTCACAACCAAAGGAAAGCCCTACCCAGCTCAACACAAGAGTGGACCCTAGCCATGGGAACAGGCATGGTGGCACATGCCTGCCATCCTGCCACTTGGGAGGCAGAAAAAGTGACAGTTTGAGGTTAGGTTGGGCTACATAGTAAAACCTTGTGTCAAAAATGGGGGGTGGAAGTGCAGAAGAGGGGGAGGAGGGGTAAGGAGAGGGGGGAAGAGGAAGATAAGAAGGAGATGGGGGAGTGAGGGGGCAGCAATGGCAGTGACTGAGGAAAAGTCAGAAGTGTGTATTTCCTTTCAATTTTCCTTCCAGCTTGAAACCAAGTAGGCTTGTCAACTTTTCATTACTTTATGTGTCTGAGCAACATATTAGAAACCCTGAAATTCAAGAACCTCATGAGATGTCCATATGAAGTAAGTTTAAAATTAGGATAATTTATATGTATGGACAATACATAAATACTGATGCTCGTGTATAGAAAACCAAGACTTTATGTCAATAAGAACAAAGTACTAGATATTCACTGACAGACGCACAAGCTAAAAGGGAAAACACGTGAGTGAGTTCAGTTTGTTGAGGGAGGAGCTGGAAGATAACAGACATCTTTAAAGAAGAAAAATTGGTGAAGAGAGCAGAGGGCTTCGAGAAATATCTTCCTGACGCCAAGAGTGGATGAGAATACCATGCAGGAAGAATGCAAAAGGCCACAGCGTTTGGGGACAATGCAGGGCAAAAGAGATGCATAGATCCAGCGGAGACCAAGCAGCTCATTATAGAAAACATCTGCCAGTTCTAAAATATGAGCTAAAAGTAAAAGAGACTGAGTTAAAATCATAAAAGATGTCAACACAGCAGAAGGAATAAGAAAACAGCAGAACCAAGAATACCGGGAATGATCTAGAAACAATGAGTGCCATTACTGATGGGACCTACAGCCTTCACCAGGGCAGTATTACTGAGACTCATGACAATTAACGTTTGCGTGGACAACTAAGAAACTCAATGGAGGCCACAATTTTAGAAAAATCAACAAAAAACTTTTCAGTATGTGATGCCCAACACAGCTTCCAGAAGATCTAATTGCAGGGAAGCATCTCACCAAACACTCTTGTCAAATTTAGGAGTCCAACAGCCACTGCTTCAGCCTCTTGTTCTGAAGGGATCTCCCCACAAAGCGGCAATATGTGAAGCCCCAATCAGAAAAGGACAATTTCTTGAAATCTTGTGACTGAACATGTACATTCTTTAAAATAACAATACACACTATTTTACAATGCTGCATGCTTGAACATCATGTTTAAAAGTGCCTAGTCGGTGGTGGTGCACGCCTTTAATCCCAGCACTCGGGAGGCAGAGGCAGGCAGATCTCTGTGAGTTCGAGGCCAGCCTGGTCTACAAGAGCTAGTTCCAGGACAGGAACCAAAAGCTACGGAGAAACCCTGTCTTGAAAATCCAAAAATAAAATAAAATAAATAAATTAAAAGTGCCTAGTTAAGGACTCTAATTTTTTTTGAGGTGATTAAGTTTTCATTTACTAAATATAGGGCTAAGAGAGATGGCCTGAGTTCAATCCCAAGGACACACAGAAAGGAAGAGAGACCCAAGTTTGTGGAGTTGTCCCCTGACCTCCACACACAAATGCTATGGCACATGTGTGCCCACACAAACATACCATACATACACAGGCATTAAGCATGACAGAGGGCTCTGACGGGTCTCCTCGCCTCTGGTATTCCACGAGAAGCGCCCTTCCACACAGGTGCGGAAAGCATCTCCATCAGATCTTTCCACAGGCATAGTCAAGGACATTCTGAAAAGAATAGCTCAGGGGAAAAGGCAAATTGACAATTGGAATTGCATGAAACTAAAGAGTTTTGCACTGAAAAAAGAAACAGAACCTGCAGAAAGGGAGAAAATCTTTGTCAGCTATACATCTGACAGGGGTTCCATATCCAGAAACATGCAACAAAAAAGACAAACCAGAAAAGCCTAAAGTATCCAATCAAGAAAAGGGACAAATGAACAATACAGACATTTCTCAAAAAAATGACAAGACATACATGAAATATATGTCATCACGCAAATGACAATCAAAACTACATTGAGACGCCATCAGTCAGAATGACTGTCATCAAGAAAACAAAAAGTAACAAAAGTTGACGAGGCTATAAGGGACATCTTATCCTCTCGAAAGGAAGAAGGAAAGCGGAGGAAGGAAGGAGGGGGAACAAGGAGGCGTGGTGAGGGTGTGAAGGTGAGCAAAGTACAGAAATAGACACATACAAATGTCACAACAAAACCCATTACTTTGTATACTGAAAAGTTAACCTGGACATGGTGGCACATGCCATCAATCTCAGCATTCAGGAGGCAGAGACAGATGAGTCCCAGGCTAGCCTGGTCTACATAACGAGTTCCAGATCAGCCAAGGATATACAGTGAAAGAAACCTCTCTCAAAAGAAAAAATATATAATAAATACTTTAAAAGCATTAGTTGTACAACTGAAACATCAATTCCTTCTTGTTTGAAAGCCCCCACACCTCCTACCCTACTTCTACTTCCCAGTTTGGCTTAAACTTAACCTCCCAGCCTGGTCTTCAGCCATGCGGGCCTGCAGCTGTCCAGAGAATGCTCAGCAATACTAGCGATAATAGCTGACAACCACCAAGCAATATTGATAAGCAATTGCATGACACTTCGTGGGATTTTTCTCAAACACTGTAGCCATTTGACTACTACAATGGACATGGTGACATCAGCTCCAACATCCTGTAAACCACCAACCACATATTTATATAAAATTTACCAAAAATCTTATATATTCCTTATCTTAAACAGTCCTGAAATATTGTTCAAGCTTCACACAAGCAAGAAAATTTGATTTGCCCCTGATCATTATAATTACAATTTTTCCTAGAGGCGCAGAGAAGTTAAATGAGCTGCCGAATACCTCCATTAAAGAAAAAGGTGTCCAAAACAGAATTTGAACCCAGGTAAACTTCTTTTCAGAACCTAAGAACTCAACTACAAGAGTCAGGTGTGACTTTGTTCCCACTTCTCCCCATTGCATAGAGCGGCCATTCCCCGCCTTCCTGCCTTCACTAGGATCACCCCCAGATTCCTATTCATCCCCCAAACCCAAGTGACTAAAACACTAGCCTTTCCTCAGTTTCCCTGGCCTATTGGGGGAAAAATGAAATGTTGTTTAACTATCTATCATCGAAAGCTCTAGCTTTTTAATGCCCCTGTAACAGTATATACACAGCATAAAGCCGTCAAAATATTGTGTTTGGAGAATTTCAGCTGCCCTGGGTTCAAATTATGATACTATTGTCTCTTTGCAGGACAATATTGGGCAAAAATTTAATATCTCTGCCCCCTTGAGATTTCTATACATAAAACAGAAGTAATCATTCTTACCGTACTCATTCATTTGACCATCAAGCCACCCTTTTATCCAATCAATCTATGCCTGCTGAGTGCCTACTGTATAACAGGACCCAGGCATGTAACCATGGAAATCAAGGTACCACCATCTCCGCTCCCACAGTGCTTAGAGCCTACAGGACAAATCCACCATCCTGAAAAGTGCAACATGGAGGACCAAAGTGGGATATAGGACAGCTTACAGGGGGAAACATCATGCCGGAACACAGGCTTGGGGGGTCAGGTAAGGACAGGGTGACGAACAGCAGTTCAGTGAAAAGTGTCATTAAAAACATAACCACGCAAATCTTCAAGACAGATACCACAAGCAATTTCAACTTAATGAAACACTTCCACCCCACCCACACCCTCGTCACATGCCCCCCCATTCCTCAAAGCACTCGAAAACTTCTCAGTCAGGAATCAAACTGATTTCTGCAGTAAGGAAGTCACCAAACGGGAAGCCGTGTGCTTCTGCACTGGACGGTAAGAGACAAGACAAATCCAAGAGGTCAAGATAATAAAACTGAAATCTGACTACCTCTCAGCATTCCACCACAACCACAAGGGTGCCTTAACATTTATTCCTGTTTTCCGTGTTAAAGAATTTTAATGACAGAACAAGGAAATCATTTTTACATTTTTCTGGGGGCTGAGCTGCAGCAAAAAAAAGTGAGAGAGCAATTGCAGCTTTCAAAAGAGATGCTAATTGTAGCCTTTAAAATATTAGACTCCCTCTAAACACCCATCCCCCAAGAATTTCTGGGTCTTTCTTAAAGGTACAGGGAGGCGACTACCACACAGACTCCATTTTCTTACCGAAGAAGTTTCAAGTGGGCTGTGTGTGGTGGGGTGGGGTGTGCATGCCACGGTGTGTGCGTGGAAGTCAGGGGACAACCGTGGGTGTTGTCCTGACCTTCCACTTTATTTCGGGACAGAGCCTCTTTGTCATATGTCACTGGGATGTGGAGGCCAGGCTAGCTAGCCTGCAAGCTTCTGGAAATTCTCCTGTCGGTCTCCATCTCACCACAGGAGCACTGAGGTTACAGACGTGCACTGTGGTCCAGCCGTACATGGGCTCCAGGGATTTGAACTCAGGCCCTTGTGTTTGCAGAGGCAAGTGCTTGATGTCCCCTAAAACACTTGTGTTGAGTGAGTCTGTCTTCCTTGTTCTTGGGTCCTGCACTGCTTGAGCTTCCGCACCGACTGGCAAAAGGCCAGTCCCACAGAAAAGCTTCGCCGCGCACCCTGAAGGAGGGCAGTTCCGAGCCCCTCCTTATCACGGCATGAAATGGGACCCTCCATGTTCCTTTGACTTGCTACCAGCTAGTCATGAAGGGCGGACTTAAGCCTTCACGTACAGGGGTTCACAGAAGATAAAGGAAGGGAGGTCTATGCAGGGGGCCTGCTTGCTTCTTCTTTCCTCTCGGGTTGAGGGGGAGGAAAGGGCAGCCATACTGCCGATTTTGATCATAAATGCCTTTCTTTACAATGCAGCAACAAAGGAAGAAGCAGGGGTAGTGGCAACTCAGTTGCCTATATTTTATAATTACTGGAAAGTCACCGTATTCCAGCCAAAAAGCAGGATGTGGAGGAGGAGGAAGGGAAAAAGAAGCAGCTAAGTGTGGAATGAGGCCAAAGCTCACTTGGGGAGACATCATGGGGTGCAGGAGGAATCAGTGTTGTGTAAAGAACCCCACCCCTTCCCCCAGGCTCCAGTTAGCAGAGGAGAATGGGTAGCCCACTTCTCCCTACTAACTAGGGAGCACAGAATATAAGACTGTCAATGCACTGATGCTTCTGGCATCGAACTTTAAGAGTGGATGGCACAAGCCTTTTAGCAGTGTAATCTATGAGCTGTTTGTATAATTATTTATATAACACTTTTCCTGGAAATACAAAGATCTGCAGTCAGTTCTAAAAAAGAGGCTGATCTACAAAACAATGTGTAAAAACATTGGCAGAACCCAGTTCATTCTGTCAAGTACAAGATGTGTGGACACAGGGTGAAAGTGTAAATACTCTGTCCTTTCATAGCTAGTACCCAGCCTGCAACCCCTACCTCCACCCAGCCCTACCCCGACCCCTGGATTTCCATATTTATGACACAAATCTCAGTGTATATAAATCAGATCAGAATCAGGTCAAAGAGCGAGTAGATAGCTAATTGGAACCCTGATCTATAACAGAATCTAAAATGATGATGATGAGACGCCCTCTTCTGGCCTCTGCAGGCACTACATGCACATGGTGCACATACATACACATATACATAGAGGAAATGTGTTTGTACACATAAAAATAAACGTAAAGGTTAAAATTTTTAGATAATGGTGAAATTTTTCATAGAAATAAAAATCAGACATGGAAATTTATACATGCGAGAATTGCATATGGAACGTAGAAAAAAACAACTTTTGAAAGGAAGCTTGTAAGAAAGATGAATCCAGAGAACCTATACATGAAAGCGTGCGCGCGCACACACACACACACACACACTGCATCACTCAGTTCTCATCGTAGGGAACAACCTCATACAGGCTAAGGAAACTGGGTCCCAGCATAAAACCACAGATGCTGGGTTTTGCTGAGTGGGCCACTCGGCAGCCCTTTTCTTCCTCTCCTCTTCAACCCTGCTGATTGGCTGAACAAACGACTAAAGAGCAGGTGCATAGCAGAACGCAGACAGAGCCTTCCCAGGGAACCAGGCTCGCTCCTGCCCAGAGTGCAACCAACAGACCCAACCTTCTCCTTTTGTTGGGTATAGCCCTTTGCCCCTCTCCAAATTAAATTCACATCCTATGGATAAACACCTCTTGACACAATCATCAAATTATTAAATTTTTAAAGACTTGACCAAAAGTTTTTTTCAGTCCAATGGTGCTAGTAAAAAGGGAATCTGGTGTCTAAATAAAGATCTCTGGCACATACACACAAAAAAAATCATTTGCAGTGCTCACTTGCCTCTAGAAGAGAGGTAGCTAATTTTAAATGTCTTCCTAGAGACTACCTGCTCCAACCTTGGCTGTCCAGGTTGCCATCCACCTCTCTCTGACCTCTTATGAGCACCTTCATTTGCCACTTCAAAGAACTGTGAGTCAGTTCCCTGCAGGAGGCCTGGTGCTCAGCTGTGGGGAGACAGAGTTCCTGCATGCCCCAAATCCTGACCTTGGGGAGTAGGGAAGCATTCTCAACACATCACCTGAGCAAAACCAACGCCATGGATCGAGCGCCTTTGCCTGGTACCAGACACTCAGAATGCTTGGGAAACGGAACCGAAAAGTAGCAAAGCCTTTGGTGTCCGGGACCCATGGAACGAAAGCTCTCTCCCTTTTTAAAGAAAAACCCACCTCACCGGGGAGAGGAAGAAAAAGAAGAAAGGAGGAAAACCCGGTTGAAACTCGGCATTTACTCGAAGAGGAGCCAGCAGAATGTAGCGCATGGGCAGTTGCACAACAGAGAGGAAAGGCGTCGATCAGAAGGCCTCCTCGGCACTATTAAATTTCTTTGGTGGCAGCCTCGGCTGGGAAGGCAAGGCACAGAAGTTGCATTCAGGGTTCTGAGGACCAAGAGGTGGTGTCTGTGAACTTACGGGGATAGAACGGCTCAGGAATCTCACTGAGGAGGAAGAGAGCCCCCCGGAGAAGGAGGGTCTATGGATGGGAGTGTGCTCCTCAGGCTTGGCGCTCAGGGGGCCTGGGGAGCTGTTCAGGTTGCCCCCAAGACCGCTGCTGCTGCTGTTGCTGCTTCTGGTGTACTGGTTGTTGTTGAGCTCGGGGTAATTTCTGCCAGGTGGCTGGGAGCTGCCATTCAAGAAGCTGGTAAACGGGCTGGTTATGAAGGCTGCCTTGGTGGGTGAGGCTGTCTTTTTGTTCTCAGGGTCATCGGTCGTGGCATTCAAGTTCCCTAGAGAACTGGCTAGCCGGGAGTTTATAGAGAAGCTGGGGGAGAAACACGGGAGGGGAGGGAAAAAAAACAGACAATGTCTACTCACATATGAAGACAGCATCATGGGCTATCAAAGAGGATGGTTCTGATCCACACAGATGACTAAATAATATCATCACTCTTGGTGACATCACTTGTGGCCTTATTCATTCATGCCAAGTTTCTTGGTCAGAAGCAATTAACCAAGACCCAAGAAACTGGCTTAAGCACTGGTGGGTCTTAAAATCGAATATTTGAGAACTGTATCTGCCAGACAGAAAGAGTAACCATACGCAGAGTCTGGAAGATGACTTAAGGCCACGATTTAACCCAGACATTTTCTAGCATAGGGTGGCATCCAGCATCTCTACCCATCTGAGTTGGTGCCCGCTGTCTCTACACACTGGATGACCAACAGCTCTGTCAATCATTAGTATGGCTGACTAATCTACATCACATGTAGCAAAGTGAAGAGCTCTAGAAGACCAGTGCACACCTACCCATCCCCTCTGAAGCCTCACCCTGTCAGGGAGGAAGGACCAGAAGCCCCAGAAAAAATAGAGGGCTCCTTGGCGTTTCTCCACTTCTTCCCAGCCCCTCCTCGTAGACCTGCGGCCATAGTTCTTGCCTGTGGTAGGCCTTTCTTACCCCAGGCTGGAGTCCTGGAAGAGGTAGAGGAAAATTACCTTCTCATATTTGCACCCGAAGACAAAGAGCCTCTGTTTATCCTTTTGGCTGTTGCTGAAGGCGACAAACACACCTTGGGGGTCTTCACAGTAGACACAGATGGTTGTGGGGAGGAACTTAATCTTTGGAGGAGGAAAAGAGGACAGAGTGTCACACCGCCGCCGTTGTGCTACCTAAAATACTCCCCAATGAACTATAACAAAAGAAGTTAAGAAAGCTCAGTGCCCCAAAAGGCACCACAAATGGTAAGAAAGTCCTACACAAATCCACTCCTTCCCTTCCAGTTGGTGACTGCCCTACAGAGTATGAGGCCGTCAATATTTCTCACACTTTCCTCTCAGACCGTAAATCCCCTCTGATGAAATCTAAACCATCACCTTCTGTTCCTTCGCTATTCAAACCATCTAACCTCTCTCCCAGGTCCACAAAGCCTAATTAAAGGCGTGGCTTGTGGAAACCTCTAAAATCTGGCATTTGCTTCTCCACATGGGTCCTATTAGCCCCACAAGACGAAACCCACATAGTCAAGGGCGTCATGACCGCAAACATCCCTATCCGTTTTAGTTGGTTCTCACCTGTCTCCATACACAGGTAAGGGGCAATGCCACTTATCATCTCTGGGCGACTGCATCCAGCGTCTTTGTCACGTCAAACAAATAGGGAGGTCGACTAGACATGCTCACCTAGCTGTGGGGTTCCTGACCACACTGTACTCTCCCCATTTCTCCTGCAGGGCATCCTCTGTCCTTGCCTGTCCTCACCTCTGGTCTTCAACTCCCTCCCCCCAGCTCACTCTTACCACCTGCCCTTGAATGGTCTATTTGGTTATTACCTCCCCCAGCAAGGCTTGAGTGAATTCCCCAGCAGGATCAGCAGTCTGCTTCAACGAGCACACTCTCAGTAAACCACGGCTCGTATGCTATCCCTCAGCAGCTCAGTTTTGCCTATTTCCATCACTCAATGCAAACTCCCCGAGGGCAAAGCCTTATTTGTCTCTCCTTCCCACTCCCAAGGGCTCATCAGGGGATCTATAACCAAGTTCCCGGTGGGCACAAAGGGGAAAGTGACTCCTCTAGAGCAAACCAGAGCTCAGCCACAACTCTAATGCCAAATACCTTTTGTCCTAGATATCCCTGTGATGAAACTGGACTGTGCTTCCTTCTCTGCCTCAACGTCCCTTCACTACCCGCCCTCCTAAGCACTGCTGATGCCATCTTTCCCCCTCAAACAAAAGTGAAAAGGTTATGCCAGGAAATGACTCGGGCCTTTGAAGAAGCCTGGGCCGAGCAGAACCACCCAGTCAACAATATAGGTTAGAATGAAATCCTAAGGAGAAAATGGCTGAGTCTCTGTCCCACTTTATCAACAATACTGACCAATCACATCCAGTGTTCTTGCCAGGTGCCACAATGGTCCCTGGCAATACCGGTGTCGGGGTATAACTCTAGGAGGGTCGGAGACTTTTTTTCAAGAGAGAAGCACTAATATCTCCTCCTCTTATGGATGAAAGAGTTAAAAAAAAAAAAAAAACCTACACAGCGATGCAGAAATGCACACAAAAGTAGCGTACAGAGAGCTAAAAACGGGAGGAGACCAGAATCTATCCCTGGGTTGAAAAGAAGAAAGTCACAGAGCACATTGGAGTTAACTGAAGACCAGAAGGGGCTGGGAGCTCAGAGTGTAAAAGTCATGACCACCAGCGTCCAACCTGAAGGCGGGGGAGGAAATGCCCTTTCAATAGTAAACATTAAAAATGAAGCTAGTTTCAGAGCTAGGGAGAGGCTCAGTGATTCTTACTGTTCCTGCAGGGGAACCAGGTTTGGGACTCAGCACCCACATGGCAGATCACAACGTCTGTAACTCCAGTTCCAGGAGGGTCTAGTACCTTCTTCTGAAGGCAGGCACCAGACACACACACAAGGTGCATATACATGCATGCAACCAAACATTTTTACACATAAAATAAAAACAAATAAATCATTTTAAAATTAAGTTTAAGCCAGGCATGGTTTTAGTGCTGACACTTAGGAGGCAGAGGCAGGTTGATCTCTGTGAGTTCAAGGCCAGCCTGGTCAACGTAGTGAGTTCCAGGTTAGCCAAAGAGCTATGTAAAGAGAACTGATCTCAAAAACAAAAACGACAACACACACACACACACACACACACACACAAAAAAAAGAAGCTTGTTTTACAATCAGGAGAAAAGACGATTTGAAAAACTGTAAGACAGGTTAAAGGTGTTGCTCAATGAAAGGGTGGAGTTTTATTCCAACTACTAAAATAAATAAATGGACAGAAAAAAGCTGTATAGTTATGTCTATTTTCATGGGGTTTGATGCTTGGAAAAAAATGTCTTAAAAAGCCATACATATTTACAACAGCTAGATATTTGCATATCTGTTAACAATACCTGAAAGTCTGGGACATTGCTCTTTGATGTCCTTTCATATCATCTGACCTGCAGAAATTAAAGACAAGAACTCAGGTGTGACCGGGTGCACACAGCTAAACAAATACCACCCTACGGCATCTGAGGCAGAGACATGAAGATACCAAACCATCAAGAGAGAAACACCACACCGGTGGGTATCGGCCTCCATACACTTTACAAAACGAACCCTCCCGCCGGCAGGTAATGCAAGTGTTATTTCACCATGATGTTAGAGCATCTTGCTTTTTCACAAAAAGGGAGGGCAGGGTAACTGCTCGGTAGAGAAGTGTTTCCTGATGGTGCCATAGTGTTATTGCGGAAACTGAAGTCTACCCCCTGAGAAAATATCAGAGAATTTAAATCTAAACATGGCTTCCGAGATCTGTACAGGAAGGGTTGGTCCTGAATGCATATGTATTTGCGTATATACTTTCTTCCAATAAAGTGATTCTCAACCTTCCTGATGCTGCAACCTTATAATTACAGTTCGTAATAGTGTGGTGACCCCCCCACCAGAAAATATTTCATTGCCACTTCATAACTATAATTGTGTCATGAATCATAATGCAAACATCTGACATGCAGGGGAGCTCATATGTGACCCCCTGTGAAAGGGTCATTTGATCCCAAGAGGGGTCACGACCCCCAGGTAGAGAACTGCTGTCCCAATGTAATAACCCTTCCTTCTGTAAGATTTCTTTCTTTTTAACACAAGGTCTCAACTGTTCTGTGGTCAGAAGACCACTCCCAGATCTGATTTAGTAGACTGATTTCACACTTCAGATTCAAGATGGCTTACAACTTCTCAGACACATGGAGGAATTGCTTATCCAAATCTCAAAAATTGAAGGTGAAGTCAAGTAGAGGGATATGCCAAAACTTGGCACAACCTACTCCACTTTACGGGCTGGCTCCGATCCACACCCTTGGCACACTGGTGAGGACCTGCCACCACCGCGCCTGGGAATCTCGGAGTAGAATTCACAACAGAAATTACTGCTGGTCTAAAATAACTGCTCGGCAAGTCGAGGCAGAATTCCAGAAACAGCGGCGTCACACCTGTTTCCAGAAGCATTTCAATTTTAGCTACTCCCCACAGCGATGAAACACACAACAGCCGGCGATGAGGGTGAAAAGAAAACACAGGAACGCTCGGGATTTGTAAAAACAGTATTCTGAAGTGAAGGTGAAATGTTTTACCCACAACGGAAGTACACTATGAACCGAAAGGTTTGAGCCGGGGCTACCTAAATGCACAGGACGGCGAGGAGCGAGGCTGCCTCTGGCTTTTTAAGGCACGTAGTTTGTCTCCCTGGGTGACGTTATTTTTCATTTCCACATCTTCATCTTCAAAATTACTCTGAAAGACAGGCAAGTCCCATAGGAAGGTCATTACACACAGTTTAGCTTTATACCGCTTTCTTAATAGAGCACAGATCATCTTCAGTTACAGATAACGTGTAAATGGTCATTCTGTAGATTAAGCCATTTAAATGTGTTAGGAACCCAGCAGTAAGCACACACTACAGAACACTCAGCATCTAAGTATATGGGAAAAATTCCAAATCGAAGGAGCATGGGGCTGGATACTGGAGTGTCTAAAACCTGTCTAGGACAATGGCTCAAAAGCGGAAACTCTCGTGTGAACACACTGGGCTTTGGAAGACAGCCTGGCACACCTCAATCTACAAACCCATCATCAATGTTTCCAGATACTACAGGCGCCACTGTTGCAAAATCCATAACGGATTTACAAGCATGCAAGGTAAAATAGCTGCAGACATCTATCTACACAGACCCTTTCTGCATGAGTTCACTTTCCGGGAAGCACTCAGGGACTCTTGGGAGTTAAAGGGCCAACGACTCTCAACCAGGGAAGTATGTCTCCTGCTGCAGTTCCTCAGTTTGAAAAGAAGTGGCTGGCTAGTGTTTCTCTGTGGTAACTCAAAAGGAGCCCTGAGGGGGGGCTGGAGTGATGGCTCAGTGGTTAAGAGCATTGCCTGTTCTTCCAAAGGTCCTGAGTTCAATTCCCAGCAACCACATGGTGGCTCACAACCATCTGTAAAGAGGTCTGGTGCCCTCTTCTGGCCTTCAGGCTTACACACAGACAGAATATTGTATACATAATAAATAAATAAATAAATAAATAAATAAATATTTAAAAAAAAAAAAGGAGCCCTGAGGGAAGACAGGAGAGCTAGCTCCCATCTACCACAACCAGGAGGTAGAAGAAAGACTTTTTATTTTAATTTTTTTTTAAATTAAAAATTTTTAATGCATTTTCATATTTAGAAAATTAACAGTGAAACAGGCATCGTGGCCTACTTAGAGGTCTGGGGGGAAAGTGAAATAGGATATTTTTTTCTTCTAGTATTTTATTTTCATGTTTTAAGTCATGTTTATATAATACCTAAAAGTAAAACTAATTTTAAAAGATATACAGCTAAATAAAATGAACAGAATACTTAAGAGAATAATTACATATGGGTTTTTTCTTTACAAAGTAGCAGATTTTAAAATGCTAAATTTTTGTTGTTGTTGTTTGATTTCGTCTTTTTTTTTTTTTTTTTTTTTGAGACAGGGCCTCATTAGCTCAGGCTCCTGATTCTCCTGCCTCAGCACTGAGGCCTGATCCAAACTATGACAGGTTTCAAAAACATAAAATAATACTATAACAAACTGTCACCCACCTAGCTATCTACATTTAATATGTTGTTTTTACTTTATTCCTTTACCTTACTGAAGTCTCACTCCTAAAGAAGAGAGCAATACATATATAGTCCCAGCTCACACTCCCTGGAGGAGAACATTGTGTCTTCTCTTAGAAGGAAGAGGAAGGTAGCACTGCGGCCAGCACAGCAAAAGGGTGGAACCATTGAAGTCCTTTGACACCGGACAATGAGCTACAGGATTTGGAATTTATTCTGCAGGGTTTCAATCATGCTTTGGCCCAGTATTTCCTCACCAAGCCCCCATTCCTCCCCTTCAGAATAGTGATTATGGTCT
The DNA here is from genome assembly GCF_000317375.1 of Microtus ochrogaster. Lineage (NCBI taxonomy): Eukaryota > Metazoa > Chordata > Mammalia > Rodentia > Cricetidae > Microtus > Microtus ochrogaster. Next base: position 13,659,863 of record NC_022022.1, read on the forward strand.
GTGCCATAGTGTATTGGAAGCATATAGTTTGGCTTTTGATTATACAAGGGCTTACAGTTAAGAGAGTGTCTGAGTCTCAGAAGAGAATTTGGACTTTTAAACAGTTTTGGAACTAAAAGAGCATGGGGACTTTTGAAGGTGAACTACATATATTTCCCATTATGCTATCACTACAAGCCTGTGGGAGCCAGGGAGTGGAGTGTGGTGGTTTGAATGAGGACAGCACTACAGCCTTGGGCGTTTGAGTCCTTGGTCCCCAGTGGGTGAAACTGTTTTGAAAGGATTAGCAGGTGTGGCCTTATTGGAAGAGGGGGTGGGTTTGGAAGTTTCTGGGTCTGCCCTCTCTTGGTCTCATGGTTGTTGTCTTAAGGATACAAGCTCTCAACTACTGTTCCAGAGCTGTGCCTGCCTGCCTGCCTGCCGCCATGCTCCCCACCCTCTGAAGCTGTAAGCCTCAACAAACTCTTCCCTAATAAGCTGCCATGGTCATGGTGCTTTACCACGGCAACAGAAAAGTAGCAAGAGAGACAGACAGATACATACAAATACATACATACATATATACATACATACATACATACATACAAAGAAACATAGATACATAAATGATAGTTTGAGATACATACGGGCAGACAGACATAGATGATAGTTTGATAGAGGTGATAGATGACAGACAACAGATTATATATAGTATATTTATCATATATCTGCCTTAGAAAATAAAATACAGATAAGCCTGGAAATGTTAAATCATCTACAGATTTACTATAAAAAGCAAAAAAAAAAAAAAATGGCACAGTTCTCCAGAATCTTCCTGTGCTATGCTCTCGCCCATTACCCTGACATTTTTCTGCCTAACAAAACAGGTTGTATTACACAGGCAGCTTCGCAAGTGATTTCTTCATTAAAAATGCATGTTTATTATGCTGTTCCAGGACAAATGAAAAAGAACCTTGCATTGCCATTTTATAGCCCCATAAAGTCCTGTTGTCTAGACATACCAAATTGCTTCTTTAACAAACACTTCAGGTCAGGCTGTTCTCTGCCTTCAGCACTGTACACAGCTCTAACAAACACATCCTAGATGCAAATGACTGTCTAACGCTACCCTAGCACTAAGAGGGGAAAGTTCACAAAGTGGAATTGCTAAGTTCATTTTACAGCTATCTTCTAAATGTTAACATATTACCCTCCAACATAAATATCCAAACTTCACCTAGCAAAGCTTGAGAGTGCCTCTTTAATATTTTATTAGATATAGAGAGCATCCTAATACGTAAATTCGCATTTCAATTCTAGGGATGTAGACACATCTTGTGTTTAGGAACCATGAAGTTCTCATAATTTTTATTTGTATACACTTCATTCATTCAGAGTTGTGTATATGCTTAGAAATGTATCTGAATATATTGCAAGCATTTCCTTCCAGTTTCTCCATGGCCAGAGAATGAATTGGGGAAGGAAAGGATCAAGAATGAGGCGGACAGTTAAGTGGCTTCTCTAACAGTCTGATGAGAAAAGATGGCTTAGACCAGAATACAGCAAACTGCTTAGACATCAGGACGTGAGGAAGGAGAAGGCAAAGTAAAGAAAGATCTAGACATGCAGGATAGGTCCAAAGAAACCTAGCCCAGGATAGAAAGTGCCGTTATTTAAGTACAGATTTAAGGGCATTTGAGGCACTAAGAGGTACAGAGGTATAATCACAAAGCCACCAGTAAGCAAATGAACACATTTTCTGCCTGTTTGTGTTTGGTTTGGGTTTTTTGAGGCAGGGTTTTACGCAGTGCAGAATGGCCTCAAAATCACTACCTAGACAAAGCTGGCCTCAAGCTCCTGAACCTCTGCTTTCTTCCTTTTCCCTGCCAAGTGCTGGGCTTATAGGCATGTGCTACTATGGTCCTCTGTGCTCTCAAATTCTTAACACAAGCTTATATAATGTTAGTCAAAACATAGTTGCCTTGAGTTATACAATCTTCAAAACTACAAAACAAAACAAGCAACAAGAAACAGATTCTTGCCTCCCGAGATACAGAGCTAAACAGATGGACATGGCTGAGATCAGAAAGGAGATTAGGTTTCAGAAGTTGGAACTGTGGTTCTGTGGCAGAGCCTGAACACTTGATTAGAATGTGCAGGGCTCTGGGTCTCATCCCAACACCACAAGAGGTAAAGAAAGGAAGGGGGGGGGAGGAAAGAAGAAAGGACAAGGAAGGAAGGCAACTTAGTGTCCTTGCTGCACTGACCAGGACCTTTGAAAGCTGGACCACTTCCCCAACTCCCTGGCCCTTTATTCCAGTCTTCTGTGGACCTCAGCAACACCTTCTAAACTAAAGCCAGAAGAGGCACCCCAAAGTTTCAATCTGGGTGCTACCACTACCTCCCAATAGCCTCTGGTGGCTCCTGGTGGCATTCAGATGGAGCAGACACATCTTCTCCATCCTAAAAGTGGAAGCAAGGAACTTCAAAGGCCTTGGAGATGTGCTGCTCTTATGGAATTTTTTTTTTCTGAAGCTGAGGACCAAACCCAGGGGCTTGCGCTTGCTAGGCAAGCACTCTACCACTGAGCCAAATCCCCAACTCCTGGAATTTCCTAAGATGCACCCAGTTTGCGAGCACTTGATAGACTTAATAAAATGCAATAGCTCCAAGATGCAGTTCTCAAAAATGGAGCTCTACTTTCCTATCCGGTCAATCATAAAGTCACATGATGCTGGCTGCACATTATCAGCACCTGCAGCCAATGAACGTCTCTCTAAGTCAAGGGCATCTACTGGTTAGTAGGCGGAGGCTGGGCCACAGCCCTAGATCTAGTCACCAAATGAAAAACTGAACTTACTGTGACTCTGAGAGGAGTTTCTGAGGAGGAGCTGGCCAAGGTCTTGTTCTAAGTCATATGTGTAATGTGTTAGAGCCACACCGGGGGCTCTTGAAGAAACACAGTCTGTGAACCAGCGTGCCTAAGTTCAAAAAGCAACTCAGTAAAGTCTGTGTGTTACATTGGGTAGGGGCCTGCCTTTCTCTACCTCTGCTATGTCTTTCTCAAAGGGTCATAGTTCCTTCCGGTGGCTATGCTGTATGGTCACATGATTAATCCATGAAAGGGGCTTAAAAGGGTTCTCGGCACACAGGTGGGTGTAATCACTAAATACCTAGTTTAACTCTAATATTTGTACTAGAGTTCTTCACAGTCCTCCTCCTGGACATTTTTTTTCTAGAATCCCAATTCACGATGGCTTCTTAGGCCCCTGAGTGTCAGAGAGAATCCTTATTTTTGGCATTATTTTGTGTTTCAACAATGTAATGTCCTTGCACCAATTGGGCAAGTGTCAATTTTATGTCTGTTCTCTTCTATCCTTGAATCTGAAATGCTACGCTCCTCTTTGTTCAAGTAACATTTACTAAGACTTTGCAGCCCAGGAAGCAGAATGTAATGGGAACGGGTTAAAAACCTCCGCATGGGAGAAAAGCTCACAGCTCAGCAGGAGCAAGACGGGGGTGAATAAGCCGCCCCAACATGGTTGCTGAGTGTAATTCACAGCCCTGAAATCCAGGTTCCACAAGGGCACCACTTTGCGCTGATTCCTAACAACTTCGAGTGTGCTGAGAAATTTACCAGAAAGCCCCGGCCTTTCCAGCCATGGTTTTCCTTTATTCTGGCAGACTCGGTTGCCACGGTGCTTCTTAATGACCAATCAGAGGAACACTGCCATAGATCCACGGGACCAAATGCAATTGAGATCCTCTGCTTTCAACCTTCTATTTTTATAATGGTCACGTGTAGGGGAATGTAGCCTCTTGTGCTTTACATACAAAGTAAATAAATCCAGAACCACTGTGGACCCCTCCTAGGTGTGGCGTGGCCCAAAAGCCACATGGAAGTCATTCTGCAAGGCCACACTATCTGTCACAGTACGGATGCAACAAACAGGCTTCTGTGTTTGCAGACGTGGGCCCCAGCTGGAGTTTGGAGGATGTGCAGCTTTCAGGAGGGGGGGGGGCCTGGTTAGAGGAAGTAGGTCTCCAAGAGGGATGGAGGAAGGAGGGATTTGAGCTTTAGAGCCCTTCCCAGCTTCCAGGCCTGGTTTCTCTGCTCCTGCTGGCTACGACAAGAACTGTTGCCAAATGCTCTCACTGCCACGGAAACACCTGATGCGGTGCCTTCCCTGCAATGATGGACTCTGTCTCCTCGAACCGTGAGCCAAAATAGCCCTTCCTCCCCAACGTGTTCCTTGCCAGATACTTGGTCCCAACAAGGAAGTCAGTAGCTAATATCCCATTGTGCTCTGGCACCTGAGGGCTTTTTGTTTTGTTTTATTGTTTTTCATTTCTTTATTCCAGCTGTAAGAACAACAGCACTTATGAATGGCTAAGATGAAAATAACTACTGATGGGCCCCCAACAAAATTTACAGATTTGTGTTGCCCCAAAGTTTATGTTGAGATTCTAACCCACAGTGATGGGAGCGGGGGCGGGGGGGGGGTCTCTGGAGAGTGGTTAGATCATGAGGCAATCCTCAGGAGTGGAGAAGGTCCCAGAAAACTGCCTCTCCCCTTCATCCTACGAGGTCAAGGAGAATGTACCATCTATGACCAGAAGATAGGCCCCCATCAGTGATTCAGCCAAGGCCTCGCTTGACCTTTGACCTCTCAGCCTCCAGAATGACTTGAAATAAACTGCTGTTGTTCATATGCCACACAGTTTCCGGTATTCCGTTGTGTGAGCTTGAATAAACTAAGCTGGGGGAGAAACATCTAAATATATACTTATACTTCCAAGCTAACACACTTTAAATTCCAATCATACTGCATCCTTTGATCCTCCCATGGTAAAGGGCAATTAATCCTGAGTTGGACAAATATGAATGTAAAAATGGATGGAAATGAAAACAGTCTGCTAGATCCGTGGTTCTCAACCTGTGGGTCGCAACCCCTTTGGATAGTTAAATGACCCTTTCACGGGGACCTCCTATGACCATCAAACACAGATATTTACACTACAATTCGTAGCAATAGCAATATTACAGTTACAAAGCAGCAACAAAAATAATTTTACGACTGGGGGGGGGTCATCACAACATGAGGAACCGAAATAAAGGGTTGTGGCACTAGAAAGGTTGTGAACCTCTAAGGAAGATAGTAATTTAAAGAGATTGTAATTTAGAAAGCATTTGTTGGTGAAAGGTAGACACAATGGTACACTCGTCTTTTCAGAACAGGAAAGAAAAGTTGTTCTTGTTTAGCAATCTTAGTTCATTAAAATTTAGCTCACATCCTTCAGTTGCTTCTCATAGTCCAGACTGCAACAGAGGCAAGAAAAAGTCAACAAGACCTTAGCCAAAAGACCTTGGCTAAGATTTACAGCTCGTCAGGACGGATGACTCAACAGTAAACTCAGCCACTCCATCCATCTGTGGCTGTTCTGGGAGACAAACACAAGATTTTAAACCAGTTCCTGTCTCAGTCTCCATCCTGTGTCCTAGAATGAAGCTCCCTTCCCCCTCACCAAGCTCTGGATGTCTCGCTGTCTAAGAGAAGCCTTTGGGGGATGCCAAGCATTGGTTTGAGACAGCTATGCCCTCCTGCCATGTAGGTTCTTGGAGGCTAAGGGCCTCCTGAGGGCCCTGGTCTGGCTCTATGGGCATCCAGCTGAGGGACTGTAAACTACATTTAGTGCTTAAATATTTCATCAGACTAATTTCTGCGTGTATACATATACATGTACGTAATTGTCCAAAGTTCCAAAGTTGCCATCAGCTATCTTCCTTGGTGACTGACTCTCCACTTGACTTACTGAATTATGCTGCTGATACTGCCTAGTTTATCCAGTCAGTTTGTCCTGGGTATCTCCTGCCATTGCCTGTCCAGTTCTGAAATTAAAGGTGGCTACCACACTTGCCCAGCTTTTCTGTGACGTCTGAGAATCTAAAGTTTCAGTTCTCACAGCCACAAGGCAAACAAACATCTTCCCCCCACTGAACCATCTCCCCAGCCAGTTCCATTTCTTTTGCCTTTTGAGGAATATAAAAATATAATCCAAATGCTCAGCTTTACCTCGAAGAGCTAAAGTAGGATTAGGTCTGATAACTTGTGCCTCTAATCCCTGATTCGGGAGGCTGAGGCAGGTGGACCACCCTGAGTTCCAGGTTAGCCTAGACTATAAACCCTTTCTTGGGAGAACTGGAGGAGGAAGAAGATAAACTAAGAATTGAATACCCAGTTCTGAAAGTGATTCCATTACTCAGTAACTCAAGACCCTTGGGCAAATCACAGTTTTGGAACTCATTTCTTTTCCATAGAAAAAAATTAGAACAAATTATACTAGTACAGTTGCTTCCAGCTCCCAAAATGCTCAGGCTCCAAGTTCTTTGTAAGTCACTTCCTGCTACTTCAAAGGTAGTAGGGAATAATAGAAAGAAAGAAAAGAAACCATGAGTTTGGAATCAGACAGACACAGAGCGAATCATGCCTTAAAACACATCTCTGGAACACAATTTCCTTACTACACAGAGTAGTAATTCACTGGGTGAATTCACTGGGTGTAGTAAAGATGAGATCAGCCACTAAAGAATAACTCTTTAAAGTGGTTTGTTTAGAGGGGAGGCTGGGTAAAACAAGTTGTCCTAACTCTGCTTTCCCTCTGACTCTTTAGAAATCAGAGGAATCGGAGGCTTTCAGAGTACCACTTGTGCTAGGCACGGCTTCGGCAAAGGCAGCATCAAACTCTCTTCTTGGAATCTATTTCTGTTTTCAAATGGAAACTTTACTTTTCTGTTGCCTTTCTATAAATACTCCTTACATCAGAATCACTCTCTTGATAATTGCTCCCCTTAAATTATGTCTCCCTTTACAAAGACAACTGGTTTCTGTGTTCTGGTTTGTACTCGAGAGGCCGATGACCCCACGCTTAGAAACATAGCCCTCTCGGGAGCTCAGGGAAGAGATAAAGTCTCTGGGCTGGTGATAAGACTTAGCAGGCAAAGATGCTTTCCACCAAGCCTGATGACAACTTCAACTTGATCCCCAGAACCCACGTGGTAAAAGGTGAGAACCAATCCCTAAAAGTTATCTTCTCACCACCACATACGTGATGTAGCGCGCGCACACACACACACACACAAATAAAGAAATGTTTAAACATGAAAGAAAAGAAAGAGCCGCATGCTGCATGTTCAGTGGGGAACCATGAAGAGGGCTGGTGCTAAGGAAGCAGGCTTCTCCCCGGGGAAAACTCACCTCTCCAAACCTTTCCACGCTTTGTAATTTAGATAAGTTTCCACCAATAGACATATCATCCAAGCTAGAAATAATTTTATTAATACTTCCTTCACTGGAGGGCCTATTTTTCAGTTTGGATCGGAAAATGTCTCCTTGGACCCACAATGATGCCTGTTTCCTGTAAAAATGAGAGAAATAATAAAATAAACTGTAATCATCTCAATGCTATGATATCTTAACAAGAAAGATAGTAACCAAGTATCTAACAATGAGACGAGAAAGGTGATTAGAATCATAGAATATACCATTATGTGTCTAAAGAAACTAAATATTTTTTTTAATTAATGAGATTTTTAAAATACGAACCACAGTTCAGAAATCTATCCACCCTAGTTTACTAAATAAGTCAGGCTGTCCCTGTCTTCTATCGAAGTAGAAGTTGTTTTTGGAAGCTAATTCTCAAGTGGTATTTTCTAAGCCTAGGTTATATAAACTGATGACGTTAGATACCACCGAGTCAGAGTTCATTTTCTATACCAGCTGTAAAAACACAGATTCAAAACAACGGCGATATTTCTTTGCTCTGTGCAAATGTTTAGAAAATCGTAGCCTAGCCTCTTATATTTTTATATCTTTGAGGCGTCTTGCCTTCACTTCTGAAGCCCCTCGGCCTCTCTACTTCACAGGTCCATCTGTCTATCACAGCCCTGATGGGATGCGTGACTCTTCTTATGGGCTCTGAACAGTGGGAAAGTAGCAGCGTCCTTGACGGAGAAAGAATAATAGGTGGGAAGACAGCTGATGAATTCATGCCAGAGCACTCAACTGTTACTGCAAGGAAGGGGCTCTGCCTTGTCCACCAATGCTAACAAGTTCACATACGTGAAGCACAGAGAAAAGATGGAATTTAAGGTAAAAGACAGAATCCTTGTTCCTCAAGAAGTTTCTTAAGATGGGGAAAGTAAACAACTAAAATTCAGCCTACTGAGGGCCAGTGGCCTAGACTCATGCAAAACCCAAGGCAAAGGGGCCCAGCCCTAGCTGGAAGTCTACCATAAAGCATAATGCCGTGTTATAACACAGCAGTTGCATGCACCTCCATGTTGGTGACTGGCCAACCTATACCATCCATGTTGCAAAGTATATCAGCCAGTGGCCAGAACTGCCTAAAGACGCACTTCTCAGAACACATCCCTGTCCTTAAGCAAAGCAAGGCCCCATCTGGAAAGACAAGCGGGATTCATGCAGACAAGATTATCCTCCCCATCCCCACCCTGGACCCCAAGGCAAGCACAAGCTGAGGAAATGGCAAGGCAGAGAACATAGAGCTGGTGGATTTGCCTGCAGCCGAGGATGTAGGGAAGGACTCTGGTTCATGATGGGTCTCTGGAGCTGGGCTACGATATTTGAATGTGATGCCCCAAATACAGAGGTTATGGTAGTGTTTTTCTGAGAGTTAAAAGAAAACAATATGAAATGGGACCTAAAAGACGCTAAAATGAAAAGAAATGTCCGATTCAAACAGCAGGGATAAAACGAAAGAAAACTCGGACGGTGCTGGCAGCCCTGGGATGAAAATCGCAAATGACAGCTTCCACTTGCTTGCTTTAAAAGACTCAGCCTACCCTGTCTCTGGAAAGACTTGATCTGAACCTGAATATTAAAGATGAATAAGGTGTCAGCGCTGAGCCGACTGTTGCTAAGCAATGGCGCACGCAATTGCCTCTTGAGCGAAAGGAAGCGGCGTTTCACGCAGATGCCTTCCCAGAGACGACGCACACAGTGCTCACTTTTATAGTGGTGTCTGTCGCCCCTTAAAAGCCTCGTCTCCAACAAAAGAAGTAAAACATGTATTTTAAAGTATTTAGCATTGAAAACTCAGTTCTCGTGGAGCTGACACATCTGCTGGAAGCCAATCTCCCAACCCTGCAAGCGCATTTTCCAAGAGCAAGAAACGACTGGCCCTTCACTAATACGTTCTTAGAAGCAACAGGCTGAGATGTGTCTTGATTTGAATGCCGCCTCCCAGAGAGATGTAGCCAGGACTGGGATAATTGATTTTGGCCACATCCTGGCCCAAATTAGTCGGATCTGGGCTGGAACGATGCGGGATATGAGAAGATAACTAAATAACTCGGCTTCAATGCGAGCCGATGTGTAATTGGTTTGGAAGCCTCTTTGTAAATAGCCTGCTGTTAGTGCAGATCAGGTCAGTTGCACCGTTCTAAGTATTTCTGGGTTTGAATACAGGATACACAGAGAAGCTGCTTTTCCTTGAGGCTCTCACATTCTCCCTCACCGTGGCCTTACGGTGAGCCAATAACGTATTCCATTATCCTGGCTCTTCCGAGTGCTCATTCCTTCAGTCTGGGACACAGCTAACCAGGGTGAACCAACGTTAACCTCAGTGTCCATCCAAATCCATGATTTGGTCATTTGATATAGAAACCTAATCCATTTTTTTTTGAGCTTGTATGTGGTGTGTGTGTGTGTGTGTGTGTGTGTGTGTGTGTGTGTGTGTGTAATTTTCAGAAATTTCCTAAAGCAAAAAGTAGTTAAACTACTTTAGTTTCTCATTCAGCTCAAACCAACTGTGAGACTAATTCACCCACTTTTCTAAGGACCGGTGAAAGCTGTGGTATAACTTGGCAACTTGTGGTATATAGTTGTGGTATGTGGTGGTCTGAGTGAGAACGGCCCCCGTAGGCTCATAGATTTGAATGCTTGGTCACCAGGAAGTGGCTCTGTTTGAAATGATTAGGAGGAATGGCCTTGTTGAAGGAAGTGTGTCACCAGAGGTGGGCTTTGAGGTTTCCAAAATCCCAAGCCAGGGCCAGTGGCTCTATCTTCCTGCTGCCTACGGATCCTGATGGAGAACTCTCAGCTACCTCTCCAGCACCCTGTCTGCCTTTGTGCTGCCATGCTGCCCACCATGATGATAATAGACTAAACCTTGAAAGCGTAAGCAAGTGCCAACTAAGTCCTTTCTCTTATAAGAGTTGCCTTGGTTATGGTATTTCTTCACAGAACTGACTAAGCTGTACAGGGTAGACCAGAGTAAAAATGAATTGAAGTTCCTTGTTTACTGAACGTGGGGTAAGGACCAGCATGGGGGCACACAAGTGAATTGTGTTAGAAATGCAGACTTTCAAAGGCCACCCCAGATCTGCTCAGTCAGGATGAGTGTTTAACAAACGACCCTTAAGCACTCTGATGGCCGAGGAACCCTGAAGAGGGGCTTGCAACTACCTGAGAATGCAGTAGAGTCTCTGATGACAGCTCGCATATTAGCCATGCTAGGAAAGCAGGATGGGTGAGCTTGGAAATCCACGGATTTAAAACTGGAAAGGGTTGAAGCAGGGCAGGGTGCACTGGAGAGACAGCCCAGCAGTTAGGATCACTGGCGGCTCTTAGAGAGGACCCAGGTTCAGTTCCCAGCACCTATATCAGGTGGCTCACAACCACCCACAACTCCAGCTCCAGGGTATCTGACCGAGGCTGCCTTCTTCTGGTCTCCACAGGCAATTGCATGCACTGGGTGCATATACAGAAAAGCAGGCATGTGCATGTGCACACACATACACACACACGTACACAAACAACAGATCTTTTTTAAAAAAAAAAAAACTGAAAGGGGTTTCAAACACAAAACTGTTACTTCATAAAGACAATTCACAGTAGACCCACAGTGTCAAGGTTTTCAGCTCTGTGCGGGTTTCTCCAGAGGAAGTTTGGGCAGAGTGGGACATGGGTAAGAAAGGAGTCTAACAAACACAGCCTGACTCCACACATCTACAGGTTGAAGACTGTCTTTGAGTAGCCAGCATTCAGGGTGGGCTAACAACAATGAAATATCTGGGTGTCATCTTATGAATCTAGAGGGCATTTAAGAGAAGAAAAATTTGGGGCCTGTGGTGATATTTATAGCTCAAGAATGGTATTTTTGGTTTCAAGTTTAAGAAAAACACTTGGTGTGTATTTTGAACAAACAAGGCTTTATTTATATCCTAGGGAAATCTCTCAATAGAGAAATATCAGGCCATAACAAAGAGGCTTGGAACTGCTGGTGTGATGGTTGATGGGCCATGTGCATCGGTGCCGTCACACACCTTTCCCCGCCAGTGACAAAGAAGAGTGCGTACCCAGGGCACATCCATCCACCTGGACATAGACTTTTATAATTTTCAAGGAAATTAGAATATGACTAACCAGCTTTTCTGCAGACACAGATTTAGAACTGATACAGCTCAAAAGACCCTGATTGGCTTTCCAGTTCCAAAAGAAAAAAAACTGCCGCCCCTCCTGCCTGTTCCATCATTTGTGACAGGCGGAGAAACTGTGGAACAGTTGTCACCCACCCCCATTCCTCTCCTAATGGCCCTGTTAATTATTCACGATTTTGCGTCATGGCTGACTTCATACTCTCCATCCTTCATAGAATCCATCTTCAAAGCCTAGTTTTTTCCCCTTGAAGTGTTCCTGGTACACGTCTCTAACTCTTCAGCCCATATCTCACCTCTAAGTGAGCCTGTCTCCCTGACAGATTGCAGCAGGCTCCTTTTTAGCCTTCCCAATGCTGACCTCCATCTATCTGATTCATCTCGCACAGGCTGCAGCCCGGTCCCCCTTGAGCAATACTGGCACCACACGACCCTCCCGCCCGTCACCCCCACTGCTAAAAAGTAGGACAACCGCAAGAAGTTCAGAATAACCTCATCTATCACTGGAACCTGAGCATCTTACTGTCAGTACTTCCTGATGACGCACGAGCTTCTGTAGATGACCATACACACAGTGCTTCCAACAAACACAGAAGTTCACTTCCGCATGGCTCTGCAGTTTGGGCATCTAATCAAAGATTCAGTGAGCTAACACCAAAGTGTGGTCAGCACTAGTTCCTTCTGGAAGCTCTGAGGAGAGAATCTGTTTCTCATCTTTATCTGTGTCCAATGACTACCAAGCTCCTTAACGTATGTCCCCTTCCTCCACCTTCAAAGTACAGCCAAGTATTCTCTGCATTACTGCCTTCTCTAAATGAGTCCCTGAACCTTTTCTGAGACTGTAAGATCTGAGCAGGTGCACTGAGTAGTTCAGGATACTCCCACCAAAACCAGGATCCTTAATCAGCTCTGCGGAGTTCCTCTTTCCTTCTAGGGCTACCCAGCAGGAACAAGAGATTATGAAGTGTCCCATCAGGCACATCAATTCAGCCCATTATAACAGACATCAGGCAAACACTACAGCCACGCCGATTTTCTCCCAAGACAAGGCTGACAGCACTTGTAGGAAGATGAAATGCATATACTCTCCCTCATTGTTCTCACTAAATCAACTTTTAAAATCCCATATATAAAAGAAACGGATGAAGGCAAACCAGTTAGGAACCACGAGACTCAATAGACAGCATAGCAATGAGGTTGCAGGGGTTTCTTTTTGCATGTAAATCTCATATTTGCTTCTAAAGAAGGGAAGGAGCCACAAATGATGATGGCATAGTTTTCCCCATCAACAAAATCTTGCTTTCTGTAATCAAAGGGCCAGAAAGGGGGATCCTAGTAAAACAGGAAAACTGCCCACAGTGAATGTGTTAGCACAACCAGCACCACAGGGGAAAAGGCAAAACAAAAGTGGCCCTATTCTAGCGTACCAGCCAAGGCTGAGATGGGACCTTAGAATCCCACCCCTACCAGGATGTCTGGGGCCTTGCTTGCAAGATCTCATTATCTGCCTCATTACATGGATGCCTTCAATGCTTCTGTGGTCAGGGAACACGTAAGGTTGGCCTTTGACCTCCCAGTGTGTGCTATGGCCTGCACGCATTCACACGCACACACACACACACACACACACACACACACTCAAGATAAGAAAATCACCTAGAGAAGTCCCTTTAATCAAAAGAAAAGACTAGAACAATGAATAATAAGGATGAACAAAGTGGGCCTTTTCTTCCTTCTGCATTCTCATGATGACAACAGAAGCAAGACTATGACTCCCTCCACTGTGGTTCTAAGTGTTCACTGGGGAGTTAGCTAAAATAACCATACATAGTGAGGGGTAGGCTAACATTTCCTTAGACACCACACAAACTCGCAAGATGATAGCATTTTAGATTAGATAGCAAACAGAGGGTGGCTCCTCAAACCTGGGCTGCTCCTGCCTCAGCCTTCCAAGGCCTGAGTGAGGTTGTGTGTGTGTCCCACAGCATCCAGGAGTTTAGACAGCAGGGGTGGGAAGAAGCAGGAGTGGCAAGAGATCCTGGTGGGGATGGATGAGCCCCACTGACCGCACCAACATCCACATCCTGGTTAAGCCACACTCTGGTCTAGGAAGGGTTAGGGATTTGGGGGAACAGGCAAAGGGCACACTAGATCTCTCGCTACTATTTCTGAATATATGCGAATTAACAGTTACCTCAAAATAAAAAGTTTTTGATACCTTCACTGACTTTTCATAATCCCACAAAATAAATAAAACTAATAAATAGATTAAAAAGAGCTGATGAAATCTTGGGACACTGAGTGGCCTGAGCTCTATACCTTCTGGTATCATCTATTATTCGTCTCCCTTTTAACCCAAGGGCCTCCCAGACATTCTCATGGGCAAGTAGGTGTTGTTCCTTCAGTGAAACCTCCTGGCCGCATTGCCCCCATGGAGAATGCAAGTCATGGCTGTTATAGGGAACAGCATGTACAGTTCTCAAAAGAAAAAACAATGCAATATGGTCTGAGTAACCCAGTTCTGCTCCAGTACGTTAAAGAACTACCTGCGTGCCTGCATTGACTACAGCATAATCGACAATAACCAAGAAATCAAACCATGCAAATCATCCATGCAAAGAAAGCAGGGTGTCTGCAATCGCATTCAGTCTTAAACAAACAAACAAACAAAAAGAGGAAATGCCACCATTTACAACAAAGCAGACGAGCCTGGAGGACTTTATGTTAAGTGAAATAAGCCAAGATCAGAACGGCAAATGCTGCAGTCCCTCACTGTATAAACACTCTAAAAAGTCTAACTCACAAAACCTGAGAGTAAAATGATGGCCACCCAAGGTTGGGGGTGGAGGGTTGGGAGATGCTGACCAAAGGAGGCAGAATTTTCGTTAGGGGGAGTACTCTCAACAGGGCTGTGATACAGAATGGTGTCTACGGCTAACAGCCACACGCCATACACATGACAATGGCTGAAAGAGTGGATTTTTATGTTTGTGCCTTATCAGGTGACAGTATGTGAGGGGAGACATCTGTTAATCCACTTAGCTAGCCACTCCACGGTACATGCACATTGAGGACCACCGTGCACACCATTGTGTATATGCCGTCTACCTGTCAGACTGAAAGCTAACCCAGATGGAGGAAATAAAACCAGAAAAAGTTTCCAAGGTTTTCCGCGTGATCTGAGCTTTCTAATGCAGTCCCTGTTTACAGCTGCCTTCTCCACCACCCCCACCGCATTTTTCTTCCTGGTTTATTTTTCCGCATGGCGTCCATCAGAGATGCTGCGTAATTTATACATTTTCTGCTTGCGCGTTTCTCCTTAACCCCAGAGTATGAACTCCATGGATCAAAACCCAAGCTGTCACTTCTACTGCAACTTCCCAGATGCCTCCATAGCGGCTTTCAACACATGTTTGTAAGAGGAAGGAAGGAAAGAGAGAAGGGCGGGAAGGAGGAAAGGAAGGGCCCTGCCATGTCTGACACAATCTCAAAGGTAGACAAGAGTGATCTCGATATTCAAATGAAAGATTACTGAGGAAAACCCGAAACCTAGACAACTATGACAGCAAATGTCAAAAATGCTAAATGCGCCCCCCAAAGGTCTCTATGGTTGGCTCCTGGCCCATGGGAGGATGGAACATACAGGGAAGTTAAGTCACGGGGTGGAGCGCTTCCCAGCCATAACCAGGTGGGGCCAGCTGTTTTGCTCCTCCATCTGCCGCCTGCCAGGATGCACGGCCTTGCAGCTCACCCAAAGGCAACAGGGCCAAGCAATCATGGGCTGACGCCTCGGAGGCCATGAGTTCATATAAATCTTTCTTCCTGGGAGGCTAATTCTTAGCAGGTGACTGGGAAGACAGAGAAGAGAGGCAGAAACTAACTACTCCGAATCCCCTCGTGAGGAAGTTAGGGGCGCATGATGAAAGGAAGATGAGACAAGCTCTCTTCTGAGCTGTTTACACTTCACAGAGAAAGCCTTTTGTCGGCTCTCAGCGGCAACACAGGAACAGAGCAAAAGAGAAATCGCTGTGAACACAAAATCGCCTAGAAGAAAGCTCAGTGCTGTGTTTAAAGTGGCAGGAAAAGGGCATTTGAAATAAAGTTGCTAAGACTAATAACAGGAAGGACGGGGAGAAGGAAAGTAAATAAACTTATTATCCAGTGCAGCCCTTCAGAGTCCTCTGCTCTCAAAGGAAAGTTCAAAGGCCAGAGACCTGTATTGCCTCTCATTCTGCTCCCTACTGCATGCAAGCCCCGCACCAGTGCAGACTTCTGCTCATCCCCTCAGCCACCAGACCTCCAGAAACTGAGAGTTAATACTGCTAAGTATTACTCAACTGCTCTCTCACAGGCACACATCCAACAAACAGTGCAAGCAAAAGACTCAAGCTAGCCAACACTGGGAACGACTTAACCACTCAGCAAGAGAACAAAACATCACATAGTCAAACACTGTAAAACTACATAGCACTGGAAGTGAACAGACATGTCTGTCAATAGCACCAAAGAGCGTGGAATTTAAAAGGCTGGGTTCTGCCCAGTCAAGGATCAAAAGCCTGCATAGTCCATCCGCGGTGTGGTGGGTCAAAACAAAAGTCACTTTGTCAGAACTGGGTGTTGAATGGTGAAGACCACAAGACCAGGTGTGGGGTGCTGGTGATCTCTACTTATTGGGCTCAGGAAGGTTATACAGGGGGGTAGCTTTGTTAACTCACTGACACCCCCCCCAAACACCCACACCCAGCTTATTACAGTTCATAGACACTAAGTTTTGCTCTATTCCTTTATATCACTTGGTTTTCTGGAGACAGTATCTCTCTGTATTTCTGAGGCTCACCTATAACTTTATGGGGCCTTGCAGGCCTTGAACTAGTGATTTCCTGCCGGCAAACTCCGAGTTTCCAGGGTCGCCATGCACTGAGGTAGTACCTTGTTTATATAGCCTTCGCTCCAGACTGAAACCGCAGCCTGTGTGGACTGCATTAGGATGCAGACAGGACTTGTTTCTTCTTGCCCTGCAGTGCTCAGCACTCACCAGTGAAGCTCTCCTTGACCTCCCTGTGCAGAGAGATCTCCTCGCCTCTACCTGTCACCCACCCCACCTGTCTATCACATCGTCACGATACCTGCCGTCAAAAGCTATCACATAGTCACCCCACTGCATTCTGCTCCCAGGGGAAAGGCGAGTTATCCTAAGAACCTTGGCTCACACGTAACCGGCTACCCCCTGGAAGCAAGAAGACTGTCTGGTACAAGCCTGCAAACAATACACAGCTGTTGAATCAATGTGCGTACCAGTTGCACCAAATGACATCCCCCGGGAGCTACACCAATCACGGGCTAGGAAAGGGCAAAACAGAGGGCCAAAGAAGAGAGAACAGGAAAGTAAGAAGCTCTTTGATACTTGGCAGAATAGCCCTGGACCACAATACCAAAGAAGGCTAGCTAAGAGAGGGCTGGGAGAACCCGTGAGCCTCACAGGCATTAATCCGTGCAAGTTTAAAACATCTCACAAAGTATAAAAGAAATCTACCTTCTGGAAGGTTCTGATCCAAGCATCACAACACTTAGCTGTGGAGGTAGGCCATTCCCGCACATCACTTTGCATAGGCAGATACTTTGGAAACTGTAGTATGACTCACATCGAAGGGTGCTGCCAAAGTCTTATAGTGTGTGCACCTACAGGTGAAAGGCCTTGCTTCAAGCCGGAGCACAGCTGCCTCGTGACCCGAATTTCTTCTGGTCCCATTACGAGAGAAGGCAGAGAAAAATGGGGTGGGGGGAGCACTGGGGGGTGGACACGAGGAGAAAGGGGGAGGATGGTGGGCCCTGACACCGTGAGGGGGAAAATACCGTGACCTAAAACAGTGGTGTCCTGGGTCCTGTAAGCTGTGCCCAGCAGAGAGCCAGAAGGAATGGTGTACCTTTCAAAGAAGCTGGCTTCCAACTGCTCATTTTGAGACTTAGAAAATGGCTTAAACAACTAGGTCTAGAGACACTTGGGTTTTGAGTTTTGAATATGGAGGCCACTTATTCAGTATTACCAAGCAATTAATATAATAGGCACATGGCATGCACCCCGTGCTGCAGACGCATAAAATGCACAACAGGCAACCAGTGGAAGCCTGTGGTTGGGAGTCTCATTAAGAATGAATCCAAACAACAGATTAATTATGTTTGTTCCCACGGGGGAAAGCCCAGACACGTCCATCCTTTTAACGACCCCATCTATGCGTAAACTCACTACACTTCCGTCTCCCGCTCTCAGGCAGAGGGTTTCCTGCCCATCTCCCGATGCTCATTTTCTTAGCAGTTATTCCCTGGAGGACTGGTAGACCAATAATCCCTGGAGCTCAGACTTCTTAATCATCTCAGATGTTAAAAGCTTCCTTGGATCTCTTTCTAACTTAGGTCGCCTCATCCAAACTAAACTGACTTAAGTCAGAATAGAATCATTCTCTAGAAAAGACAGAGTTAGTCAACAGAGTCATTCCACCAGGAAAGCAAAGGAGGGGAGTGTCTGCGTTAAGATATGAGCGATGGAGAGTATGTTCAAAGTAGACTGAAGGCAACTAGGACCACTTCATCTCCTCCCCCCAGTGAGGACGGAAGTGTTGCCCTGTGGTCAGCGCACTTGCCTAGCATTCCAAACACTCTGGGCTCAGTCCCCAACGGCATGTCACACTTCGCCTGGCATCCCTGCACTCAGACGGTAGAAGCAGAGACATCAAAGCCACCCTCAGCTACATATTGAGGTCAAGGTCAAACAGAGCTTTTATTCGAAACCTTACCTTACCTCTAAACAAACCAAAAAAAAAAAAAAAAAAAAACCCTCCTCCCTCTATTTGTCGGTAAATTGGCGAAAGTGCTTCATATTTTCAGGAGAAACCAGCTGTTTCAGAAAGAGCATTCTTACAAAGCGTGCCTTTCCACCTGGCGGCCTGGGGTCGAAAGGAAAGGCAGAAGTACAAGTGGATGTGTAAGAGTTTCCGACTGATGAGCAGGAAGCCGGCGGCGACCTGGACCAGGATGGACACCTTGTCTTGCCTTCCCATTCCTCCACACCTTCTTTTTTTGTTTTTCGAGACAGGGTTTCTCTGCGGCTTTGGAGCCTGTCCTGGAACTAGCTCTTATAGACCAGGCTGGTCTCGAACTCACAGAGATCCACCTGCCTCTGCCTCCCGAGTGCTGGGATTAAAGGCGTGCGCCACCACCCAGCCCTCCACACCTTCTTGCACGAAGCCAGAAGCTGCCATTTCACTAGCAGCTTGCTTGTCTCACTAAACCCAGTGACTGACCCCAGCTGTGAGGGTTTTTTTTTTTTTTTTTTTTTTTTTTTTTGTCATTCTGCTTTTAGGCACGCAAACAAAAGAAGAGAATGAACAGTGCCAAGTGAGATGACACACGAAAATTGCACCGTAGCCACATCAGAGAAGATGACAGAAAGGGGGTAGGCAGGGATGGTGTGTTCATCTCACTGTCACCTGATCTGAGAGACAGAAAGTACGGGATCAGAGCACCTTAGCTGTCAAGTCAACAATAGTCTACCCGAGGCGCCGCCTTCTCCAACGACGCAGCCATTTCATAATCGGTCCAGAGCCAGGGAACAAGAAGTAGGAAGGACCGGGGACAAGAACGAAGTGCAGCCGTACGGGAAAGGGTACTTACTCTTCTAAGAAGTGCTGCTGGGGTCCAATGATAGAGCCTGGTCGGCAAATTCTGATCCAAGCAATGATTTCAGCATGTGTAAACCTATAGTGCTTCATGACGTAACAGGCTATCAGCGTCCCGGTTCTTCCCAGACCAGCTGTGCAAAAGGGAAACAGAAGAAATGCCGAGTGTAGCAACTGCATCCACAAAAACAGGGGGATGACCCTGTCCGTGGACCGCACTGGATTCTAGCACGATGACAGCAGCCATAGCTGATGTTCCCACAATTTCTCTCGTGTAAAAATATACATTTGTCCCCTGATGGGCGGTACCTTTGATGCCAGCACTCAGGAGGCAGGGGCAGGAGGATATCTAAGTTTGAGCCTGGTCTACAAAGTTGAGTTCCAGGACAGCCAGGGCTACAGAGAGAAACCTTGCCTTGAAAAACCAAAGTGTGTGTGTGTGTGTGTGTGTGTGTGTGTGTGTGTACACGCATATGCATGCGTATACATTTTTCAGGCGGGAGATGTAGTTTAATGGCAAAGCACCTGCCAAGCATGTACACTCTGGTTCAATCCCCAGTTCTGAAAAAAAGGGATAAAACAACACAAAACAAAACCACCTACATTTTTCTTTCACCAATGGAAAGCACAAAACGAAACTGCCCTGCCTTTTAGGGTAAGAGACTGACAGGATAGAAACAAGTGGATCCGGCAGAGGAAACTGGCTGGGAGGGAGGAAGGGATGGCAGAAGGGAAGGATGGAAGGAGGCAGGGGTGCAAAGATGGCCAAGAGGGGCTGGGACACAGCAATAAGGAATGACGGATGAATTAGAAAGACATTTTGGTTGGGTCACAGTGAATTTTAAAATGACTAAAATTTCTAACCCTGAAATTCATTCCTGAAAACATTTCATTAGAAAAGGAAACCAGGTGTGGTGGCGCATGCTTGTAATCCTAGACTAGAAGAGACAGAGGCAGGGGGATCATGAGGTTCAAGGCCAGCCTGGGATAAACAGTGAGACCCTATCAGAAAGAAAGAGGAAGAAGAGAGAGAGACTCTAGTTAATAGCTTTGTTTCTGAACAGTCTAGGGCTAGGGCTCTAACCTAGTGACAGGGAGTTTGTTGAGGCCCTAGGTTCAATCCCTGGTGCTGAAACAAATAAATAAAATAAATAAATAAAACCACTGGCTGAAGAAAAAGAAACAGAATATTGTATTTTCAAGGGCCCCTTTCTCAGCTTTCCTCGGTCAAATAATGAAGATGATCTAATCTCCCAGGACTATGAAATGTACACTATTTAATCAACATTAAACAGTTGTAATGTCCCATGGTGAAAGATACAACATTGCTTATCAATTTTCAACCCCAATCTAATTACAGAGGTGTCAAGATGTAGAAAACAAATGTCTTTAAATCAGTTTTCCGTAGTTATTTTAATTACATTACTTATCTGTGGTATGCGTGTGTGTGTGTAGAGCTCAGAAAGCAACTTTCAAGGGCCGGTTATCTCCTCCACCGTGTGTATCCGGGAATCAGACTCAGGTGGGCAGCCCCGACAAGTCGTTACCCACTGAGCCATCTGACCTTTTTATAGTACTGCTTCCCGGGAGCGTCTATAGACATTTTCCTTCTCATCGCCCACCATGAAATTGCCCTGCTATGGGTACCTATACCCCGCTTGTAAATCTGTACTTTACGTGGGGAAGAATAAAAAGGATTTTACCCAACACAAGGAGTCCAGCCACTTGACAGCGCTACTGCTTAGAATGCGCATCAGACAGGAAAAGGGAAGGACAAAGGGCGCCCCGCTCATGCCCTTACCGCCTGGTGTTGCCCTCCCATTCACCTTTGCGTTTGGAAAGCACACAACCACTGTTATCAGATGAGGTGTGCGTGTGTGGCCTATTTACGTCAAGCACCCTTTTGTCCCAGATCAAACATGGACATCAAACATGGACATCAATAAGAGGGTAAAGTTAAACACAGTAGCGCTGGACTCCCGCTTTAGTGTGGAGAAACCGTTAGGACGATTCTCTGGAGAGCTCACAAGGCTAGTCTGACTGCATGGAGGAAACGCAGCCCGAGCACGGTAGAGCAGGCGCCAGGACGGAGCCAGTCTCCTGGCTTGCCAGGATGGGTCCCTGTCTGCAGAGCAGGTGGGCTTCCTCACGGAGTCGCCCCCAACTGCTCCTCACGCAGGGAGCTAGCTGCCTTGTGTCCCCAGCCAGGTTCCCCCATCCTCCTCGTACCCGAAAGGTGGTGCTGCAAATTTTCAAATTTCTCTGAAACTGAAGTTGCTTCCCCCCCTTTCGCAAGGAGTCTATAATTTTAGGTCTATAAAAAGAACCTACTTAGCACTCAATAGTTGGGAGCTCTTACCACAGGGAACAGAATAGGAGTACTTCGCTAAGTTTCTATTAAAACTTTAGCAAAGATGTGAAAGCATCCGTAATTAAAGGGCTCCCTGGCTCAGCCTGGCGAGGGTGCACAGTGCCCTAGTTATTCCAAGCGCTTCAGACTGCCAGTCCTTTTTGGATCCCCAATAGGGCATCAATATGCACACAAAGGAATAGCAGCCGTGCTGTACTGTAGATTAATATTCCTGCTACAAACTGTCCCACAGTCACAGCCATCCCTGTAATCAAGCACAGAGCGGACCGCGGACTCTGGCTTGTGGGTTTTGTACCTTTGCACGAGGCTGTGTCTGATGCCTCTGTGTAACCCTGCGTGTTGACACACGACAGCCTCCTGCTCTGCGGTCCCCGGGAGAGTTCGTTTAGCAAAGGATAGGAGGCTCCCTTCCACCTCTTTTTAGCGCAATTAAAACACAAAGTGCCGCTTGACTCTCCAGAAAATTAAGCTGACTTAATCAGGGCAGATGTCAAAGTAATTAGCAAGCCCAGGTAGCTAAGTACGCCATTAAAAATAAAACATCTGCAATTAAAGCAAAGGCTCACGTGACCTCACAGAAGAATCCGACATGTGTGAACAAGCGGGGGGAAAGGATGAAGCCACCTGATATCTAAGGAGCATCACATGTAAATGTGATGTCCTCCACGAGAACTTACTTCACCACCTTCTAGAAGTGACGCTGGAAGTATGGGGGAATAACTCTGCGACGGGAAAAATGTGGATTCATTTCTTTTTGATATTTTGTTTTGTTTTTTCAAGACAGTGTTTCTCTGTGTAGCTTTGGAGTATATTTATTTCTTAAGAGGCAAACATTCACAGGTAAGTGATATACAGAGAAAGCCTGTAACAAGAATATTTAACCGCAGAGTCTTCTTTCCCCAGTATGTCTTAGACGTGATGAACTACCAAGAGAGACACTATAGTGTCTGGAAGACACTGTTTCCTTGGCGTCATCCACCACTTCTGTTTCCACTTAGATCCCTGAACCTCGGGGTGTGTGTGTGTGTGTGTGTGTGTGTGTGTGTGTGTGTGTGTGATGTGTGTGTGTGTGGTATGTGTGATGTGTGTATGTGTGATGTGGTGTGTGTGTGATGTGGAGTGTGTGTGGTGTATGATGTGGTGTGTGTGTGTGTGTGGTGTGTGTGTGTGTGTGATGTGGTATGTGTGATGTGGTGTGTGTGTGATGTG
>NC_022022.1:13683058-13690199 GCF_000317375.1 Microtus ochrogaster
GGGGGGTTGGGGAGATTAAAAAATTATCCCATTTAGGGCCGAGTGCTCCAAAGCATCTCTCCGCACCATCTACCGCAGAAGAAGGACTGAGGCACACGTGTGAGCTCCCAGGGGCTGGGCCGGCACCTCCCACAGCGGTTGTCCCATCAGTCACAAGACCTGCACACACGGTCAAGCTAGAAAGGGTCCCATCAGTGAGGGGGAAGTGAACATGGGGCCCCACCCCCAAGTGAAAAGCTATCTGCAATAGACACCCGCCAGCAAAGGGAAATCAGTTCAGCCCAGTGGAGTCTCACTGTATATGTTAACCACACCTCAGAGCAGATCCCATACCCAGAAGTTGTTGGCCGTGTTTTTCTGGGGGTAGGGAGTTTTCATTTCATTTTATTTTGCTTGAACTTTTTTTTCTGTCTTGTTGATTTTTTTGTTTGTTTTGAGTTTCATATTTTGTTTTCCTGTTGTCCTGAGAGAGAACCAGAACATGAAGGTAGGTGGGTAGGGAGATAAGAACGATAGAGAAAGAGTTGGAGGTGGGGGGGAATGATAAAAAAATTACTGTATGAATATTTTTTAAATAAAAAAAAAGAAAGCTTTGCCTTCACCCTCGAATTTGTTGAGCCAAAATATGGCTTATAAGCACACAAAGACACATGACCTAGTAATAGTAAAACAATTGACTAGAGGAAAGGCCAAATTAATTTCGTAGGAAAAATGCTGATTTTATAGATAGAAGATAGATAGATAGATAGATAGATAGATAGATAGATAGATAGATAGATAGATAGATAGATAGACAAACCTACCTATACGTTGAAACTTTGAAAGAGATGACAGGCTCATCTCCTACTAAACCTTCACCACCACAATCCACAAGCCTCGAGTTATGCTGACACATGAAACACGGGCCTTGTCTTATGTCTGAGCAAACTTTAACAATATGGAAATACTGATACCACAATAGTTAAGGTCAGACAGGGCCTGGACCAACAGCACCGCCCCCCCCACACACACACACACACAAAGGAGCCAGGTTCAGTCACCCATTGGGCAGTGTTCTAATTAAAGATACATTTGATGGTAGAAATCGGAAAAGGAGATATATTCAACGAGCTTCAGTGGGCGGAGGAACAAAGGTTCAGTCACCCCTTAAGACCTGCAAAGTGACCCTGATCCTACAAGCTGTCAAGTGATGTGAAATACATGAGAGAGAGAGAGAGAGAGAGAGAGAGAGAGAGAGAGAGAGAGAGAGAGAGAGAAACTATCCTAGCTGGCACCAAGCTTCAGCCTTTTCCTTCTCCCAGCACGACATTCCTGCGGAAAATTCAATTTCTTGGGGCCCATTATCTCAACAGCCTGGGAGCCAAAGGCAGCTGGCACAAGATTCTATTTAGAGTATCTTCCTTCCTGCCGGGAGGGTTACAATAAAACAAACTTAGGGTGCCTGTGAAATACATTCAGAACAAGCCAGCTCCCTGCCTAGGGAAGAAAGCCCACGAAGCAAGCTAGTGAGAACGGATCACCTAACCCAAAGGACTGTCCTGCAAGCCAGGGTCTACCCCTCGCGAAGGAGGGCCGCACAAGAGCTGCATCAAAGGTGGCTGCAGCCCCACTTCGGGAGCCATCCCTAAATCCAGGGCCACGTGCGCTTCACTTCCAGGCTGCTGAGAGAATGCAGCTTCGCATCGCTGCTACAGCTCACATGTTCAGCAAAGTTCCTCCACCTACTCAGATCTTAAACATAGAAACAAGGGCCTACAAAATGGTATTTTAATTTCTGTCAGAAGCAAAGCCACACTGTCTGAATAAGGCAGTTACAGCAGCGCTCCGCACATGAAAAGAACTGTACCATCCCCAACACCTACTGGCCGATTTGCATAACATGCAACAAAAACCCTTTTGTAGACGCAAAGCCGTGTGAGCAGCGCCACCTCGCGGCACTGTGAAGAGCTGCGGGAGGCGAACTAGAGGCTCCATCCCCGGGATTTCAGCTGAAATCTATCTTGAGACCGCCAAACTGGAAAACCTGCGGCGGAATCTGAGCTGCTTTCCACGTTTACGCAACTCTCAAGTTTAACTGGGAATCCTGCATTTTGATTTGTTGAAACAGGCCTACACTTGTTATACTCTGATCGGGGTGTCCATTCCAGAGGCTAGGTAAATCTTGCACAGCTAAACCAGTTAATTGGAAGATATCCCCATATCAAGCAACAGGTGGGACAACCCTCCATTCTATAAGACATAGGACTTGGGAGAGGGGTGGAGTCGGGGTAGAAGAGGGTGGAGAAACCATTGAAGCAAAGCAAGGGAGGGGAGCTAGGACAACAGTCAGTAAAACGCCTGCCAAACAAGCACGGGGTCCTGCGATTAGAGCCCCAGGATCCACAATAATGCCTGGCACTGTAATCCACCTATAATCCAAAATCGAGAGGGGGAGACAGGAGAATTCCTGGCGCTCACTGACCAGCCAGTGTAACCAAAAAGGCAGGCTCCTAGTTCAGGGACAGACCCTGTCTCAAAACAATAAAAGAGTCTGAAAAAGCATGGGATAAAACCGGACTTGCTGAACATAGCGGACAATGAGGACTACTGAGAACTCAAGAACAAGGGCAAGGGGTTTTTGATCCTACTGCACGTACTGGCTTTGGGGGAGCCTGGGCAGTTTGGATGCTCAACTTACTAAACCTGGATGGAGGTGGGCGGTCCTTGGACTTCCCACAGGTCAGGGAGCCCTGATGTCTCTACGGGCTGATGGGAGAGAGGGACTTGATCGGGGGGCAGGGGGAGAGGTGGGGGGCGGTGGCGGGGAGGAGGCGGAAATCCTCAATAAATAAATAAATTAAAAAAAAAAGAAAAAAGGAAACCACCTTGAAGAGTGACTGAGGAAGACACACCTGTTTACGAACTCTGGCCTACACACGCGTGAACACACACACACACGCTCCAACACGGAAGCACTAAACATCAGATGGTGGAAGAGTATGGAGAAAATATAATTCTGAAAGGAAAGAGGACAAGGGACCAGCAACGTTTACCTCTTAACACGTTCCCAAAGGAAAGATGATCTTTCCAGCCTGTGGCCACCCCGGTGTTACCTCCCCTACTTATAATGCTCAGAGCCTGGGTTTAGAAAAACTACAAGCTCTGACTTGTCAAGAAAGCCGGGCCACCAGCAAGGCGATTAATCCGATTAATCCTTCCTTTAGGAAGGGATTATTCAAATAGGCTCAAATCCCAAGTCTACTACAAAAGAAAGCATCCTGCTGTCTTCTATCACCCGCAGGTCTTGCCTTTCCCAAGCACAGCCCCTGAGACCTCGAGCACACCTTTGCAATGGACCGCGATGGCCCCTTCCGTGTTCTCACAGATGTTCAGGAACCTTCGCACGATGTTGTCGCTGGGGGTGCTGCCGTCGATGAAGAACAGGTCGTAGTGCTCAAAGCCAGCGTCTGTGAAGCGCTTCGCCTCGTAAATCTTTTTGTTCAATCTCACGATTGCCGTCACGTTGTTCTTTTTGAAATACGGAAAGTAGGCTTCGGGGGCATGGAGAGGGTAACCTATAGGCAGACAGGGGCAGTGAGCAGAGAGCCGCAGTCCATCTCAAATAAACAGTACGGTGTTCGAATCTCACTGTTCTCGGGAGGTAAGACTGTTTCAGGAGAGTGTGAAGTCCACAGGGGAGCTGGCCCGGCAAAGCAGCGGCTGACCGAACTATAAACACCAGAGGCAACAACAACGCAAACAAACAAAACCTTCTCTGTATTGGAAAGAGTTCATTAAAGTTGAAAATAGCAACCTCTGTTATCAGAATCCTGGAGCGCAACCTTGGAGCCCCAAAAAGGCAGTTCAGATGTGCTGAGCAGTGCTGGGGTGACTTGGGGAGATATTCCTCCTTGAACACTGTTCTTTACTTAACAAATGTATTGCATCTATAGTTAGAGCCCTTTTGAAGCCAGAGCTACAGTTTCCATCTACAGTATGACTCCCTACAAAACAGCGTTATGACTCATTATCAGTTGCAATGTCCAAATCACAGCATGTAAGATTTCTCAAAGTTACCTCCTTACAATAGCATCTGGGCAGATGGTGGCCACAGGGGTCCATTAAACAGGAGGAATATGTCCTAGTGTACATGTTGACTATAATTAAAAGCAGCGTGCTGGCCTGAATCCATGTGCTAAATTTGACAGCCACCCCACAGTGTGTACATTGTTAGAATCAATCATACATGTAGCATAAATAGATATGTGTTCAACTGAAAATATTAGCATTTTGAAGGAAATTATGAGGGTAACTTTTGGGAGACACTTTCTTTATGGTGGGAGAGACAATCTCCAGATTGCCCTGGCATGCCCCCCACTAAGTGAGCATTCTTGGGGGCTTCAGAGGGAACTGGGCCACTGATCTACTCTTGGCCAATCATCCACAGTGACCACTGGGAATTTGGGCCACTGTAAGCCCTTGGAACTCCAGGAGCTAAAAAGACTAATTTCCTAAGACACCAATTACCACCTATCAGTCATTTGGGATTCACCCATGCAGGGTTCACCGACTCTTGGCAGACCAGATAAATGACCTCATGTGGAGTTCACCGGGATGAGGGGCTTCGGAGAGTGAGCCAGAGGGTTGCACACTGTGCTCCTGGTTCTGTGCCCTGCTCATCCCGTCAGCTGTATTTTCTCTCTCTCAACTCCAAGCCAGCCCTTCAACTGTAATTCTGTAATTCTAAGACTGTGAGCTGGTCTCCATGCAAATTACTTCTCTAGCATCCTTCCTGTTTGCTCTCAAAGTAGGAGAGATGATAGGATGACCAAAGCAAGGCTTTCTTCTTATTCTGACAGCATTTCCATCAGAACTCCTAACTTAGCCCGGCAGGCCCTGCACAAGCCAGACATCATCTCTGGCAGCAGAGCCTCGGGGTGTCCACTCCTCAAACCCCAAATCTACACAGCAATGGGTATTCCCTCTGAGCACCTCCTATCCCCAGCCTCCGTGGTCCTCGATCCTCCTATCCCCAGCCTCCATGGTCCTTGGTCCTCCTATCCCCAGCCTTTGGGGACTCCCTGCCTTCTCCAGAACCCACTACACTCTTCATGGCTGTCTTTCTTGCTAGCCTTCACTGTGCCAAACTCTCTGTACCAAATTCCCTGCCTGAGTGTGGGCGACATCAAGATGTCTAACAACAGGTGCTTCTGAAGATGTATGGAAAGAGGAGCCTTTATTCGCTGGGGGTTGGGTGCACACTAGTACTGCCATTATGGAAAGCCACACGGAGGTCATTCAAAAAGTTAAAAACAGATCGACCTTAAGACCTAGTTATTAACTCATGAACATACATCCAAAGGACTCCAATCCTGCTACAGACATACATACACATTCATGCTTGTTGCTACCCTATTCGCCTAAATGTCCATGAACTGCCAAGTGGGTAATGAAAATGTGGTACCAATTTGCCATGGATTTTACTCAGCTGTAAAGAAAATGAAATTTGCAGGAAAAAAAAATAAAGATGGGGTAGATCTGGGAAGTATAATATTGAGCAAGGTGACCCACGCTAAGAAAGACAAAAACCACATGTTGTCTTTCATCTGTGGGTCCTAGTTTGTAATGAATACTTGTATTTCTAGAAACGGACAGAGGTATAAATAAAGCTAGAAAACCAGAGAGAAGAGCAAGAGAGAGTGGAAAGAGGCACTAAGGAAGCAGAGGAAGGAGCGTCAGAGGGGCACAGTGATGTGAAAGTGGGAACAGAAACTGGGGAGGTAATAGGAGAGGCTGGGGTACAGGACAGCAGGTGAGGTGATGGAGGGCTGGGGTATGGGGGGCAGCAGGTGAGGTGATGGAGGGCTGGGGTATGGGGGGGCAGCAGGTGAGGTGATGGGGGGCTGGAGTGTAGGACAGCAGGTGAGATGGTAGAAAGTTGGGGTATAGGGCCAGCAGGTAGGATGATAGGGAAGCACCTCTACTCAAACACACTTCTTTCAAAAATGCCATAATGATATCTAATACCATGTTGGCTAATTTTAAAAAATCTTAAGTGCGTGAATAAAAATTCCTTCTGGCTGGAGTCTCAGGCATGGCTCCCATTCTCCTACATGAGCCCTGAAGATACACTATTTCTTCTGGCCACTGTCCATTTTCTAGTTCTCTGGCCTTCTCTTGTTATTTGTGAGTTACCCCACGCAGGCCAACAGACGTCATTTTAGTTCACTTATCGGGACTGGTTCTATGGCCTGCAAGGAGGAGCACCAGCTGGTGAACTTGGCCATGGTCAACAAAAGATGGAGGCAGAACTGGAAGGCAGGGTTTACTAATCCCAGCCTGCGAACATTCGGGTGACCGGGCTACAAGAAGCTTACTCATCTCCTGAGTGGACACAGTAATTTATACACACAGAGAGAAAGCATTGCTTTTCTACTTATGGAAATCATATCTGTTTCCCTGTTGGTTTCCTTGGTAAGATAATTTCCCAACAACAGGCTCGGGACAAAGGGTTGTCGTGAGGAAATAAAAGCTTCTGTAGGAACTCCAAGTCCATGGGAAGCCCTGCTTAGCTGTAGCAGCTGCTGGGAACCTCTGCGTGGGTTCCCGGCATCCCTTGAACCAACCTCCTGATGGCCCCTGCCAAGTTTAATACCTATCTGGTTTCTCTACCACCAAGGTGTGAGGATTTCTGCCTATACACGAATGTCCATGAGGAGTAGATGGGAGGTTGAGCTAATACACCTACCTGAGGCATAGTTGTAAACATATGGTATTGGACACTGAGATGATGACAGTAACAATACCTAATCACCTGCTGTGCCCCAGGCACCATACAAAGTGCCCCATATGGAGTATCTCGGTAAACCCCACCGTTATAGAATAACTAAGGCCTGAGTGGCTTACTGTCCATGCTCACGTAGCTAGGCAGCGTTTAAACCCCTCTCACTCAGATCCAGCACCTGGGCCAGTGCATCTTTCAGGTAAGGCTCAACTTACTTCCAAGTAAGAGAATAGGATGGAGTTTTTTTAAAAACAAACTAAAGAAAGTCTTAAAATGTCTTTGAATTGTCCGCTATGTTCAGCAAGTCCGGTTTTATCCCATGCTTTTTCAGACTCAGGCCAGCTGGCCTTGGTGAGTTCCCGATAGAACATCCCCATT
>NC_022022.1:13690509-13717469 GCF_000317375.1 Microtus ochrogaster
GGGACTTGATCGGGGCAGGGGGAGGGAAATGGGAGGCGGTGGCGGGGAGGAGGCAGAAATCCTCAATAAATAAGTAAATTTAAAATAAATAAATAAAATGTCTTTGAATTAACTAAAGTCAAGAAATAATCCAAACTTCCTATGACTTCGCAACAAGTGTGTGGCGGTGTTATCATCGCGTTCGGGCACTTGTTATAAGGAACTAGTTTTTTAGCAATGTGGTTCCCTGGGATCTATCAGTCTACCCAGGGCGGATGGGTGGCTCATCCAACCCTTACTCCATCTTGCCACTAATGGCGACATCGCATCAGAGAGGCTCAGGACCCAGAGGCGCAAAAGAGCGGGCTAACCACACACAATTTCAGAGCTAAAAGAGACTTCAGTTCATCTCTTCCCAGCACTCGCTCTAAGGGTGGGAAAGTGAAGAAAAGCTGGCTTAAATGACTAGTCTGTGTATGATGTTATGCTGGTTAGCTCATCAGTGATAAAAATCTAACTATGTAGCAGCTAACGGACCTGACGCCTTAAGACCCTTCATCTGGTATCTCCAGTCCTCTGAGGTGAAAATCAACTCCCCTCACTGGCTATACAAGGGAACCGATGCGCGGAGAAGTTAGGAAGCTCACTGCAGGTCCCTCAACCAGTAAGGGACAGCAAGCCAGGCTTCAGTCTCCCTACAAAGACTTCAGGTTTCCAGGATTCTCTGTCTCAAGCTACCCTCCAACCCTCAAGAGTGTGTGTGTGTGTGTGGGGTGTGTGTGTGTGTGTGTGTGTGTGTGTGTGTGTGTGTGTGGCATTGTCCATTAAAAGAAATGTTTTGAAATCTAAAATCCAAAATATGTGTTTCATTCTATAGTTATAATTCATTGATTCAAACTTATTTAAAAAAAAAAAAAAAAAGAGGAGGCCTGCTCTTTCCCCATTACCAAAACAGTGTGAATTAAGGAGGCTCAATGGATTCATTACCCAGCTGTAGACCCTACAGGCTATAGGACCAACCTGTCAGGCAGCCAACAGCTTTCTCTTTGAATTTCAGGTCTATTCCATGGGAGGAAATCTATGCCTGGAACTATAAACCTGGTCAAAAGCCTTTAACTGGGGAGGTCATAGGCCCTGGAAAAGGGGAGGAAGGGAGTAATCTACTGCTGTCATTTTGCTAACTGTACACCCTGCTAAACTGCCTTCTAAACATTTGTTCAAGACATAAACTAGCGCTGCTCTCAACCACGGACAGAGAAGCTGTGAGCAGCTGTCAGTGCAGAGATTCATAAATTCAGTTAGAGGCTGAGAATAAGTTGAGTGCTCACCCCTAAATGGGACAGCTATCTCTCTCTCTCTCTCTCTTTCTCTCTCTCTCTCTCTCTCTCTCTCTTTCTCTCTCTCTCCTCTCTCTCTCTCTCTCTCACACACACACACACACACAAACACACACTCATACAGGCACACACACACACGTATGCATGCACACATACACACAAAAAAATAAATCTGCTTTTAAAAAATAAAAATAAAGCCGGGCGATGGTGGCGCACGCCTTTAATCCCAGCACTCGGGAGGCAGAGGCAGGCGGATCTCTGTGAGTTCGAGACCAGCCTGGTCTACAGAGCTAGTTCCAGGACAGGCTCCAAAGCCACAGAGAAACCCTGTCTCGAAAAACCAAAAAATAAATAAATAAAAAAAATAAAAGAGGTTGTAGCGCAACATACTATAAGTTTAGCATTTAATACACCATTTAATTTTGAAACTCATAAACCAATATTCCTTAAAAGATATTAGCAAAGGAAAAGAACAGATTCAGAAATAGAGGAAGTCATGAAATTGAACTAAAATAAATGTTTAGTTGGTAAAGGAGAACACAACCTACCATTTTCAATTTTGCTTTTAGGATGTGGTCCACTAAACGCTAAAAATTTCCCTGGAACAATCCAGTTGAAGTCCCCATTTTCAACTCGCTGGCAGGATTTGTGGAAAAAGAAAAGAAAATAGTTTATAATTTTTATGCAACTTACGCAATCTTTACAAATAAAACCACTTACCACACTATCAGTACTACATCAACGGGACTTGAACGAAGACAAGCTGACAGAAGTTTCAAGTTGCACTTGATTTACAAAACGCTATTTGTGAAGTCCCTGCGTTCTACCCAAACAACGAAATATTTAGATTGTCTGAAAAAGTTATGTCTCCTAGTCAGTCTACTATGAAATAAGATGAAAATAGTGTTTATTCCAGCAAAAGTAAAAAATATAGGCTGAGGTAAGAGAAAACGGGAAATCTAAGCCCTTTCATGATCATGGTAATAATAATTATAATAATAATAATTCACAATAAACACATTCCCTTTTTTTCCTCTTTGCTTTTGTTGTTGTTGAGTGGAGCTGATGTCTACTTCCGGTGCTAATTTAAAGACTGTCAGGAAGGCAGAATGAGACACATTATTCCTCCTAGCGGTGGTTCTCAACCTTACTAGAACTGAGACCCCACCTCGTGGTGACCGTTCCTCATGTTGTGGGGACCTCCAACCACAAAATTATTTTCGTTACTATCTCCTTACTGTAATTTTGCAACTCATAATATAAATATTTTGTTTTCCAATGGTCTTAAGCGATGTCTGTGAAAGGATCGCTTGAACACCCAGGGGTCACGACCCATAGAGAGCCACTGCGAACCACTGCCTGAGTACACGCGAAACCGCTGAGAGGATGTCTCCTGCAGGGGGCGCCAAACCCAAACAAAGGCTGGCAATAAGACAGCCGCTTCTACCTCTGGCTAATCACCCGGCAAGCTGATTTACCAGGTCAGACCTTCCAACTAGATTTTTCCGTGAAATCCTTCTTTGAAACGTTGACTATCTTTCGATAAGCTTTTAACTCCTATGAAACCAAGTGAACTGTACCTGCAGGCTGAGTGATTGGTTAGCATTAGCCTTTGGTTTCCATACTCAAAGTAATCGTTAGAAAAGGCCTAAAGACCAAGAAGATGGGTCACCTTGCCTAGTTCCAGTACCTCCTCCCTTTCTCTTCCCTTCCTTGTGCTATTAACCCATCAGGACTTGGAACAGGAATGGGTTATACCCAAGGCTTTGCAGGTGACTGGGAGACTCCATCCCTGGCCCCAAGTCTCCACCTTAATCAGGGAAGCAACGGTATCCATGTAAAGAACTCTTCCTTCCCAAGGTCCCAATGAGGAGTGGAAGGAGGGAGAAGATGAGCAAGGAAGTCAAGACCACGAGGGGTGCACCCACCCACTGAGACAGTGGGGCTGATCTATTGGAGCTCACCAAGGCCAGCAGGATTGTGACTGAAAAAGCATGGGATAAAACTGGACTCTCTGAACATGGCGAACAATGAGGGCTGATGAGAAGCCAAGGACAATGGCACGGGGTTTTGATCCTACTTCATGTTCCGGCTTTGTGGGAGCCTAGCCAGTTTGGATGTTCACCTTCCTAGACATGAACGGAGGGGGGCAGACCTTGGACTTACCACAGGGCAGGGAACCCTGACTGCTCTTTGGACTGGAGAGGGAGGGGGAGAGGAGTGGGGGGAGGGGAGAAGGGGGGGGGGGGGGGGAGGGAAATGGGAGGCTGGGGGGAGGCAGAAACTTTTTTTCTTTTTTTTTTTCCTTTTCTCAATTAAAAAAAAAAAAGAACTCTTCCTCTGGTTTATGTGAGGGCATCCATGATAGGCGTCTGAGCCAAACAGAGCTTGAACTCTTCAGCAGTACAAAATAAACATCCATCAAATGCATCTGAACGTCAAGGAAATCAGAGGAACTGCTTTGTTTGTGTGACCCATTACCACGGCCATGAAAATCAAAACATGGCTAATTCCTATTCCTTAAATCTTTCCAATCATAAGAGATATAAAAGAAAATTCACATGGCATCTTGAAAATGTATCCACTGTAGTAACCTAATCGTAATAAACATACTCTCTTCATAAGACCCCAAGATCTTGCAGGCATATAAGCACATATGTAGCTATCTCTTTGTAACAATTGCAATAAAGAATCAAATGTATAACTTTCCACTAAGAAATTAAACAGTTTCTTGTTTAAATGAAACAGTCTAAGTGAAAGATTCAATGTGCCCCTGAGTAAGCTTAATACACTGTAAAAATTCAAGAATAAGCATAGACTTCAATTATCAACAGACAAAAGCAATCCCTTATCAACAGCAGAAGGCAGTGGCTATCTGTCTTAACTATTTCTGTATCCTTGACCCCTAAGAGGGCAGATGAATATATTGTATTACAGTATCTGTTCATTTTGATTACAGACATCTGTTTGGTTAAACAGTAACCTTTTATAATCAGTCACTGGATAGAGCAGTGAGCTAAAGCCACTATAGTACATCAGCAAGATAAATTCACTACAGTATCAACAGAATCGTGCTTGTGAACCTTCCGACCTTAAATGGTAAGCATTAGGTGATGTTGGGCTCTATTGAGCAGCCTGGGAAAGGTTTGTAGAATACACAATAGGATTTAGGTCTTAGATTTAAGTTTGAAAGAAAAATAGTAAGAAGGTTACGGCTTTTAGCTGACCTAATACAACATAAGATTGGTTTGGTAATGTCCCAGAACCATCATCCATGCTCCTAAGGTGTTAATGACAGAATATTTTAAATGACACAAACCTGTTTTCCTAATTAAACTTTAAAGAATCTAGATCAGACAGAAACTTCCGACACTTTCCAGCCCTACAACATTTTGTAAAGAAATATCTAAGGGAGGGTGAGACAAGGGCCATTGGCTCAGCATCTAGGCTGATGTAAAGCTACCACTGGATACCAGTTAGAAAAACCGCAGATGATCTACACTACAAGAGCCCCATGCAGACAAATGTCATCTTCTAGAATGGATGTGTCTAGATGCTGTAACTGACCATACGCTAGGATTCTCCGGGCCACAAAAGATTACAATTTCTCTTGAACAGCTAAGTTGCTGTTCTTAAAATGGAATTTAACTTGAAAGCATGCTTCTACATATATATATATGTATATATATATACATATATATATGAAATATATGTGTATCTCTGGTGTACTATTCACAAATACCCTTTCCAGTCCAAATATCGGAACTTTTTACCATTGCCACAGGTCATCAGTAAAAACCAAAAGGCCTTCGGGTTGATGCCGAGACTTTCCCAGAACGCATGTGCTAAGAACTGTAACCTGGTGCAACACATAGAATATTAAGAGGCATCCTCAGTGCTTTGGTTTGGGAATGATAAGAGCAAATATGAGCTACATCTCCACTCTGCAAAACTGTACAGCGTGCAGCTCATCTAATCCCTGCAATCACCCCCAGGAAGAGAGCACTGCTACCGTCCCCGTCTTCTGTTACAGAAGAGCTGCACTGAACTTGCTGCGTACCACCCAATAGGATCCCCAGACAGGAGGGGGGCAGATAGAGTGCAATGTCTTTCTAGAAAGTCATCTTAAAGATGCTTTTGCATATCTTAACCTCTGAAACAGTAAATTCACACCAAGAGCACAGCTTCACTACAAAATGCAAAGAGTGCCATGAAGCTGGACCTTTTATGAGCCGGAAGCATCATCAGTATCTGAGTTCTTGGGTTAAAATTAAGCCGGGCGGTGGTGGCACACGCCTTTAATCCCAGCACTCGGGAGGCAGAGGCAGGCGGATCTCTGTGAGTTCGAGATCAGCCTGGTCTACAAGAGCTAGTTCCAGGACAGGCTCCAAAGCCACAGAGAAACCCTGTCTCGAAAAACCAAAAAAAAAAAATAAAAATTAAGTTTCCATGCCCTTTGGCTCTAGAGAAGCATCAAACTGCAGATTATTGTGTAAGCTCTGCTTTTGAATGGGAGTGTGGTGGAAGACCTGGGGTGTGTCCACTGTGGGCTGACTAGGAGAGCGAGGGAGACAGGCAATAGGGAAGACAGGCCATGGGCAAGGGAGAGGGATGGGAGAAAGAGAGAGAGCTTGTCCCAATAATCCCGGCCAGTGAACAACCCCTGCAGACTCAGCCACAGAATACAAAACTCCAGTATGCCTGCTAATGTCATTTTTAATGCTCAAGGAATGAGGCCTGGGAACAGAAGTAACACGTTGTTAGTGAAACTTCAAAGCCAGTGTACTCAAAACACAGAAAGCGTGTTCAACTGGAAATCATGAGGTCGTATAATAGCAGGATCCCAACGTGGGCAAAGGGGGAAAAAAGGCTTAAAAGGTTAAAAAAAGATGATCAGAGATGGCAAGAAGAGAAATGTAAGTGCCACCACCTTACAAAGTAGAGATGAGCCACGGAGCTGCCCGAGGAAGAAGACCAAACCTGACCTATTAGGTTTGGGAACAGTCCTACGCTGGCAGGAACAGCAGACCATACTAATTATAGAGACCACATCTCAAATAGTTTGGAAATTAGTGAAAGAACGTA
Organism: Microtus ochrogaster; assembly: GCF_000317375.1. NCBI lineage: Eukaryota > Metazoa > Chordata > Mammalia > Rodentia > Cricetidae > Microtus > Microtus ochrogaster. The sequence goes on from NC_022022.1 coordinate 13,696,911, forward strand.
ACTGCAATCCCAGCACCCAGAGAGCTGAAGCAGGGGGCCTGCTATGAGTTCCAGGCCACCTGAGCTACAGTAAGACCCAGTCTCAGAAAAGCAAAATCCAAACACAAAAAAAAATACCAAGAAAGAAATCAGGGAAGGGAGAGGAAGGAAAGAAAAGAAATCAGACAATAATTTAAAAGGAAGGAAAAACATATGAGGGATTGTCTAGGGGAGGGAAACCTAAACCGTTTTATAGACTTCGTCAACAAGATGTGTAACTGGCAATGCGTGATTTATTAGCACATGTGGAAACCCTGGGTCCCTTCCCAGCAGCAGCTGGAGTAGCCAGGAAGGAATCTGACTTCCTTACACTTGTGGCCTTTGAGTGGAGAAAAAAAATACAACAGGATGGCTCCAGAAGCATACTTCAAATAGTTCTCATAGCCAGCTCCCCACGGGAGGCGTACCTCCATAATTGCGCCAGATGGTTGAGGACATGCCCACACACCTGCACTCTGGGGCCCGCTTGACCCGGTCCTGCGCCAGGAGTACACCGCCCTGCCCACAATCTCTGAACAAGGGAAGATCACAGACTAAGCAGCATCCAGTTTCCATTCCAGTCTGTTCTACAGAGCCACTCCCAAACCCGGCCTTGCTCCAGCACACACTGACTCCCGCTGTGAACCCCAGGTGGAAGACCTAACAAACTTCACCGGGTCTCACAGAGTGGCTAAGGGGAAAAGTCCAGAGTCAACATCCACTGGTTAGTGTAACAGTTTCCTTATGTAATGAAGAACACGGTCAGCCTTGACATACCCAAGTCATATAATATAATAAACTAAGTTGGCATCACAAATATGAGCCCGATCTTAGATCTACATTGCAAATTGATTTTTTTAAGTCATAAAATCTCACAATATAGATGAGCTGATGGGGGGGCGGTACATCATTTCAAAGAGTAGTATAGCTCAGGTGGAAGAATGTTAGACTAAAAAAAATACTAAAAAAGTGGAGCTTAGGGGGCTGGAGAAATGGCTCAGTGGTTAAGAGCATTGCCTGCTCTTCCAAAGGTCATGAGTTCAATTCCCAGCAACCACATGGTGGCTCACAACCATCTGTAATGAGGTCTGCTGCCCTCTTCTGGTTTGCAGACATACACACAGACAGAATATTGTATACTGTATACATAATAAATAAATAAGTATCTAAAAAAAAAAGTGGAGCTTATCTGTTCCCTAGAAGGGTACTACAAAATCAGGATGGGTTCTTAATTAAACATCACAGTCTAGAGAGTTTGCTGGAAGATAGTGTCTCCTAGCAATATCGGAAGCTATACCCATAAAGTCTCACCAACACGACTGCCTTAATGAGAGCCGAACAAGCGCTACACCAATGAACGCATCAAACTGGACAAGGGAAGCCCACGAGGTTTCAACTCCACACAAAGAACTACAGGCAACTGATGAAGTCGTGGAATGGGAGACATGGTCTGCCCCGGGGAAGAGCATGAATCGAAACCATCAGCCCTGAAAACATATATACAGGTAGCATTATATGGACCGAGCAGTTTATATTGAGAGACATATGTATATGCAATAACAATTAGGGACAAAAGAGGCCATGAATTTGCAGGAGAGTGGGGAGGGGTACCCAGAAGGGTTTGGAGGGAGGAAAGGGAAGAAAGTAATGTTGTAATAAAATTATAATCTCAAAAGCAAAAAAGCAAAAGGTTTTGATCAGCTTCCACTGAAACTAGCTCACTGGAGATGCCCTGAGATACGCTCCGCCTTTGAGGCTCTTTGACTCATCAGCTTGTCTGCTATTTCATTTCCTAAACACAACTGCGTCTATGGTGTGTCTACTCTGGTAGGGGGTAGCTTTATTCACGCAAAGGCAAATAAGACACCGTTTCTGCCCACAAGCAGAGTACACAGAAGACACAGACGTGTAAACAGTATCACCTAACACTACACGAGATGAGCGACAAGGGCTGGGAATGGCTTCTCGGAGGGCGGCATAAATAGAGTGAGCTGCCTATCTCAACCCTCTCCCCCCTCTCCACCAGTGCTAGGATTACAGATCGCACACCGCCAAACCACTTTTCTGGGTAGGTTCTGGGAATCTAAAATCTGGCCTCTGTGCTTGCTGGGCAAACATTTTACGGATTGAGCCATCTTCCAAGTCCCAGTGTCAATCTATGAAAAGCAAAGTTTCCTCATCATAGTGATCATAATGGAGCTGCCTGGGCATGGAGCTGAGAGAAACAGAGACCCGAGTTGCCAACAGGTGTGACCTGTGTTTACTGGGCGTTGAACAAATATAACCGTCTCTGGGCGCCATGGTAAAACCAATAAGAAGCCCTGTGATTGCGGAAGCAGCAGCACCTCTGCCCTCAAGCAGACAATAGGCAGGTGTGCTCTCACTGCCAGGTCAAGACGTGGCCAGATTGACAGAGCCTAAGAGAACAAGGTCAAGTCACCAATAGCTCGACAATCTGAAAAGAAAAAAAAAAGTGCCCCTCCATCTCACAGTGCCCTTTCACAAAGAAGTGTTCTTCAAAAACGGGGCAGTTTTATCAGGGTGGGAGATGATGACAGATATAAAACAACTCAAAGAAAGCAATCTCATTGCTAAGTTCTGAAGTTGATCTCGAACCTTGAACCTAATCACCTACGTAGGGCAACTCTGGAATTGCATGGACCAAAAGAGTGGTAATAAATGTGAATGACGGGGATGAGCACCCCCACCACACACACACACACACTAAACGTCACTGGTGAAGCTCCTTTCTCCGCACCCTCGAGCCCAACTAAGAACAAGGTACTGACTGTGTCATCCTGGGAGGTCACCTGCTCAAGGGCTACCAATCAAAAACAGAAAGCGAAGGGAACAAATTGATGATCCAACTTTGGATCCTCCCTGGTGGACAGAAATTAAACCCATGGAGTTTAGGTCTGTTAGGGAGGAACAATCTCCTCCGAAACTAACACAGGAAACGCTGACACACACGCGGTGTATAGACAATTGACTAAACCAAGGTCTTCAAAGCAGAAGGCTCGGCACCGGCGCCACCACTAGAGGGCGTACTGTCCATGTATACGCAGGTACACAGCGTCAGCGGGAACTGAACGCTAGGGCTCTTTCAGCGTCACCATTTCTCCCTAGGACAAAAGGTCTGTGTTATCTTTCTGAGCTGATCCACAGCTAGATTTCTAAGGCGTGGCTGCTGTCTCAGTTCCCGGGTTCATTGTTCAGGGAGCTCGCAGATTGTCATCTTGTGACTTTGGTTGTTTGACTGCTTGACTGGTTGTTTCTGGATATTTCTAGTACTGCTGCAGAATTCGGCCTGCTTGAGCAATGTGAGTGTGAGCAGCAGGACGGACGGGCTGGCTTGGAATATGGCCTGGAGAGACCATATTTGGAGGGCATTTTACAAGACCCATGTCTGGTGCTATTTCTCAGTCTTGAAGGGAATGAGCCATCTGTGGGTCACATGAAAACAGCCAAATTCCTGAGACGTCTTTCTCCAAACCTTCCAAATTGGACAGTCGTGAAGGACTCTCACGCAAACAGTCAGACCAGATAAAACAAGCGGATAAACCCTGTGTGGCTTCCCCAAGGCTTCGTGTCACACTGGAGGACCGTGATGTACACGCCCAAGCCTGTCGTTCTTGTGGAATCTTTCTTCTGGATACCCATGGCTACTATACCTTAAAATGTGACCAGACCAAATTCAGGTATGCCATGGTGCAAACTTCTCACTAGACTTTAAAGGCCTCATGTTAAAAAAAAAAAAAAAAAAAAAGGCGTAAAATACTTCATTAACGACCCTGTGTGTTAACTGTATGTTAAAATATGTGGGAGATACTGAATTAATTAAATATATTACTTAAAATACTTTCCCCATTTTCTTTTAGCATTTCTAAATAGGGCTGCTGGAATGCTTGAAATATTTATATGACTAATTACAAATGGCGTGCTTTAGAGCCTTGACTGGCAGGGGAAAGTGGGCATGCTCTGAGGAGCGGGCGTCAGACTCGCAGCAGGTACTTATGCCTTGCTGACCCATCATCTGTATTTATAAGTAGCGCTCTGACCATAAAAACCTCCTCTAAAAGGTTGAGATGACAACAGTTGGAGCGCCTGCCACACAAATGGGAGGGCCAGCACTGGATCCCCAGAAACCCACATAAATGTCTGGCGGGCGTGGCAGTCTGCCTGTATCCTAGCCTCCGGTGGCAGAGATGAGATTGATAGAACAGACATATGGATGAATTCTGAATTTGACTGAGAGACCAACTCTTCGTTAATAAATAACATAGAAGAAAAATAGATGATTTATCAACCTTAGGCCTCCACATGCACACACGTGTACATTCACCATCTCCATACAAACACATGTGTGTCCCCCTACATGCAAAACCACGCGTATGTATATATGGGCACACCACATGCAAATATAAAAATGGGGAAGAACTCTTTGCTATCACACAGAGCTGTGGTCTCACTGACTTAAGGGGTTTTGTTTTGGTTGGTTGGTTAGTTAGTTGGTTGGTTGGTTGGTTGGTTGGTTGGTTGGTTGGTTGGTTTTATTTGAGACAGGGTCTCAGTAACCCAGGCTAGCCTTGAATTCATGTTAATCCTCTGTATATTAAATGTAATGTTTAGTAAACAAGTGTCTATGACCAAGACCGATAAAACAAATGACAGCTCATGCTGGCAAGGATGTGGAGTGAGCAGAACACTCCTCCACTGCTGGTGGAAGCACACTATGAAAATCAATACGGTGGTTCCTCAGAAAGACAGGAATTGGTCTACCAAGATCCAGCTATACTGCTCTTGAGTATATACTCAAAGCATGCTTCCTACTACTAAAAGGACATTTGCTCAACCATGTTCACTGCTGCTCTATTCATAATAGCCATAAATTGGAAACAAGCTAATGTCCTTCAACAGATAAACTTTTTAAAATGTGGTATATTTACACAAGAGTATTACTCTGCCACTAAAAAAATGAAATCATAAAATTCACAGGTAAATGAACTAGAAAAAAAAATCATCCTGAGGTAACCTAGACTCAGAAAAACAAACACAGCATGCATTTGTTTATATGTGGATTTAGCTTTTATTAAGTCAATGATAACCAAGCTATAACCACAAAGAAGATATAAAGGGCTGGGCAAACCTTTAATCCCAGCATTCTGGAGACAGAGGCAGGTGGATCCCTGTGAGTTCAAGGCCAGCCTGGTCGACAAAGGGAGTTCCAGGTCAGCCAATGCTATTACACAAAAAAACCATCTGGAGTGGGAGGGGGAGAGATTAGGTATAGAGTAAGGGACTGGGTGACAAAAAGATCACCCTAGCAAAGGGAGATGGTTATGGGTGGACGGGGTGGGGACTGGAACAAGAGGATCAAGTAAGGATGAGGAGGTAAGAGTGAGCAAGGGACTATGGGAGATACAGCCTATGAGGGGTAGTATGCAAACCTAATATAGCTGAAGCTGCGTATACATATATGAAGGCAGTCTGAATTAAATCACCAAATAAGGGGGTGGGGGAGCCCCATCTGAACATCTCTTGTCACCAAGCGAAGCTTCTAAACCAGGATTGGATTGCATATCTGACTGAGCTGTTGGCCCGCTCAAACAACCCACACTGTTGCCAAGATAAACCGACAAGAAGGCCCCATTGCTGAAGACAACACCTACACAGCTCACCGAACTCGGAGAAGTCAAGTTGGGGCCTACCTATAATTTTCACCCCTACGCTAGCATCTTTGGTGCAGGAAGGTACTCTGTGTGCTACACAGGAGAAAGGTAAAACATCAGCCCCACCACAAACCTTTTGATCTACAAAGGTTTACTGCCTGCAAGATAGGTCAATGCAATGGTGGCACAAATCTGTAGAAGGAACCAGCAAACATTCGATTCGATTTAAGACCCACTTCACAAGATAGAACCCATACCTGGCATTGCTTTGATGATTAAGAACCTGAGAGTCGATATCCCAGGGGCCTAGGAGAAAGCCAGATACTACTGTTCTTTAAAAAAATAAAAAATAAAAAGTAAGATGACACCTAATGGCATGCTTCCTCCTGCAGCACACAGGAACACAACAGAAACCCAGACAGACAAGAAGCAGAAAGTTAGAGACCTTGGAACACTCCAGTGCAAAGTGTGTAGAGCCAGAGGGCCAAGATCTCAATCAACAGAACTGATGCACACATGAACCCTCAGAGACTGAAGCAGCATGCACAGGACCTGCTCTGTCTGCTCCAGATGGGTTCCTAGAACTGAAGCAAGTGGATGCAAGCCCTCATTCCTAAGCCAGAAGCAATCTCCAACTGATAATCATTTGCAAAGGGAAAGTTAGTTTTCTATGAGGAAGTCTCACTGGAGAAGCAACCTACTCCCCAGGGTAGGTTTGGTGGTTTGAAAGAAAATAGCTTTTATAGGGGAGGGACATGATTAGGAGGTCTGACCTCTGGAGGAAGCGTGACAGTAGGGGCAGGCTCAAGCGACACTCAGTGTCACAATTCACGTCTGCCTGCATGGCATCCACCATAACAATAATGGACTCAGCCTCTGAACTGTAAGCCAGCCCCAATTAAATGTTTTCCTTTATAAATAAGAGTTGCCATGGTCACGGTGTCTCTTCAAAGCTGCGTGCCTAGCAGTAGATGGTCAGCCTCTCTCTCTCTCAATTTTATCTTATTTTCTACTTTTATTTTATTCTATTTTATTTTTACGTACCTTTTTTTCTTCTCTCTTTTTTATCATACAGGTCCTTTAAGTATATATTATGGCTTCCTGATTGTGCAACCCCGTAGGTCTCTATATCTGTTTCTTAGGCCTTTTTTAGGGCTCTTTTCCCTCAGTTTGTTTGTTCTGATGTTAGTTTTTCCTTTATCTTATATTTTATTTTATATTTTATTATTATCCCTTAGAAGCCTGTTTGTTTTCTAATGAGAGACAGAAAGGGGTGGAACTAGATGGGGGGGACCTTTTTTTTTGGTTTCTCAAGATAGGGTTTCTCTGTCTAGCCCTGTGCCACTACCTAAATTACATGGGTTTTTTTTTTTCCAATAAAAACAAAAAAGTGCCTATGAAAAGACATCCTGAATATCCCCAGATCATTCCCAGCGAGTCTCACAGTACAGTTTTACTTTGAAACCTACAAGTTCTGTCCTGGAATATTGGCCTTGTTGTACGAAGTGAAGTGCACAAATCTGATTGATTCACAGTTCACCAAATGACCAGGCTCCCTGGAGCAGTGCAAACAGCAAGGGCATTCTGGCAAGGAGTGGCTGGGCCACAGAGCATCCTTTCAAGACAGTCACCAAAATCCACTGCTCTCCTCCTACGCTCTGGGTTCTTCTTAATTCCGGGGACGGCAGGAGGACCACATTGTTACCAGGTTCCGGTTGCTGGGTTGGCTGATTTGTGAGAAGCACGCAGCGCTGTTTATCAACAGCTGTCTCAACATCAGCATGTGGAGAGGGAGAGAAGTCAGCTAGGTTTTTGTGCTATATCATTTTTCTCTGTGTGAAGTGTTTGGGCCTCCTTTTCTTCCTCTAACCCACACATCTGAACGGCTCTTTTAATTGAAATGTCTTTAGCACTTAAGGACATATTTAATGCTATGTTTTCCATGCCCATATGCGTAGGGCAGAGATCCAGGGCCCGGAGTTCTTTGGGGGTGAGCACAGTTAAGTACACACCTTAAGAGGCACCTATGTGAGTGAGAGGTTTATAAAATATGAGCTTCATTAGCCTCAGAGAAGACACAACTCACACTGTAGCTATATACATACATGTGTGATCCGAAGCAGTCTTTTAGGACTTGTTTTTATTTTTGCAAAGAAGAATCAAACTATAAGCACTATCATTCCAATAAATAAATCATTCCAAGAGAAGAAGTATAGGTCAATTACTTTTTAAAATGACTACATAAGTGATGTATATGTTTAAACCAGTCTTGTCCATTAGAAACGCATTGCCCTTTATTTCTAGTTTTCTGGAGTTTGTTTGTTTCCTTCCTACCTTCCTTCTTTCTTTGTTTTCTCTTTCTTTCTAAAATGAAAAGATTCTTCTGCCAGTACTAAAAATGACACACACACACACATACACACATACACACACACACACACACACACACACACACACACTGACACAGTTTGAACAATAGACTCAAATTTTTAAAAATTATACTTAACTTATTAACTTTGTTAGACATAATGTTTCTGAACTTAAGGATTTCTATGCAAGAACACAGAATATGTTTTCCCCTTAAGCCATGTCCCACCTATAGGGAACTTGCAGACTAGAAAGGAAATTAAAGTTGTATGTAAATGGCCTTGATGTTAGAAAAATAGGCACAAACTGTGAACGGTGAAACTAAGGTGACAGGATTCCCGAAGGGTGATCTGGTCTCCACAGACTCTGACGGCACGTGAAATGTTGAGGAGGAGGGAGGAGGAGGAGGAGGAGGAGGAGGAGGAGGAGGAGGAGGAGGAGGAGGAGGAGGAGGAAGGTGAGAACTGCAGAAAGCAAGCTCAGTCAGGGCAGAGACGTTTGAGAATCCGGGCAGCTCGGAAGGACTGGAACAGGACTGCAGACAGCAAGGAACGACAGCGAGACTCCAGAGGCAGTCGGAGCTTGGCAGAGCTGAGAGAGTGGGACACGGCTCACCTCAGGGCCAAGAACAAGACAAGACGGAGGCAGTTTAAGATCGTCCAGCTAGGCTTGTGGAAGAAGCGTGAGAAAGGGACCAGCGCTCAGGTAGAGAGCAACTCTAACAGTCCGGGGAGAAGAGTTCTGACCCAGGGTAAAGGAAATGACAGAAGGGCATCCTCCGTCACCAGCCATGGGAACACCACACTCACAGGACTGTGATGGGGGTAAAGGGGGCATTCTAGTCTTGAGTTTGGGTAAACAACAAGATGCCCCTCCATTATCACAGATGAAGCGATCAGAAGACCAAGTTTGAATGAAAGATGAACAGTTTATCTTCAAACACAGGGTACACTTGACACACAAGCAAGATACTCAAAGAGACATGCTCCGGACACCAGTCCAACCAGGGGAGTCAGCTTCACCAGCTAGGGAGAGTGATGGAGTTGATGGTTCTCCTGGAAAAACCCAACGGACAAGCTATGCTCAGGCGATGTCGGTCCCCTCACATTCTGTGGGCTCCTCAGCTCACAGAAACATTAATGCTTCTGGACCTCTCCACGACTACTCCTCAGACCAGGGTAGACAAGCACCCCTGAATACTATCCATCACTGTGCAGGCATAGTTCACAATGGTGCCGTGGGGGAAAGAGCTGGGTTCGCAATGTTCGCAATGGAAACAGTGGCCAAGCGTTGGAACTGAGTGCAAGCAACTGCATTTCAATGCATAGCACTGAGAATCTTAACTGAGAGCTTACTTCTAATGTGCAGGTAATTTAGAATTTCACTACCAAACTACACTTCAAAATTACAAAGAGACTGTCAATGAAGTTTGACAAGAGAATGAATCTATAGGTAGGTAGGGAGATGATAGATAAATAAATGATAGATAGATAGATGATAGAGCTCTTCTATCTAAATTAAAACTTGATGATCCCCTACTAACCAAAGCTGACCACTATTTTTAAAAGATAAGTGGTTTTTATTTAACATGTAATAGTGTTTGATTTTTTTCATGAACCAACATGAAATTATATTCTACAAAAAATAATTAAGTGTACAAACCTCGTAATGTTCATATTCATCCACATCAAATGTCTCAAAGTCAAAAAATCCATGCTGTAATCCCTAAAAGTAGAACTGAGTTAGTTTTCTTCACATAGCACTAGGACACCCTCCTCGTCCCTTCCGTCTAATCCCAGGATGCTCCCCACAACCTCAATGTAAGAACCTTGGACTTGAGCTCTTCACTGCCCATCAAGGGCCACTTACAACAGTGACAACTTTGGAACTACATACTCCGGAAAAGTGAATGTGTGCCTCAGATAGGAGGCTTCCTCCCCAGTTTATATCCATTCTATATGCAAAACTAATAACACACATAAAACAGAGCATACTAGAAAAGCGATAGCCAAAACCTACCAGGAACAAGACTTAGGACAAAATATATGACAGAGATTAATTTCTCACACAGGAGCAAAACCAGTTCTTCTTAGACAAACTTGCCTTCTTTCAACCATAATAAAATATTTACCGAAACAAAATATTTACCACAAAGGGCATTTTTCCTTAATGGCCCTAAATTCCTAAAACTCTGTTTTGGAGGTTATATGTTTCCTAATGGTAGTTTGAGCTAACCTAAGGATATACCACCTGCTCTTAAAATTCAGAAGGAAGAATGGACTTTTTAACAAAAGAAATACTTCATACATTTTTTTTTATGCGGTGACAAAACTCTTTAAAATTAGCTAGCTTGTTCACACCTAATATTTTCAGGAAAATAGAAGTATGTAGGTATATATATGTATGTATGTGTATATATGTATATATGTGTGTACATATATACACCAGGAAGCTATAGAGATGACAGCCAAATATAAAACCACAGGTACATTTAAAAGTTCTATGACTGAGTCATTAAAAATAGATACGCCAGGCAGTGGTGGTGCACACTAATCCTAACAACTCAGGAGGCAGAGGCAGGTGGATTGCTGTGCATTTAAGGCCAGCCTGGTCTACAAGAGCTAGTTCCAAGACAGGCTCCAAAACTACAGAGAAACCCTATCTCGGGAGGGGGGTGGGAACAGATGCCAGGAAGCCAAGCTGCAGTGTGTGGAGATAAGAATGCATATCAAAACGTGGGACCTGAACCTTCCACACCAGAAACACCAAGACTGCTTATAAAATAGGCTCCTGGGCCCCTTCCCAGAGTGTAAATCATATTCTCTGGGACCGAGCTACAAGAAGAGTTTCTTCAAGCTATTTATTTATTTAGACCCAGGCTCACGTAGCCTAGGCTGGCTTTGAACTGGCTGATCACCCTGCCTCCCCCTCCTGAATGCTGGAACCGCAGGTATGCATCACCATAACCAATGCAGGTGGTGCTGGGGATCGAACCCAGGGCATTGTGCACGCTAGACAGGCATGCTACCAGCTGAGCTGCAGCCCCAGACTAAGGATACAAACACTATTAGGTCCAAAGAAAACTCAACAATCCACTTCTTCCCCCTTTATCTTTAAACTGTGTGGTTGTCTATGTTCATACAACATATACACAGTTGGGTATGATAATACATGATCATGGCAATACATCAAAGTCTGAAAACCACCCTCACTTCACAGGCAGTTTTTAGCATGGTTTCCTAATGATTCTTACACATACTAAATGCTGGCAACAATGACCAACTGAATGAGTCCTACAAAGTAGATGGGACACGATCAATAAGTTATAATTATCTCAACTTTTAAAAAGCTAATTAGGCAGGGCTGGAGAGATGGCTCAGAGGTTAAGGACGCTGACTGCTCTTCCAGAGGTCCTGAGTTCAATTCCCAGCAACCACATGGTGGCTCACAACCATCCACAATGAGATCTGGTGCCCTCTTCTGGTATGCAGTCATACATGGAGGCAGAACACTGTATGTTATACATAATAAATAAAATCTTTTTTAAAAAAAAGCTAACTAGGCTGGGCATGGTGGCAATGCATTTCATCCTCTGTGAGTTCAAGGCCAGACTCTATCTCAAAAATAGTAACAATTAATTGATGAAATAATTAATTTAGTTAAAATAAATAGCTAATTGGTTCATCCATACAGCTATTAATTTCAGGGAAAACTCAACAGCGTACTGTTTTGCCTTTACCTTTATGTTCGTCCTGCGTATTAAATACATGAACAAAGTGTTATGATAAAGGCAGTATATCAAAATCTGAAAAAATACCCTTAAAAGGCAAAAACATGACCACGCTCTGTATACATTCCCAGAAGGATATGCACTCAGTAGCATGAAAATAACCTTGCACCGTCACCTTAAGCAAGGGACTCTACAAGGGCATGTGTGTCTCAGTCGGAGACAACAACAACAAAAAAAAAACCTATCAGAGCCTTTTAAAACATCATCCGTACTTAAGAACACCCCGACATGAGAAAGGACTATGTTTAGAAAAGCCTTTATTCATTAATAAAGTCACACCTTTCCTGTTGGGCAGGAAGGATGTCATAAATTTCTATATTGAGATGCCAGATACCATAATAGGGCAGGGATGGTCCAGCGGGAGCGGTGGGTTGCACAAGCACTACAGAAGAAACAGCCTCTGTCAGGTGCAAGGAGAGGTAAAATAATGACAGCCAGGACAATAAATGCTTTCTTCCCTCAGGCGTGGTTCCTAAATGTTTTAATAGTGGCTTATAATATGTTGGGTAACCTGTCCATAAAACTCTAGACTACTACTTATGGGTGAACATTTGGGTTGTACTGCTGGCAAGTGTGGGGTTGAATGCTTCCATAGTTTTTATTGCTGCTCTTTTGTTTTTTTTAATTTTAACTCCTTTAAAGTTTTTGAGAGTTTAAGATTATTTGCTGAGCAGTGGTGGCGCATGCCTTCGATCCCAGTTTTCAGGACACAAAGACAGGTGGATCTGCATGAGTTCAGGGCCGGCCTGGTCTACAGAGCAAGTTTATAGTACAGGCTCCAAAAAGCTCTAGAGAAAGCCTGTCTCAAAAAGCCAAAAAAAAAAAAAAAAAAAAGTAAGATTATTTAAGGGACTGGAAACCTGGCTTAGCAGTTAAGAGTATTTGCTGCTCTTGCAAAGGACCCAAGTAAAGTTCCCAGCATGCACTTACAGCACATAACCCTCTGTAGCTCTCGTTCCAAGGGTTGCAATGCCCCCTTCTGGCCTCGATAGGCACTACATGTACATGATGTAAATACCTATTGTGCAGGCAAAACACTCAGGCACAAAAAAGTTCTTTAAAATAAAACTGCTTAAGAATGGTAAAGTCATAAACAGATACACGGAATAGATAGCATATTTAAGCTGATTTTCTCAAAACAGGACAAAGTCCATTCTATGTTACAGCAGAAAAAAAAAAGAAATTTGCACTAAAACAACTCCAACTAGATTCATAGCTGAACAGGTCACGGAAAGCCAGTTCACCAAGTAGCTGTGCCTGTTCCCTCTCCAGAATTCAGAGTACAGCCTGCACAGTTTCCCGGGCTGTAAATTAAACCTGGGCCAGACATTGCTTAACTTTTCCATTAGGCACATAAATAATTAAATAACTACGCTTAATTAACTGACCTGACAGCGCATCAATCACCCGGAGGTATTGTTCAAACACAGACCACAGGGTCCCACCCGGAGACTCTGTGATTCAGTTCGGCCTGGCACACAGCCAACCACTGACAACAGTGGCTTAGATAACCTTGTGCCCCTCCCACACTAAGGGCTAACTCGAAAAGGAGACAAATGGGCGGTGGAGCCATGCCATGGTCACGGCAACAGACGGGGAGCGCGGGGAGCAAATTTGTCTCCGAGTACAAATAAGTGGCTTAAACGGGGAAGGGTGGTCCCTCTCTTCCACCCTTCCCCCACAGCCCGCCACTCTCCTGTCCCAGTGGGTTCTCCACTTCCAAATATTTTCAATCTGAGGTTGGCTGGGTTTGTGAATAAAGAACCAAAGCATAGGAGGCGGTAGGGGAAGAAAAAGGTTAATAGGCTACAAAAAATGATGAAAGTTCATCATAGACATGTATAAAATTTTCAAAGAATAAGAAAAATAAATTTTTTAATTTAAAAAAAAAGCACAGAAACTGAAGGCTGACTATTTTACAGATCAGTTATTCAGGAAGTGAAAACCCTTCTGCTACTGACTCTAGGTCCTTCCAACAACAGGCACGGGTGTTGACAATTATCCCTTCCCAGCTTTGGCGAAGAGAGAGAGCCTTACCTTTCTGATTCCTTGTAAACAGTCAAGGATGGTGAGGTTGTACGTGCAGTTTCCAAAGGATGCATCCCTGCAAGCACAAATAAAGACATTAGAACCGTGCACCCAGAGTCTCAAATAAGAAACTGCCAAGTCAGTTGGGCCTGCAGGCCGGACCTCACCGCAGATTCAAGAGCCCGAGACTTCGTTCATATTTCCACCCTGTGTGCCATGCGTACAGGCTTGAAGGAGTACCTTTACCTACCAAAACTGGTATCCTCGTATACGAAAGGGAGATAATGACAGTCGCTATCATCCACAGCATTGGTTATCAAATGTCATAAAAATGACGTGAGGTCCTCCATCTAGTGACTGGCACTGCATAAGCACATATATAATATAATATAATATAATATAATATAATATAATATAATATAATATAATATAATATAATATGCACATATTATATATATATATATATATATTATAGTCACTATTATCCTTTGGGGGAGAGGTGACACAATCTTGTTATATAGTCCAAGCTGACCGGGACTTACTATGTAGACCAGGCTGGCCTCAAACTTGTAGTAATCTCTCTGTTTCTGTTTCCCAAGAACCGAGATCACAGAGCGTCTCAGGACACTTGGTCCATGACTACTCTTAAAAATGGTGAATGGAGCTGTTTCAAATGAAGCATGCATGACTATAAAAGTGTTCTGGGAGGGGAACAACCTCCCGGCAGGAACCAGTTCATCCAAGCCTAAAAAGGTAGAGAGCCAGGGGGGCAACAGACGAGGTTCCACAGAACCTGGTAGTTATTTTAATACATGTATGCCACCCCTCCACAACAAAAGTAAGAAGAATGCAGTTAATCCACCCACCAATTCGCTCGGTTTCTAGCAGCAACAGAAGCTCTGAATGCACTATGAAGAGTTCTCAGAAAGATTGGGGAACCACCAGGCGGTGGGGGTGCACAACAATAATCCCAGCATTCGAGAGGCAAAGGAAGGCCAATCTCTGTGAGTCTGAGGTCCAGCCTGGTCTACAGACTGAGAAGAATGGCTCAGTGGTTGGGAGAACCTGAGAAAACCCAGGATCAATTCCCAGCACCCACACGGCAGCTCAACAGCTGTCTGTAACTCCAATTCCAGGGGACCTGGCATCCTCCCACAGACATATGCATAAGCAAAGCATACAAAATAAATTAATTTTTAAAAAAAGACCGGACCCAAAACCAAAATTATTGTGTGTGTGTGTGTGTGTGTGTGTGTGTGTGTGTGTGTGTGTGTGTGGCGCTGAGGTCAGACACACCTAAAGGTGTCATTATAGGCAGCTGTGAGCTACCTGAGGTGTGTCCTGGGAATTGAATTTGGGTCTTCCACACGAACAATCTATGTTCTCAACCACTGAGTCATCTGTCCAGTCCAAAACCATGTTTCTAATTAAAAATAATACTTAAGCCTATTGTACTGAAGACTGAGGGCTCCGGGCTGTTTTATAGAGTGGCTTAACAGGCCTGTTTCAGGCAATCTAAACCTCAAGTATCAAGTTCGGGTCAGCTAAGCAAGAACTGGCCCTGGCGCTTTAAAAGGAGCAGCGTTCCAAGGTGTCCACAGCAAGAAACTTGACCCTGAGTTTCTCAGTCCCTCAGCTGGGCCCCAATGCTGACCCAAGACAAAGGACTGCTAAGCACTGAGCCTGGCACAGTCAGAGGTCCCCAATGAGGTTGGCTCAAGGGCAGCATCCCGGGAGGATGCCAGAAGAACTCTGCCTTTCACACATAATTAACACAAGACCAAGTGTTATGTCACCAACTATCCAAGGAAGCTTGACCCTGTGGCGTCCAATCTGTGAGTTAAAAAGCAACCGCTTCATGATAGAGCTTCAGTATCGGATAGCATAGCATAGAAAGAGTGACTTAGCACAGCTTAACAGATGTCCCATGAGCCCTCACACTTCTGTTAGCCTGTGTGAACAGGGAGGGCTAATCAGACTTCATTCAACGGGAGCTGTAGTGACTCTGCTCGGGTTGCTTTTAAACGCCGTCTGAACTCAAGGGTCCAAACAAAACACTTCCCTTTCCACGTTCCATGAAAAGGTCTGAGACGAGCTACTAGTTTATAGGAATGCGGATTCCTTTGTGCACACTCTCTCTTTAGGAGAAGAGGACTTATCCGAAAGATAAATATCTCAGCAACCCCTTGACCAGCGGTCCGATAGTGTCTTACAGACCCATTCTCTATTGTAGTATGATTTTAGTACATAAGATAAAATACATAGGATTAACAGAAAGGGGACTCAATTAAATTTAAGCCAAGTTAACCAAAATGTAAAACCGGAATGTGCAACACAACACCTTGACGAGTGCTTTGGAACTGGAGAGGGGATGTGGCGGTGTGAGCGTGCTTGCCCGGCACGGAGAAGCTCCCTGGCCACCCCCGCCATGCTTGGATTTGGTAACTGTTTTAATTTTCAAGACAGTATAAGCATAAATACTATCTTAAGATAGATCGGCAATGTGATAAGGTGTCTGCCTGTGATTTCTACTGTGACCACTCTAGCTACCATCCAACATTAGCAATCGACTCTGATCTCAGAAACTAGAGAGTAAAACTGAAAATACATTGTTTTTCTCATCACTGACTCTAAAGTCTCTTGGGAAATCTAGGTTTAAAGGTGCTGCTTTAAGTGTTTTCGAGTTTAATCTAAGGGCTGGGGAGACAGTTCAGGTGAGAAATTGCTTGCCCTGTAAGTTTGAGAACTTGTACTGGATTCCCAAAATCTATATTTTGTTTGTTTGTTTTGCTTTGTTTTGTTTTGTCTTGTTTTAAGCCTGATGTGGTATGGTGGTGTACTTGTATTCCCAGCACCAGGGAGACAGAGATGGGGCCCAGGAGAGCCTCGCCTCTTTTGCAAGTGGCAGGCCAGCGAGAGTTCCTGTCTCAAAAACATGCGGATTGGCTCATACACAAGCAGTGCACACATGCCTGTGTGAGCATAGAAGAGAGAGACTTGGAGGTCCTTATACCCCGAGTCCATCCCTCCCCTAGACGCACTTGAACAGGTATACAAACATGAGGAAGCGCCTGGCCCAGGCTGCCCGAATGCTTGCAGAGAAGGTTGAGAGTCCCATGACATCCCCTGTACCTTCACAGCCCCACTACTACAGTGAATGACGGGCAAGCTCTGATGACTCAGTGGGAGGAAAGTTCATATGCCATGGACAGGGTTAGTGCGCCATGCTGCTTTCACTGAAGGCTAAAAAGACAGAAGGTTTGCAAAGTGAAGTAGAATAAGGGAAGCAAGTATCAAGTCTATCTTCCGTTCCAGGACAGACAACAAGCCTTGAGAGCCTACTGTGCCGAGTGGCTTAGACGCAGTCATACATAGAGCCCCATGACCATTAGCTAACAACCGCAGGATCCTAAATCCTGTCCCCAGACTGGGCAAGAGAGAAGGGGCTTATTAGGGGTATCTGGCTCATACACAGTTGCAGGGGAGTAAACAGGGCAGAGACGGCCAAAGCAAACACACACAAAAACAAATGCCAGGGAAGGTAGAACACTGACCCGTCCATCTACCATGTCCTGTGGACTCTCGTTAAAGGCTTCCTTTAGCCAAAATCAAGCCAGACAGGGATGGTGGGGAGGGGTGCACAGTCTTTAAACTGGAAATCAGGTAGATAAATAAGAAATAAATTAGAAGACCAAGAAAAACGAATACTAAGTAATTAACAGAAAAATTCTCAAAGGGCTGGAGAAGTGGTCACACTGGGTCCTTCCTGAGGTGAGCTTGCAGGAACTGATTCAAATGGGATTTGAGAGTTCACTGAAGAAGCTGAAAGATTTTACTCCACCCCAGGAGCAATGTTCCAATCCATCAAAGAAACCAACCCGACCTGTGGATATTCATCACCCTCAGAACAGCAAAACAGTAAGAGCTGTTTGTAAACAGAGCAGATGCCCTTGAAAGCCACCAAGACACCTGCCCAAGGCAAACTGCAGAGTTGGAAGAGCCCATGCCAACAATGTTGCTTTTTAATCTGTGTTATAAAAACAAAAAAGGACTTCAGGAGCTTGGGAAATACCAGGCTCTGATGAAAACTCCCTTCCTGCTCTTGAGTCATAACTCAAGGATTTGGATTCTCTCTTTCCTAAGACTCCCCTCCACAACAAAATTTAAATATTTTTAGGCCTCTGTCATCTTTGAAAAAGAGCCAGTCTTGCGAAACTTGCTCGGTTCCATATGGTTCTTCAGCTACCACCTTGTCTGACTCTCTCTTAAAAATGAGATCACTGAAGACCCTCTTCATCTTTTTAGTGGTGTTTAGTGCGCATAGAACGATCCTGTCGCCATCCAGTCCAGAACGTTGATACCACACCCAGAAGAAACCATCCCTCTGCAGCCACTCCTTTCCCAACCCCTTGGCAACCACTCATCTACTGTGTCTCTGGATTTACTTGCTCGCTCTCAATCCTCGGGACATTCTGGAAGCATCATCTCAGCAAGAAGTCACCCTCCCTTTTTCATACTCTCTTCTCAGGACCCCAGGCTTTCGTTCTACTTCTCTATCATTACCCCCGAAACCCCCTTGCAAAGCTATCCTTTACGGTCTCTAGAGGGAGGCCTGAGCAAGCGCCAACCCAGGCTCCAACTCCTGTCGCTGCAGACCCCCTGTCTAGACTTTATGTGCAACAATATTACCTGGGCGGCTCCTTAAAAACAGACAGATAGGCCTCGTGGAGCTTTTGTATCAGCAGGTCTAGGACAGGGCCTGAGGCCCTGCATCTCTAGAACTCTCAGCTGGTGCTGATGCTGCAGGCAGGAGGGGACACCCTCCTAACTCAGAATCATCTCTGCAGTGGCCCTCAAATCTCTCTCTCTAGTACACCATCTAGGAACTCCAAAAGAGTACAGCAGCGAGGTGCTGGGGCATGTGCCTGGAATCCCAGGACCTGGGAACTGAGGCAGAAGGTTTTCTATGAGTTTGAGGCCAGCCTAAAATAAATAGCAAGATCGCATCTTAACCAAAAAAAAAAAAAAAACCCACCTAAAAATTTTTTGGGAAAATATTATTAACATCTTAAATTCACTATGAAAGAAGAAAATCTCTTGGACTGGGAATATAGCACTGTTGGTAGAATTCTCATCTAAAATGCACAAGCCCGAGACTGGATCCAAAGCACTTAATAAAGTTGTGCACGGTAGGGAACAACTGAAATTCAAGGTCATTCTTAGCTACATGATGAGTTCAAAGACAGCTTCAACTTGAAGAAAAGGGAAGGGGGGAGAGAGAGAGAGAGAGAGAGAGAGAGAGAGAGAGAATCTTGAATCTTTCCCCTACCCAAAATCACTAGCAACAACTAGTTTTCTGGCATCGTAGGTAAAAAACAAAATGAAATAACACAACTCGCACCATCCGTCAAGTTCTGACCCCTTTTTCTACTTGCGTCCCTGTCTCTTGGGGTCACCAGAAAGCATTCTATTCCCCGTTCTAGTGACGTAACCATTCCTAGACATTCTCACCAGTTTTCTTCACTAAAACTGGGGTGTTTCTTAAAAGCACATCTCCTTCCTGACTTCCTGACTGTCCTGCGGGTAAAGTCCCTAGCCCCGTGATGGATGCCCTCGACTGCCTCTCAGCATCATTTCTCCTGGTCCACTCACTCTGTGTCCTGCCTCAGTGGCCTTCGCTCGGCAGTTCAAATCTGGCCTCCCGTGGCTCTCCACAGAACCTCTGCCTTTGCTGGTGTCTGTGCCTTCTCCTCACCTCTACTCAGGATATCTCCGTATACCTTCTTCTCATCTCTACTTAGATACCTTCTGACCTCAGCTCAAAGATCATGGCTCTCTGGGAGGTCTCCAACCCTACCTTGAGCTAGGTCTGGTTTCTAGACTCCTATCCCTTACACTTGGATGTAATTACAATTTAAAGTTGTCTCCTGGTATGTTTATTTTGACTCTTGACTTCTGTGTCTATAATAGTATTGGAACTATACATTTATTGTTCATCAATGTCACCTTAGCACCTGGTACAAAATAGGTAATAAATAAATGTCTCTAATTACATGCCCAAATTAGACAAAGAAGCTCGTCAAAGAAGTCATAGAGAAAATGGTCTATGATATTTTAGGATTCCTTTTGCTAACTCAAGTAGCCTACAGCCTCATTTCTCAGTAGCAAGAACAAATTTCTTTGTGTTAATTTCAAATCCTTTCTGTCTATTCATGGTCATTATCTTCTGTCTTCTCTATCAATGAGTACTGATTGACAAAGCCAAAATGTGTTCATGTGTGAGTGTTATCTCTTACATGTGTGTGCACATGTGCCACGGTGCACACATGGAAGTCAGAGGACAACTTTCCCTTTCACCATGTCAGTCCCCAGAGACCTAACCCAAGTCATCAGGTCCAGCAGCAGGTGCTTCACGCACTAAGCCACCCCCACCGGCTCACCCTTTAACATCTGATTGCAATCTATCTCAATTCAGACTCGACAGATTCCAACTGTTCAGGAGCACATAGTGAACAGTGCAGCCCTAGACTTGAGAACTGGACACTACTGTGTCTATATTGTATGACCCTATATTATATAATCCCTGAAAACTGGACACGATTGTGTCTATATTGTATGACCCTATATTATATAATCCCTGAAAACTGGACACGATTGTGTCTATATTGTATGACCCTATATTATATA
>NC_022022.1:13717702-13736289 GCF_000317375.1 Microtus ochrogaster
AACGCTTTTCAGACTTAACATCCGATTTCAGACAAATAACCTCATGAGGGCAGGGTCCAACGCTTTTCAGACTTAACATCCGATTTCAGACAAATCACTTGGCTCATCTAAAGAAAGAAAGAAATGAGAACTTGGTTCTAATTCACGACTTAAAGAGTCACAGCAAACAACCAAGACAGACCTGTACGAAACTAGGTATAGTACCAGAAGACAGTCACAGAGCTCTGCTCGGCAGCTCTCATCAACTGTTGACTGACACCCACTTAACAATACAGATTTTCTCTCTCTTTCTCTCTCTCTCTCTCTCTCTCTCTCTCTCTCTCTCTCTCTCTGTGTGTGTGTGTGTGTGTGTGTGTGTATGTGTGTGTGTACATATGTTTGGAGGCCAGATATCAATATTGGGTGTCTTTCAATATTTCTCTCATTTGTTTTTATTATTAATTTTTATTTACTTTTTATGTGCAAGAATATTTTGTCTGCATATGCCTGTCCCACATACATTCCTGGTGTCCTAAGCAGTCAGAAAAGGGCCTTGGGTCCCCTAGAACTGGAGTAATAGATGGCTATGAGCATGAAGATGCTGGGAACTGAACCAGGGTCCTCTGCATGAGCAAAGAGTGCTGTTAGCTGCTGAGACATTTCTCCAGCTCCCTACAGCTTATTTTTTTTAATTATTTTTTATGTTTTGAGTGTTTTGCTTACATATATTTCTGTGCATGTGTGTGCCTGGTGCCCACAGACGTCAGAGGAGAGCACTGGATATCATGGAACTGGAATTATGGATGGATGTAAACCATAAGTGTGGATGCTGGGAATCTTCTGCAAGAACAACAAATACTCTTAACCACTGAGCCAACTCTCCAGCCCCACAACTTCCTTTTTGAGACAGCATCTCTCTCTAAACCTAGATTTGCCAATACTGACTGACAGCAAGCGCTGGAATCTGTCCATGCCCTCCCTCCATTCCTGCACCCCCAGCATTGGGGTTATAAACACACACATGGGTTCTGGGGATCATAACTCTGATCCTCATCCCTGCACAATATAAATTCTTTACCCACTAAGCCATCTTATCAGCCCACAACATTTCCTTAAAAATAAAAATAATGTTAATCCCAGCACTCGGGAGGTAGAGATAGGTGGAACAGAGGCCAGCCTGACCTACCAAGTGAGTTCCAGAACAGCCAAGACTGTTACACAGAGAAACCATGTCTTGAAAAAAAATTAAAATAATAAAGATAATGGAAAATTGTCATAAGGGCAAGTGGTTACAGTCCCTTATCATTCGGGTGTTAAGATGAACAATTGAAGCTGCTAGGCACAGAGAGAACACAAGTTTGGCACCAGTATCTGAACCCACAAAAGTAGTAATAGAAAAAATATCCTGAACCAACTTTCATAACACAAATCACTGCCATATAATGGGGGGGATGGAGAATGATGGAGAGAGAGACAGAGACAGAGAGAGAGACACAGAGAGAGAGAGACAGAGACAGAGACACACAGAGAGAGAGAGAGCGTGCGCGCACTGGATCTCACCTCCCTGTGAGTTTAAGGAGTCACAAAACTTTAGGTTGTTTCTGGTCTCAGGCTCTGTAAATGGTGTTTAACTGCCATTTTATTAAGAAGAAAAAGGTGGTAAGAGTCTATTTTTCATGGCTACCCAAGTTCCAGAAAGTATTGCATAGCTGTTCAAAACAGACTAAGCAGGCTGGACAGCAGAAGCCAACTGTTGTCCACCTCACTGAATTCTTCTCCAATGCTAAGCACCCAAATCAACAATTTATAAAAGATCCATGCAGTCCTTGGACAGACCCCAAAGACCACAAAAAGTCAAAAGAACATTTTAGCCAAATGCAATGGTATGTGCCTTTAATCTCAGACTCGGGGGGTAGTGGCAAAAGGAGCTCTCTGAGTTCAAGGCCAACCTAGTCTACAGAGCTAGTTCCAGGACAGTCAGAACTAAATTGTCCCAAAAAAACAAGCAAACAAAACCATCACAAACGCATTTTTGAAACTCAACAGAAAAAATATATATGTGATAAAGAACTGTTACCCTTTGAAGTAAAAAGTTAATTACTAAACAAACTTTGACAAAAAATCATGATGCCATATTTAAGCTGGCAGGTATCTGGTATGTTTAATGTGAAGAGATAGGCTTTATAATCACCAACATCTACCAACATATGTTTGCTTTGTTTCAAAGAAGGTATCCTTGTGCCAAGTTCTAAGTGGCTGACCCTTCTGAGCCTTTGTTCAAAGAACTGCAGGTTCTGGCATGCCCAACAGATCTACAATAATTGCTTTTGAGATCTCCCATTAAGGTTCAGCCTCATAGCTCAGCAACCAAGTCATCACAAAGGGTCATCCACAAACACAACAAACACCTCCCTGAACACAAACACTAGGAGTCCATTTGCAGAGTAAGTGGCATTAAAGGATTGTCAGTGGGAGGTTTAGAGTCTCGCTAAGGAATACTGATCTCAGGATGTTCTGGGAGAAAGCTTGGCTAGCCCTGTTCATACTGCATAAAAATGTCACTATTTGAAAAGCCACTTTTATTTCCCAGACTCTCGGGAAACGGCACAAAAACAATTCTACAAAACCATAGCAAATTATTCTGATCCCAAGGGATCATTTTGTTCCACCCAGGTGTGAATCAGGAAACCTGCCTTAGAATGTTCCAGAGAGTAGTTCTGCCTCGTGTTAATCGGGAGGGAATCTGTACGTTGGAAACTTTCGGGTTAAACAGATGAATTCATTATTTAACATCAATCAACTCTTTTAAATAGGAATATGCTTTACAAATTCCCAAGAGAGAAGTTGTAAACATTGATCATTCTGCTTGGGCTTCATTTCCTCTATCATCTGAGAGCATCTCTCTAAGTGGCCACAAGTTCACACGTTAGGGCCATACGGGAAGCATTCCGAAGCCAATACCCAGATCTCAGCGGACGTCAGCTGCATCAGAACTTCCGGTATTGGAACCTGAGTGTCGATACCATCATAAAACTTCTGAAGTACTCTGACAAGTTGGAGTACGCCTGACTCTGGGAACAATGACCTAACAGCCAGAGACTCCAGACTTCGGCAGGGGGAGTTGGGAGTGACATGGCATACAGATGTTATTTCTGGACTTACCCAGAACTCTCAAAGACAAAACAACACACCAACAGCTAGAGAGAGGCCATCTGATTCCCTCTTCACCTGGCAATCTTTTTTTCCTTACCATGCTTCCTGAATAAGTCTTTAAAACTACATCCCTGGGTCTTATTTTCTGAGTGACTTTACTCCCCTTAATTTTTTTTCTTTTTCTTTCTTTTTTGTTTTATTGTTATTCGGTTTGGTTTGGCTTGGTTTGGTTCAGTTTTGCTTGGTTTGGGTTGGTTGGTTGGTTGGTTGGTTGGTTGGTTGGTTGGTTGGTTTGGTTTGGTTTTTCAAGACAGGGTTTCCCTGGGCTATCCTAGAACACAAATTGACTTTGGCACATTTAGGAATGATCACAAACAAACAAAAATAAAAACCCTTACCAAACTGATTTTAAAACTCCAAAGACCCAAGGAAGCAGCAGTTGGTAAGGTGCTTGCCTTGTAGGCAAGAAGACCTGAGTTTGAGCATCAGAACCCAAATATAGCGAAATGCTATATGCATGCTTGGGGTTTGGGTTGATTTGGTTTGGTTTTTGGCTGCTGGTTTGGTGGTAGTGTTTTGGAAAGATTTTGGTGAGACTTTAAAGATTTTTTTTTCTATTTGTGATCTTTTTTTGTTATTGAAAAGGAAAATTTTCATACATTATATTCTGATTATGACTTCTCCTCTCCCAACCCCTCCCAGATATGCTTGTAATCAAAGTATGGGGGACAGAGACAGGTGGATTCTTGGGGCTCAAGCCAGCACATTTAGCCTGTTTGACACGTTTCAGGCCAGTGAGAAACCCTGACTCAAAGAACTGGCAGACAGCACCTGAAGACAGCATACCTCCACTGCTGTGTGCCTGAGTACATACGAATGCACACGCATATGCACACACGCATGCGTAAATCTCAAGAGTATGCAATTTAGTCAATATTTCATGTTTTTGTAAAACCTGGAGCTTTCACAATTGCATGAGTATCTAAAAGTACAGATCTGACAACCACTAACACTGGCTAGCCACAAAAACAATTCACTAAGGACAGGGGTCTTGTGGGTCTTTAGACAAGAAGCAAATAATCTGACTTTATAAAATGCTTGGAAAACGGCATAGACTTAGCCTGTGGGGTAATGCTGAAAAGGAGAAGCCGCAACCAAACTCATCCGGGCTTGCCAAGTCAAACTCTGCTGGCTCTGCCCCCAGAACTGTAAGTCCCTTGTTCCCACAAAGGCCAGCCGCCAAGCCGGTCCTGAGGACAGACAGACTCAAAGGAAGAAAATATCCCTTCCCTCCAGTTTTCAGCTACAGTCGCTCTTGATAAACACATTGGCCATTCTTAGTACAAGAGAAAGAACAATTTCCAACACCAAAATGCCTTAACGTTCAGGAGAGCACCCCAGGAGTGACTTCACACAGTAAAGCAATCAATGTCACTTCTAAAGGGCCACAGCGCACCAGGGATGGCCAACAGTCACGAAAGACAAATACACTTGCATGTTTATGTGTGTGAGAGTGCACGTGAAGGTGCCTGCAGAACCCGTTCCCAGGGGCTGGCCATCTTGTTTAGTTGAGGCGAGGGCTCACCGATTAGGCTAGGCTGGCTAGGATCCCACCTGCCTAGATAATTACGGGCAAAAGGGCTGTCAACGTTTTAAGCGGGAAATGGGGTTTCATAGAACTGCCAGCTCAAATAAATGTAGGCTAAATGAACAAATTTTGAAGAAGAGCTTTATTTAAGTTCACAGTAGTGAAAAAAAAACCTCTTTTATTAGGAATAGTGAGAATATGCATTCAAATGGTAGTGATGGTTTGAATGAGAAATATCTTCTCTAGGCTTGGGCATTTGAAATACCCAGCCCCAGCTGGAGGTGCTATTTGGCCAGCTTTAGGTGGTGTGGGTAGCTGGAGGAAGTATGTCACTGGGGGATGGGCTCTCATGTTTAAAGGCCACCTGCCTCAGCCATTCAGCAGGCTCTGCTAGGGCTTGAGGTTGAAGATGTGAGCCCTCTGCTGCCTAGCTGCTCTGCCTGCTGCCCACTACCCGCTGTCTGCACTAGGCCATGACGGGAGTTATCATCCGAAGGTCAAACAGGCCCTTCCTTCTCTAAGTCACATTTACAGTGTCTTTTTTTTTTTTTTTTTTTTTTTGGTTTTTCGAGACAGGGTTTCTCTGTGGTTTTGGAGCCTGTCCTGGAACTAGCTCTTGTAGACCAGGCTGGTCTCAAACTCACAGAGATCCGCCTGCCTCTGCCTCCCAAGTGCTGGGATTAAAGGTGTGCGCCACCACCGCCCGGCATTTACAGTGTCTTATCACAGCAGTAGAAAATAGCTAATACGTATGGGAACTCAGCCATTTCAGAGAAGAGCACAGACAACTATGACAACCACACCTTCAACATGCTATCAAAATAGTCCGTTTTAGAAAGAAATGTAAGCAATAAAAAATATATACATTTTAATGGATAACCAGGGTGGGGTGGAGAGATGGCTCAGCAGTCTACAGCACACAGTGCTCTAGAGAGAACCCAAGTTCAATTCCCAACTCCCATATCAAATGGTTCACAACCGTCTGTAACTCCAGCTCCAAGGGATCCGATGCCCTTGGCCTCCACTACCACTGGGGCTGGCACTAGCGCTCACATGCAAGTACGCACACACACAATACACATGCAGACCCACACACAGACACACGATTTTTAAAAAAGAAATCTTTAAGTGGATAAATGCTAACAGCAGTTACATAATAGCAACAACTGAAAACTGTCTAGACAATGAAGATAAAAGTATAACAAAATAAAAGGGGTAAAAAGCCTTGCGAATGTCATAACCTAGACGGTAATGGAGCCAAGGCCACAGTGGGTCCCCAGAAAGGTGTGAAGAGGTCTGTGAAAACATTCCATGGCCTCAGGCAGTCTCTAACTAGAAACGACTCGCTTCCTAGAATTTGGGGGGGGGGGTGCCCAGGCAGGTGGCTTCTTTTGTCCGACTCCAGAAGAGCAATAGCATCCTCTCCTCTGAACACCTCACTGTCTCCAAAGGCACCACATGGCGCGCTGTCTACTTCACACACACAGTGTGCAGAGAGGCTGGGCTCAGAGACACAAGTTTAGTGCAAGCGTAACTTTATCAGGAGAAAAACGACTTGGCATTATGGTCAAGGTCAAAATAGTAAGACACGTGGGCCTTAACCAGGGAACGAGCACCTCTGCATGCCTAAAAAGTCCTCTTCTCATAATGAGTACCTTTCAACAGACGACTGTTCTGTCCTGGTGCCTAACGGAGCAGTAAAACTCTCTACGGTAGCTTTAGCTTCTTTTTTTTTTTTTTAAAGATTTATTTATATATTTATTATGTATGCAACATCCTGCCTCCATGTATCCCTGCACGCCAGAAGAGAGCACCAGATCTCATTACAGATGGTTGTGAGCCACCATGTGGTTGCTGGGAATTGAACTCAGGACCTCTGGAAGAGCAGCCAGTGCTCTTAACCACTGAGCCATCTCTCCAGCCCCCTAGCTTTAGGTTCTTAAAACACACCCGAGACGATGTGAATGAAAAGCCGCAATGGGAAGGACAGGAAATGACCTGCAGATCTGACCGTAGGAGGGTGGCTAGATACTCTCTTGTACGTTACACAGACATGAGACAGACTGAGGAAACGTTCCATCTCCCAACACACACTAACACAGTCTTCTTCTCCAGTGCTGAAATGACAGGGAACTTTCCTGAATGGGTGTAATAAACAGAGGATCTTAGGTCCCTGGATGTAGTTGTGGGTCCAGCGTCTATCAGTAGCCCTGCCAGAAAGCCAGAGCTCCATTAATGCTCGTGCAGTGAGAGACTGGCTGGTTAAACCTGCAATGTAGTTACTGAAATCTAATTAGCTCATAAATCAGGACCTCTGCTCTTTAAGCACTTTGTCAAAATACAAAAAAAAGTTTCAAGGGTTGACCAAGCCATGCATTTCTCTGCCTAGTTGGAGGGAGGAGCTTAAAAAAAATAATATTTATCCTCAGAACGTAGAGGAAGAAGAAAAGTTCTCATTTCAGGTCAGACAGCATTGTGGTCACAACGGCTGGACAGTTACAAGACCCCATACCCTTACTCTAAGAAATGGCCGCACTAAGTGTAGCCCAAGGCAGCAGCAGCTGTACCTGAATGGAAGATAAGGTGGGTTTGAGCCAGACAGGAGTGCTCTGTAGGCTTCTTCTGGTGTCTTCTTTAAGTAGATGACCTAAGACAGACAAACAATAAGTAAGATTTAGAGCACTATACACAACTAATTTAACTACTACACAAGTTTGTATTTGTTTCTTCCACTTGAGGTCCCAAGCCATGGGGAAGCTGTTGCTCTCTTTTGTGTTTTAGATTTTTATTTTTGTTATTCTGTTCTCTGGTTTTATTTTGGTTTTGAGATGGGGTTTCAATTTGTAACTCCGTGGCCTGGAACTAACTACACAGACCAAGCTGACCTCAAACTCACAGTGGAGCTCCTGGCTCTCCATTCCAAATGCTAAGATTACGGGTATATACAGGTATATACCTCTATGCCTGGCCTGCTGCTGCTAAGATTACAGGTATATACACATCTGGTTCTCTAATTACAATATTAGAAAATAATAGACAAAAAATTATATCTTGTAGCTGGGGAGATGGCTCAGTCATTAAAGTGCTTGCTTTGCAAGCGTGAGGACCTGAGTTCGATCGCCAGAACCCACCAAGATAGATAGATAGATAGGTAGGTAGGTAGGTAGGTAGGTAGGTAGGTAGGTAGGTAGGTAGGTAGATAGATAGATAGATAGATAGATAGATAGATAGATAGATAGACAGACAGACAGACAGACAGACAGACAGACAGACAGAAAGACAAGCCGGGCGTACTGCTGTGTGTTTATAATCCCAGTACTAGCCAGCCAGCCTATCTTAACCTACTTACTTAGCAACTTCCAGCACCAGAGTCTCCAGGAAGAACAGCAGCAGAGGTATGACACCTGAGGCTGTCATCTGGCCTCACACGCGTGTATACATACTCACAGAGACACGCACAAGTGTGTGTGTGTGTCCCCCACACAAGCACACCTAATCTCAAGAGCAAATTCCCATATCTCACTGACATATGAAGAGAAGGTCTGGGGAGGCACACCCACCAAAGGGAACCGATTCGGAAGTACAAACACCACCCAAGATGAACTGCCTTCCACAGGGCTGCCGCTGGCAGGAGTCACCGGGGCTACAGGCTGAAAATCGTGAGTCTAATTGCAGCTCAAATCACTTTAAAAGTCCATTTAACCAATCCCAGCTTCAAGTGCTATCTGCAGTAACTAACCCTAAGAAGTGACTTTACTGTACCCTGCTGGGTGGGTTATGTAATGGAGCCGGGGATAAAACAGTGTTTTCTCAAGCTCAAGGAGGCCATGGGTGTTTGAAAGTTGCCTATGGCTGCTACCAGGGAAAGCTGCTGTGTTTAGATTAGATAATTAAAGCTTATACAGTCACCATTGAAAAGTAAAAATACACCTCCTCCTAAAGCGCAATTACACTAATTCCCTTTCATCTCGAGGCAAGAGTTGCTGCAGGAGGCAGCCACCGGGGCCCACATGAAAAAGCTCTTCAGAAGGCCTGCTCCACCGGGCTCCCCCATCTCACCTGCATGACTTAGCACACATGAGCCATGTTCTCACGCAAGATGAGAGCCTTTGTTTTTATTTTTATCCCAGTGCTAAATTATTAATAGGTGCAAAGTGAAACCCAACAGAACCCGTCTAAATTCCAGGAAGATCCCTGGGGCGTCTGTTATGGACTGACCTTTTACAGTCTGGAGGGAAGTGCTTAGGGAGAGTGGGAAAATAGTCTCCTCAGACAGGAGTTCATTGTTGAAAGATGCATGCACGGTCACTCATTAAAATACAAAATCCCATCTTTTTGCAAGAGGACGTATGCATGCTGTATGTATTCCTATGCTAGATCTTCTTAGATGAGAGGGGGTGAGAGGAGGGAGAGGGAGTCAGAGATACAGAGATAGAGACAGAGAGAGCCAGGGATTGGCATGATTGAAGCCTGGAGGGAAACTTACATTTATGAGCCTTGTAATCAATGAATCCCAAGCTCAAAAATGTACAGATTGTTCCAAATTCCCACCATCACTCTGTAGTGGAGTAGGCATTTGAACACACCCCCACTCCAAACATCCTGGGAAGAAAGACTCCTTTTTCCCAGTTCTTGAAACTATTCATGGTTTTTAAAATGACGTGATTTCAAACTGTTAACAACAGAGCTTTGTGAGGAATCAAGGTGATGTCGAATTGGAGAAAAGAGATCATTCTATTGTATTATTATTTTTGTGCAGGTGTAAACAAATTTGTTTTTTAAATGGGAAGTAGTTATGAAATGTTTAATATATCTTTTCTCTAAAAATAGTTGATAGTAAGAGCCCCAAAGTTGTGTTAGATATGCCTAGCACTTCTAAAAATGTTTTCTGAAACTAATTTCAAAGAAAACTATTTTGATTTATTTTTTGGCTTTTAAAAGGGTGTGTGTGTGTGTATGTGTGTATATGTATATGTGTGTATATATTTTCTACTCCACTCACTAGTTTTTTTTTTGTTGTTTTTTTGTTTTTTTTTGGTTTTTTGAGACAGGGTTTCTCTGTGGCTTTGGAGCCTGTCCTGGAACTAGCTCTGTAGACCAGGCTGGTCTCGAACTCACAGAGATCCACCTGCCTCTGCCTCCCGAGTGCTGGGATTAAAGGCGTGCGCCACCATCGCCCGGCCACTCACTAGCTATTAAGATACATAATCCAACAAGTAGAATTTTCCCAAATTCTGATTGATACCTCTTGACAAAATCATTGGCATAGACAGTGTTTTATTACACTCCAATTTAGTGAGTGGCACGTACATTACTTCTATAAAGGCCAGGAAGTCCTACAAACCTTCTCGATTAAAAAAAATTAATATATAGTTACTTCTCTTTAACTGAACATGAGTCTGCTAATTAAAGTGATTTTTTTTCTATTTAATTAAGTTCCATACCAGGCACCAAAGATTTTCCCATTTGTTACATATGACATTTCAGAGAGGCAGGATGGTAACACATACTATCAAGAGATAAAGGGGTTTATTTAAAAAGGTACGAAAAATTAGAGTACTACAAACTAAAATAATCTGTAATGTTTATCAACAAGCCAGTGATGCCTAGACTTCAATTATCATAGACTAACTCTTCTGCCACATACATCGTATATAAAGAGACCACCAAGTCTTCTCATGCAGCGCCTTCAGGGACCCTAAATCAATGCCACCTAAAGTGTTTGTATCATGTGACACGAGGAAACTCTGTCACAGAATCAGCACACAACTGAATATTATGATACACAGCTGAAACTTTGAAGCATCTGTGTGTATATCACACACTGTCGATGTGTCAAATAACAAATCTCTCCAACTTCCCAGAACACCAGACCACCACAAGACATTACTTAAAACGTTCTCAAGATTTACTTGCAATTCTTTTAAACTATCTTTTAAGCTAGAGTCTAATGTCACTGGATTCATAAAGCCTGTAAATGATAATATATATGGTTTTCAGAAGCATCTTGGGATTTACAGCCCCGACGATTTACTCTCCCCAATATATAATCTGTGATTCTTAGACAACGTTACCTGCCTTCACATAGAAGTGTAAACCAGACCATAAATTTGGTAATGAGCATGGAAACATTGCCTCAAGCCTTACTGTGTTTCTAGCTTTATTTGGAGGGAGGGGTCTTATTATTTTTTAAAATAAGAAAAAAAAAGAAATCTAGGACTCGGTGGGTAAAGCCACCTGATGCTAAGCCTGACCATCCATCCTGAGAGTTTAAAGGAGGTCTCTTTTAAGGGGAAGGGTGTTGTCCATACCCCAGGTGACCTTAGTTCTTAACTCTTTAGAGTTCTTTCTTAGTTCTTAACATCCGTTTCCTGGATATCTCTTCTGGAAGAGATTTCATTGACTCAGAAATGACTGGAATGACGATTTGAAGCCATCATGGCAATGGAGCAGGGTGTAACCTACCTGGGAAAGACCACTCCCACCTCTGGCTGCCATCTTTTGAACAAATAAACTACTAAGCAAAATAACAGAAAATCAATTGCTGAAATTGAAGGGTACTTACTCTAAGAAAACTGATAAAGCCTCAAGGGTATTTTTATCTTCTAAGTCACAAATATGATTAACATGAAAACAAGTTTCTTTACTTATTTTAAAAATTAAATTGTATGCATGCACACGTGCATGCTTACCAGGGCTCGTGTGGAGGTCAGAGACTAACCACATAGATCCCAGAAATCTCAGTCACTCGACTTAATTTTTTATTTTATCTTTTTTACAGAGTCACATGTAGTCCAAGGCTAGCCTCAAACTAAGTGCTGGACCATCTCTGTAGTCCTACTCTAGTTTGTTGCTATGGTTATCTGATTTCATCTGTCGGCCCAGCTAGACTGCATATGTTAATGAAGGTAATTTTCATGTCTTTTGGGTCTTCACAGTTTCACAGAGCACAAGGCCCATAGCCAGTGCTCTAAAAGGGTTGGTCACAGCCCAAACAAACGACAAACAGAAAGAAGGATCTCTGGGTACAGAAACACAACATTCACAGGCCCTGATCACCAGACTAGGGAGCAGGATAACAAAGAAGAAAGGTTAGGAGCCAAGTTGCCCAGGGTTCAGTCACAGGCTCTTTTGGCTATGAATGGCACCATGAATTCTCTATACTTCCGTTTCCAAAGGTGTGAAGAAGAGACATTATTTATTGGACCATGAACTTCCCTGACAGAAGTCACCCACCTTTGTATGTTGTTTGTTGGGGAGATTAGATGGTGACACATACATGTAGCTTACTCCTAACTGCACTTGACATATTGCTCTACCATAGCAAGAGACTACAGAAGAGATAAACTTGAGTCTTATCCAGACACAGAAGAAGCAAAATGTACTACGCCACTAAAAAAAGGAAATAAGAGGCTGAGGATTCGTTCTGAGTTAAGAAAAATCAGGTTTGATCAAGGAAGACCACCTGAGAAATCTCTGGTAGGAACAGATGGCCCGGATGTCTGAGTTCTACATCCAGAACAGAATCAAGATGCTGCCTGAGATGATCAAGACTCACAGAATACTCCAGTCAGGACTTGATAATAATTCTAAATTTTCTTTAGGTCCCCATAAGATTATCAGCGCCCCCAACCAGCATGAAGTAGCCTGGAAAACTACACCCACATTCCCAAAAAATGGACTATGGATGGTCCTGGTTTTTTTTTGAAAGAAAGAAAGAAAGAAAGAAAGAAAGAAAGGAAGGAAGGAAGGAAGAAAGGGGGAAGTGGTGCAGGACAATTGTCTATATTCTGTCAATTATGTTTTAAATAAACGCTAATTGGCCAGTAGCCAGGCAAGAAGTATAGGCGGGACAACCAGACAGGAAGTAGAGGTGGGTCAATGAGAACAGGAGAATTCTGGGAAAGAGGGAAGCTCCCTCTGCAGTCCTATCCAGATACAGAAGAAGTAAGATGTGACTAAGCTGCTGAAAATGGTACTGAACCATGTGGCTAACACAGATAAGAAAAATGGGCTAATGTAAGTTATAAGAGATTATAAGAAGCCTGAGCTAATGGGCCAATCAGTTTATGATTAAAAAAAAAAAAGATAAACTTAGTCCCACAATTTCTCCTGTTCATCATTCTTACATTCTGAATACAAAATGCCCCTCATAGACTCACATGATTAAATCCCCAGGTACCAGTGCTCTGTCGACAGATGCTAAGAACTCTAGAAGGTGGGGCCTCCTTGGAGGAAGTAGGTCATGAAGAAGTATGGCTGCTCATGTTATACCTGGTCCCCAATCACTCCCCTTTGTTCCCTGCTCCTGGTCTACCATGAGATGATCAACCTCCTCCTCCACCTTCCCACCACTGTGATTCTCTGCCTCCCCTTGAATCAACAGGATCTGGATGGATGCCTTAAAATCGCCAAAACCATGCTACAGAATAAAGCCCGCCTTAGGGGGCTCGGTCAATTATTTTGCCACAGTGACAAGAACACTGGTACAACCATCTGTTTCTCTGTGACTCCAGATCTGGATATTGCACAGAACTAAGCCCAAAAGGCTATCCAGGCATATGAACATCAAGACATGCAGTAGCAAATGCCCCTTGTGAGTGCCAAGATCATGGCAATGAGACCACCATTCAGTGAAACCCTCCTGTTTTAAAGTGCAGACATTGGTCCCTCTCCCCATCCTGCCTCTCTGTCTCCAAGTCTCACAGTATCTTAGCATGAACAACCTTAAAATAAATGGCACTAACCCCTGCTTTATGAAATCCACTCTCAAAATATCACAGGATCACTGAGGTGGCCCATGGGTCTCTCCAACCAAGTGCATGCAAAGGAGGGACAGTTGCTGTTACTACTCATGTTTTTTTTTTTTTTGTATTTGCACTTTTGTGAGAAAAAAAAAAACAAGGGGACAGAGACTAGAGAGGAAAGCAATTCCAGTTACCTGCAAAGAACGAGCTACAGGTATCCACAGGAAGCATGTCTATTAAAGACAGTATCCACCAAGAAACTCTGTAAAGAGCTGCCATCATGAAACTTTTAACGTACTGTCCTTGATATCTAAGACTTGGTTCTCAGACTTCTTGAATGTCAAGATGCTTAATTTGTAAACTACTTTTTTCTGAAGACTTATTTAAACTTTGATTGTCATAAACAAAAACATTTAAAATTTTAGGTTTTGCAACATTTTATTCTTATTCCTATCCTCCCATTCTATTCAGTACCAGAAAAATAAAACAATATCTGCATTCAACTTGGTAATTTAAAAAAAATAAGGAAAAGGCACACATTTCTGAGATGCACAAACAATCCCGCTTTTGTTCTAACTTACAGCAATGGAAATTATTCAGCGTAGGACAATCGCTGTCATTAAATAGGCAAGCCTGCTGTTTCAAAGCGGGAATGCAACAGCCTGGATTTTGGTTCTGCTCTAAATCTACCATGTTCGGTCTTCTAATTAAAACAGGAAAATAAGACTATCATGTCTCCTGCACACTCTGGCTGAACCCCGGTATAAAAGAAAACAAGATATTCTTCCTACCCTTCCAGTCCCATAGAACTCACAGACTGTGAGATCAGCAATGGGGAACACAATACTTCTGCCAGACAAAGAGGCAAGGTGTACGGGAGGAGACAGGAAGACGTGGGCATCGCACTCCCACCCGCTGCTTACGTCTACCCTCAAAAGACTCCATCTGGCATCTTCTGGAGAACAAGATCTAGAAGTGACTGTCATGTGTGTGTTTGTTTGAGGTTGTGTTGGCTCTGAAATGGCCTCATAGGGCATCTCTACATCTCCATTTGGGGCTTGGAGTAGCAGACAGCTGACAAGCAGCAGACATGATTGTCCGGATTTCAGAATTCATTTGGATGAGGAACGCTCCTTCCACCCCTCTCGTGGGCACAATCAGAGTGGAGCCAGTGGGAGCTCTCCGAAGGCAATTTGGGAGAATCGCAGACATTAGCCACATGTGTCTCCCTATCTACTTTGATGGAAAGCAGAATTTTCATAATCAGCCAGAATAGATGTCTTTCCAGAACTGATTATACAGCTGGGACCGTTGCACTTCTCTTGCTAGTGCCGTTTCAATGACATTGTGGCCTTCTCGTGCCTGGGGCAAGCCACCACGGAGACAGCACAGACACTGCTGAGTCGAATCGTAAGGACCCAGGCAAGCCTCTGCCAAGCAAACCAAAGAAAATCACACCAGGGGTCTCATACCGGATAGTTAAAAGAACCCGACAGAGAAGGAAGTGAGAAAATGTGTAACCCCTAAGAACACCTCAGTTTCTCATGTTACACAAGCAACCACAGGTCAAATGTTACAACACACAGGCAAACATAAGCCTGTGTATGACCACTGCAGGAGGCAACCTCTGGGCAAAACCCAAAAGCGGACCCCAAAAGCACGGAATCAGAGCACGTTTAGGAACAAGATGCTGGTAGCAGACACAGGCCATGATTTAACATTTAAATTTCCCAAACATCAGTCATGTGGTGTGAAAATTATTTCATTTACAAATGAACTAGTAAACTTCAAAGTTTACTTATAAAGGCAAATTTCTCAATTTCTGGAAATATTTTCCCACGATCAAAATTCAAAATTCAAAATTGGAGCCAGCGACGGCTGCAAGCCTGACAACCTGAGTTCCATCCCCAGAAGCCATGAAAAATTAAAGGACAGCCCACAAAGTTGTCCTCCGACTCCCGTGTTCACCAGATCACGTGTGCACCCACACCCACACGTGAACAGACCGCTCACACACACAGCAACAATAGAGAAAAATAAAGTTCTAAAAATAAGAAAATCAATGAATACATTTTCAGTGAGTCCAAATTAAAACCCAAATTACTTCAAATACTTTAATATTACTTTATTATATTTATATCAATTTTACTTCCAAGTGCATACTCCTTGGCATTTGGTATTCTCATTAGGACCGATTTAAAGCTCGGGACAACGAGAGGCAGGACAAAGATAAGAGATATTCTTGCAATAACTGGTAAGAAATATTAGACAGAAAGCACTTCCTAAACACACACAGGAGGAAGACTGCTAAGTAGAGACAGAGCCCAGGCAAGGTTGATTGTTTCCCACCAAACAGTGGCCTGATCTCCCAGCAGGCAAGAAGGCAGACAGATCAGGCTGTTCAATGTCCATCTCGTAACCAGACCATGTGCCTGAGGAACTTTAAACAACAACATAATTCTTTAAATTAAAAGTTTAGCTGAATGTAGTGTGATCACATGTCTGTGATCCCAGCACTCAGAGGCTGAGGATGAGGGAAAACGAGTTTGAAGCCAGCCTAGATGACATCACAAGACCTTTCCTCCAAAAAATAAATAAGAAATAATTGCAGTGAATTTTCAAATGTATTTACCCTGATCTTCTCTGAGTTTTAAGTAGTTTGCAGGGGAGGTGGCGCAGAGCCATGCTGTGTGCAAACTAAACCTCAGGCCTCGAGTCTCCTAGTGACTTGTAAGCTCCTCCTGTTCTTTGAACCTGCTCAGGAATAGAAAGACTAACAATGAGCACAAACAAGGAACTGGTTGTTCTCTTCCAGTATGTACAAAAGGGTTGTTGCTTAGAGAACGCAGGAGAAACGAGAGCTTGGCCCACTAGATGGGAGTTTGCAGACCAGATCCTGTGGTCATTTGTCCGTGCATTAGCCTAAACTTCGCAAACACAGGCCACATGACAGCATTGTCCTCCAAGAAAATAAAAGAATTGATCCCTCTTAAGCATGCAAAGATTTTAAGTAAGCAAGTTCCTACACACCGTAGCTTACTGATTTCCACAAACAGAGCAGAGACAAGAAAAGGCAACCACAGACCCACCCCACACTGACTTTATACAAAGTCCATCTTCCCTCCCCATAGCAACTGGGAATTCCCATCCCCATTCCCACACACCCTGCCCCACCCCTAACCCCATTCTGGCTCAGTTCAGTGGGTGAACCTCACTTCTTCAAGAAAACAGCACACATGTTCACCTACACACACACACGCACACACACACACACACACACACACACACACACAAACACATACCCCAGGCCAGCTGTTTCTCTCTCGTGTCAATAGCAAGACTTGCAGTTCAGGTTTACCAATGAAAGGGAAATGAGGAGGTTTGTTTGAGACAGGGTCTTACCATGTAGCCCTGGCTGGCCTGGAACCTACTATGTACAAAAGGCTAGCTTGGAACTCACAGAGATCCGCCTACCTCTGCCTCCCGAGTGCTGGGACTAAAGGCATGTACCACCACCGCCTCATTTATCAAATTTAAGCTGGAGTAAGTCTAAGATTCTGTGCCAAGCAAGGAAAAGGTTCCAGTTATCACAGCATTGCTATTCTATGCATTAGCCAATTAAGAAAAGGAAGAGAATGGGAAAGGAAAAGCAACAGGAGCGAAGCAGCCTGGTGGGAAGAAGAAAGAGCCGGAAGTAGAGGGAGAAAGAACACAGCGGGAGAGAGGGGTCTACTTAAGAGGCGAGGAAGACGGGGCTGGCTATTTCACGCCGGAGTACGCACTTGGACTTTGACCGTCAAAAATAAGCCAGGCTGCTAAGGCAAGGGCACGGGATACCGGAACGCCAGCTTTAACACGCATCCCATCCCTCCGGGTTCTCCCTCCTCTGAAAAGTTCTGAGCCTGGCGCAGTGAGGATGGAACCTGGGAAGGCTGGGGTATGGAGAAAGCCTCTCTACGCTGTGACTATGTCCAGGGCCACCGGAGCAACTCTGCAGAGGAAATGATTCTCCAGGCCGGTGGAGGGGACAAGAAAAAAGCCAGAGACCAACCTAAAGCATATGAATTTAGGAGTTCTGGGACAAACATTCCTTAAATCTCAAAATTTATTTGTACCAGATTTGGGGGGGGGGGGTTGTTTTGAGATAGTATATCATTATGCAGCCCTGGCTGGCCTAGAACTCAATATGTAGATCAGGCTGGTCTCGAACTCAAAGTGATCTGTCTGTCTCTGCTTAAGTACTGGATTTGTGAGCCACCACCCAACAACGTAATAGAAGATCTTAATCAACAACTTCCTCTTCCCTGAATTCAGAAGTACAATATGTCAGACACAAAATCTAGTATCTAATACATGTGTTAATCTCTGTGCTAATCATAGCAGCAGGCCAAAGCCAGGATATCCTTTGAAAATAATTAATTTTTCCAAATACATACACTTTTTTGGAGGTAGGAAAACCAAACTATTTTAGAACTTTGTAAAATGCGAACTACATTTTTGTCATAATTTCCCTTACTGAAAGTAAGTACCTAAGAAAAAAACTGAAGTATCTCTAAGAAAAAAACTAAATTTAAAGATTAGGTCTAAAAAAAAAATTACATAATTTATTGCCAAAATTACAACTCACTTGCAAGCCCTGAGAATTTTCTCAAAGTCTCAGACATCCCCGAAAGAGAAAATATTAATCTTTCACCACATCCAAGCTAAGGGGATTCCCTCAGTCTAATGAGGACGACGGTTCATAGTGTTAACCCATCCTCCAATGCTACGTACCTCACAGATCCATCACCGCCACCGTCTAACAAAGCAGTTGATTAAAACGAAAACCCTCAAGTGTGATACTGGAGAGGGGAGTCAAGGACCCAGATTTGGGATTAGAGCAGAGAGAGGCCTCCACTCACCCACAGGGGACACATTGGTCAACCCAGAAGGGAAACTTGAAACCATGAAGCCATTCATGCTACATGCATTTTGGAGGTTTGCACTGGCTTTTTTTTTTTCATTGTTTCTTGTTTATTATTACGGCATTTGTGTATAATGTATGTGGGTACACATGGAGTCAGGTCATTGTTATGACATGTGTGTATAATGTATGTCGGTACACATGGAGTCAGGTCATT
>NC_022022.1:13736389-13738578 GCF_000317375.1 Microtus ochrogaster
TAATGTATGTCGGTACACATGGAGTCAGGTCATTATTATGACATCTGTGTATAATGTATGTGGGTACACATGGAGTCAGGTCATTGTTATGACATCTGTGTATAATGTATGTCGGTATACATGGAGTCAGGTCATTGTTATGACATTTGTGTATAATGTATGTGGAGTCAGGTCTCTCGTTCTGTATTTATGTAGGTTCCAGAGATCAATCTTGGATGGGAAGCACTTTACCTGCTGAGCCATCCCACTGGCTTCATGTTGTGTTTTTCCATATACACAGATATAAACATAGATGTGTGTATACATACAATGATGTATGCACACTTATACATATGTGTATATATACATACATATACATGATGATGTTTAACTTATGAATTAGGCCAAATAGAAGATTAACAACAAAAACTGATAACAGAAAAAAAATTGTGACAGCCTTCTCTAAGAGAAGCAATGTGAATGCATTCTTTCAATATCTTCTTATGACATGTTCACCCTGTAAGATGCAGGGCCTACGTGACCAGATGAGGAGAGGTGGACGATGTAGGTGTAGTAACATGGTAAGGGTCACTGCAGTATAAACAATGACATAGGAAGACAGTAGATTAGATAGAAGACATAGTCGACGTGGTAGTTAGAATGTAACTGGCCCCCGAAAATCCATAAGGAGTGGCACTACTAGGAAGTTGTAGGGCCTTGCTGGAGGAAATATGTCACCGTGGGGCAGGCTTTAAGGTTCCGATGCTCAAGAGACTGCCCAGCAGCTCACTCTACTTCCTGTGGCCTGCAAGATGCAGGACTCTAGGCTATTGTCTCCGAGCACTCCCCCACGCTCCCCACCATATGGACCGAACCTCTGAAGCTCTAAGTGAGCCACCCTAATTAAATGTGCTCCTTCTAAGAGTTGCCGTGGTCATGGTGTCTCTACACAACAACAGAAACCCTAACTAAGACAGAAGTTGGTACCAGGAGTGATAGGTCTAACTATGTTTTGTTTGTAGGAATTTGGACTTTGGTACTTTGGGTTAGGAAAGCAGTGGAATGCTTTAAGCACTGCTTAAAGGGCCATGCTAGTAGAAGCTTGGGGGACGCTGGTGCTGAGAGTCATGTGAACTGCCAGGGGCTGGCTCAAGAGGCTTCAGAGGAGAATTTTAGTGCGACGCATAGAGATCCTTCTTGTCAATTCTCCATAACACTATTTGAAATGGTGCACAACTTAGAACTTATGAATTATTTTTGGAATTTTCCATTTAATATGTTAGAGCCACAACTGACTGAAATCTCAGAAAGTGGCATCAGGGATAAGGGGGCATCCGCTATCACGTGGGATATTATAATGATGGAGAGACTGAGCTGGAATTTCATCTGCACCATTTTTACATGCTCACCACGTGATCACCCAGGTCTGGGACTCGGAATCCCTAAAGGGAGGTTTCCTAGCTCATTCATTCCCTTACTCACTGAAACCACAGAGACGGATACTAAGTTGGGCACAGGGGACATGGATGAACATCATCATCCTCCAGAAACTCGCTCTAGCAGAGGGGAGACTACAGAGAAGCGACTCTGGGAAGCTCATCATAGCTTACTAGGGGCAATGGGAGAAAAGCCATACTCTAGCTTTGTTCTGCGTGAGATGGTAAGAAATGACGCTGTGGACAACAGGGAAAGGAGGGCAGAGGGGGGCAGACGGATCATGGAGGAGAAACACCAGGAAGAAGACTGTCTAAAAAAAAAACTTTTGTATTATTTTGGTTAAATAAGAAGTTCCCCCAAATGAGCCCACTGAATAACTCACACCTACTCCTGAACAGAACCATAGGTGTGACTCAGCCTGCAGCATGTATAGCCCCACAGGAAGGCTGGTCTCTCTGCTCATTAGTCTGGAGGCATAAACCATAAACGTGAAACCCTACTAAAAAGTGTTTCCTGCAGGCAAAGGTGAAGGAAACATCCAGCAAAGCTACTTGCAGCCAAACTAAATCGTTAGCTTTACGTTACACTATCCATAAAAAAACATAAATAATAACCTGGATCTACACAATGAAAAGTCAAAAGCCCTTCAAGCCTTTGCCGTGGAAGACTTAGAAAGGCAGGGACAGGGGCCAGCAAGGTTGAGGCAGGGGCATAAGAAAAGCTAATAAAGACACAAGGAGACTGAGGCTACCCAGGGCTACAGAGCAAGGGGC
>NC_022022.1:13738678-13750027 GCF_000317375.1 Microtus ochrogaster
GGCGCAGTGAAGGAGAAGGGGAAAGAAAGCAAAAGAAGAGGGAGAGGGAGAGGGAGGAAGACAGGGGAAGAGGAAGTGGGAAGTGAAAGGAGAAAAGAAGATCAAGCAGTAACCTGGGGACCAAGTGGCTCACATAGGCCCTGTCCCAGCAGCTCACGTGGGCACGGTCTGTGTTTACTAATGTAGCAACCATCTCAAGTATCTTAGAGATACTAAGTATCTTAGAGATGTCTATAGAGCAAACTGGACAGGAGCAGCAGCTGGCTCCCCCTCTAAAACTTCAGGAAGCTGCAGAAGGGGAGGATTTTTAGTGAATTAGTTCACTTTGCACAATGGAAAAAGAATATCATTTAACATGTAATATATAAATCATGTAAATATGAATTGAATGCCTTATAGCAAATAGAACTTCACTTTTTTTGAGTTTTGTTTGATTGGTTGGTTGGTTGGTTTGGGTTGAGAGTTTTGGAGGAGTTTGTTCCTTTGTTTGAGACAGGGTGTCACTTCGCAGCCCAGGCTAGCCTGGCACTCACAGTCATGCAGCCTCGGCCTCCAAATGCTGGAATTACATGTGTGTGCCAATACATTCAGTTTGAGGGGAGAGAAGGAGTCTTGAAATTCACACATTAAAATTAGGCAATCCAAAATCCATTATAAATCTAAAGTATAAGGTTTGAGAACATTCAGACTCTCTTAATACCGACTTAGCAGGCTCAGACTGCCGATTCGGGGCCCCAAGTTGACACCCAAGTATGGGCTTTTCTTATTCAAGGTTACTCCCAACAGGCCTTGTTTGGCTGCCAGGAAAAAGGAAGGAAAAGCCTTGGGAAAAGTTTGAAGGTAACTAGTGATTCAAATGATAACGTGATAAGGATAAGTTTCTAGTATTTGAGCACTTAAAGCAAACAACTTTTCTTATGCCTCCAATTTCAGCTGACTAAAATCCACCTGGAACTCAGGTGTCTGTCATTCAGCCGCGCGAGTCTCTGAGAAGTTCAAAGCACTGGCGGTTTCCCTTCAACTTGGTCATGAGAGTTGAGGGCTAATCTTAAGCCAAACAACTACCCACACATGCAGTGCCAAAATCCAGGCCCTTTAAAACCTGCAAACACATCCCCAGTCCTGATTTTGTTTTGTTTGAAACAGTCTATCGCATAGCCCAGGCTGGTCTTGAATTCTCTGTACGGTAATGAGTGACTGTGAAGTCCAGATCCTCCTATCCTTTCTACCTCCCAGATGCTAGGAGTGCAGCCATCTGCCACTATGCCCTATGTGACACTAGGGCTTGAAGGCAAGGATTCATGCGTGCTAGACAAGCACTCTGCCAAGTGGGCTACACCTCCACGTTGATTTTACATATATATATATATATTAACAAAAGCAAATAGTATGCCTCCCACATGGTAATGTAAAAACCTCTCTCCCCTCCCCACTGGCTGGAGATGTGGCTCATTTGGTAGAGTGCTTGCCTAGCATGCACAAGGCCCTGGTTTTGGGTCCCCAGCAGCACGCATAACTGCATGCGGTGGCACACGCCTGTAATCCCAAGCACTTGGGAGGTAGAAGCAGTTAGATCAAAAATGCAAGTCAGCTACAGCTTGAGTCTGATCCTAAACTGCGCGAGATCCTTATCTCAAACAAGGGCGCGGGGAGAAGAAAGGAGCTGCCTCATGAACTCGTAGACCTTTGGCTTCAATTGTACACGTGAAAGGCGTGTGCTACTGTGGGGTAAGGAGGAGAGGGGACAAATCCTGTCCTGAGATACAGCCTCACCCACTTCCTTCTCCCATTCCCCTGTCACTCCACTCAGGCGGACTCCCCCTAGGTCATCCACAAACATCGCCAGAGCAAATCTAAACAGAGCTACGGTTGCATGTGGCTAGAACGCAGAGGGGAATATGCTCACCAAGTTAGCCAGGATCAACACTCAGCTGTCACCTGGAAGAGCTGTGTACTTGAAACACCGTAGTACCTTCCTCCCTGTGTGCTAGCTTCAATCCTGTA
This sequence comes from Microtus ochrogaster, assembly GCF_000317375.1. Lineage (NCBI taxonomy): Eukaryota > Metazoa > Chordata > Mammalia > Rodentia > Cricetidae > Microtus > Microtus ochrogaster. Next base: position 13,740,683 of record NC_022022.1, read on the forward strand.
GCGGCCAGTACCCAAAGAGGAGCTTCTGTTAGCTCCGCCTGAACAAAGCTCCAGCCTAGGGACTCGGTTCTGGTCTTTCTCTTCAAGGAATGAAATTGATCTTGGACAAGCCACGGGATCGATCTATTCAGCTGGGAGTCTAGCAGGCCTGACACAGGGCTAGTCTGATGAATCTCCTAGGGAGACACTCCAGTAACCCTGCAAAACTGGACCTAGTTTTCTAACCTAACGTGTTTATTTTAAAGCTAAGAGAAAAGAGTAAAACCATCCCATCCACTTGATAGTAAATCTTACCCTGGTATGATCATGAAATAACATCACCTTGCATAAAACTTGGAAGTTTTACCTCCCACTTCATAGATCCTAGTAAACGTGTCCTATTGGAGAGGAAGCCGGTGGGCCCGCCTGAGCGCACCTCTGCCCATGAGCCTGCTCCAACCAGAGAGCTATACAAAAGGGAATAGCAAATGCCAGGGACATTCAAGGATACATGCTCAGGACGTGGTCTCACTGATGGCATGATAAATACTTCAAAAGCCACAGTCTTACCATCGAAAATTTCATAAGAACTTTTAAGGGGCTTTTTAATTCTTACTTCCATAATGAATGCATGTAATAAAAACATGTAGTTATTATATATGCATAAACACACAAAGGGGAGAGGTCTCAATCTGTAGCTGACTAGCCTTGAACCTGTGGCAATCACTCTGTTTTAGACTCCAAAGCTCTGAGATAACAGGTGTGTGAACATCAGTTATTTTCTACCTCTCTCTCTCTATATATATATATATATTATATATATATATATGTATATGTATATATATACATACATATATATATAATGTTGCTCTATATATAAGAGAGGGCACACATATGGAGAGAGAACAATCTGTGAATGCCTCTTCCCTCCTTCCATGTTGAAGTGGGCTCTAGAGTCAAGCTCAGGATGCCTTGTTTGCTCAGCGAGTACCTCTACCTGCTGAGCCATCTCCGTGGTAGGCACTGAACCTAGACTTTAAAACAGGCCAGACAAGTGCTCTGTCACTGAGTTCATTCGATGACTGGGCAGATGTGTTTGGGAGCTTGCTTGAGAACAAAGGAAGCCTGTTTTCAGCTTCCCAGCAGGAGTAGATAAAAAACAAAATACTGGAAATATTTATGCAGTAAATTGAGAGTGATGGCTTCTGCAAACAGAAGGGGAAGAGCTACTTTTCCTTGCTCACAGCTAGCGGCAACACACGGAGAGTTGACTATGAGATGGTGGTGATGGGCTTCCCCTGTGCAAAAGGCAAACAGAACACCAGTCTTGGAGAGACTGAAGAATGATGTACAATTTTTAGGGAGCCTGAGATGCTGCAAAAACACAGGCTTACAAGAACAAAAAAATTGGCCCATTTACAGGCAATGTCACAAAAGAGTACTTGCCTATCAACCCTCTAAAGGAAGGAACTGCCAACAGGAAACCAGTCAGCCACAACCATATCCCACCCCTCCCTTCCTCTCCGCATGATGCTATGGTTAGATTTACAAGGAAGCCGCAGGCAAGGATGACAGGCAGCTCATCTCTGCCATCTGCTGAGATAGTGTTTTAATAAGTGCTTAATATAAATGTCCTTATTATTTTGAACCAGTGCTTTTCTTGATCATTTCTGTCTACCTTTTTAATAACATGTTGAATCTACAGATTTTGTGATAAGTTAAAGCAGTTCAGAAGTCATAATTCACAGATGAATTCTAAGTTCATAAAGAAAGGAAGTAACAAGGTCAGTCGGAAGAGAAAAACAAATGGGCAGTTAGCCAACCAGACATCAATTTGCTCTTTTAAACACATGGACACCTACTTTAACCACCTTTAACTAATTCTGTTTTAACCCAGTGTGTGCATCTACCAACACAACCCTTACACCTAAGAGTCAGGGGACATTATGGAAGAAGAGGCAGGAAGAAAGCAGGAAACAGAGGACCAGGAGGTCAGCTATGAGATAAGAAGCAAATGAGTAATAAATAAATAAATAAATAAATAAATCAAATGAGTTCAAAGACAGTTTGGGTTACACAGTGAGTTCTAGGTCAGATTGAACTATGAAATACCCTATATCAAAAACAAAAGAAACAACAACATGAAAAATCATGAAGTGACAGTTTTTAGCAATCAAATTTCCAGAATTGTAAGGTTCACACCCAACAGATAAGCATTTAGGAACAGAAAGATGTCTCAGATGATAAAGACGCCAAGCCTGACTTCTGAGTTCAACCCCTGGAAGCCACTGGGTAGAAGGAGGAGAGAATAAAATCCCACCTGTTCTCACACCTCTACACTTCGGCTGCTGTCATGCACAGACAGAGCAACAAAAAAAAAAAAAAAAAAAAAACCTAAAGCACACATAAAATTTAAAATTCCACACAATGCCAACTGTACAAACTAGTTTAACTACAACAATCTGTTCCATAAGCCTTAAACAGTGAGAAGAAAGAAAGAAAGAAAGAAGAGAAGGAAGGAGAGAAGGAAGGAAGAAACTATTAATCCTACTTTTAGCAATCTAAAGATTAAAAATCCACTTTTAAAAAAGAACATTTGAAATCAACCCTGAGCAGCTGGGCTAAGAAAAACTATAACAACATTTATAATTCAGAAAAATGTTTCACATGCTATATAAAAGATGTAGAAAATATTAAGGGATGAACAAACTTTATTATACCATCAGTGGGGGAAACTCAGACTACATCACAACCACACAAAAAGAAACACACTGAAGCTACATTTAAAGCTTTTTTTTTTAACTGTAAGAAGAAGAAAAAAGAAAACCCTCCCCACGGCTTCTTGCTAAATTATTCTCTTTTTAAATTCCCCACCCTCTCCCCAGTGATCCCCCTTATGTGGCATTTCCTTTCCAGCTCTGCCTAGCCTGCTGGGATTGGCCATCCCAATCCCCCTGGCTGCCTGTTTGGCCCAAGGTCCTCACAATAACAGCAGGTTACCTCAACTTTAAACTGTGCACCTCCAGCATGGTACCTGCTCCAAAGCAGATTGATTGAGTGAACCCCCATTTCTCCAAGCTTCCTATCTATTGCAGACAATTAATTTATTTCACAATCAATTTACTGTTTATATTTGTTGGTTGGTTGGGTTTGTGGTTTTGTTTTTTTTTTCTTTCCAAGGCAGGGTTTCTCTGTGTAAAGCCCTGGCTGTCCTGAACTAGCTCTTGTAGACCAGGCTGGCCTCAAAATCACAGAGATCCACCTGCCTCTGCCTCCTGAGTGTTGGGATCAAAGGCCATATTTTAACCTGAGTTTTTACTATCTATTTATTTACTTATTTATATTCTTTAGAACCCACTGTGGTGTCAGGCAGGGGTCATAGCAGCCAAGTAAACATTTACTGAAGTAATCAAGACCTGACTCCATATCTCACAAGAGAAGGTCATTAGGTTTAAATAGATTCTCCCTTTAAACATGAAAAGCCCATCCTAGGAGGAGCAATGGGAGAAGCTCACACTCACAGTTGAAGAACTAGATTAAGCAATAATCAGATCACAACCACCTGATGGCTACTGAGCCAAGGAAGAACCTTAAGCACACAATGGGCTGATGGGGAGGATGGGGACACAAAAGGAGGGAGGTGGCCGTGAGACCTTCAGAGCTGCTGTCAAGGGTCTAAGCCCAAAACAGGGAATGGGAGGAAGGAACTGACACCGGAAGCTTGGGAAAGTCACACGTCAGCCCTGCCTCAGAACTTCCAGGGATTTCTAAATGCTTAGAATACTGTTACAATGTCACCTTTACTGGCAAGGCCCCCTTCCTCCTCCATGCCTCTGCTAAGGGTGGTATTATTATCCCTGTTCCTAAAGAGGAGTAAAAGCTTGTTTGTGACCTACAGCTAGAGTGGGATCAAAGTCAAGCCTGCGGCTGTGCCACAGTGTTGCTTTCCAGCCAGATGGAGAATGCCACCTTCCAATTAGAATGTGACATACTAGCACAATAAGACCCTATTAACAGCCTTATCTGTAGTCTACAAAATAAAAGACAGACATGCAGAGTTAGAAAGTCCACAAGCCTCAGCCTGGTTATCCACAGTGCAGACATAATGTCTGACTCAGGCTCCACCCAGTTAATCTGTAATGTAGATCTCCAGAAAGGCAGGCTACAATGTGGTTACCACCTCTGCTTAAGCATCCTCTGCACCTCTGAAAATAATTTGTTTCCTCTAGCTTGCTAGATAACTCGGGCCGATTTTTTCGAGACAGGGTTTTTCTGTGGTTTTGGAGCCTGTCCTGGAACTAGCTCTTGTAGACCAGGCTGGTCTTGAACTCACAGAGATCCGCCTGCCTCTGCCTCCCAAGTGCTGGGATTAAAGGCGTGCGCCACCACCGCCCGGCTTCCGACTGGCCTTGAACTCACTATGTAGTCAGGGGAAACTCAAGCTTACCATTCCTCCTGTTTCAGCCTCCCAAATCCAGGGTGTTCAGCACCATAGCAAACCAAAAATTCTTAATCCTTTAACTCTGAACTTAAATTTTAAATTAAATAAATCGCATTTATTGTAATTTCTCTTATATGCTTATATAATATATATATATATCATTTTATATAAATCCACCCCTGCCCCCCATTTCTAAAGACATTATGGCCTAGACCAAATTCTACTTGGCCTAACCTATAGGCCTGTGAACTAAATACAGCAACACAGAGTAAGAACTTAGTCTTGAAGTTCATGGCAAGAGTTTCATTAGTATACTTTTTTTAAGATTTACATTTTTTTATTCTAGATTATATTTTTTTATTCTATGTGTATGAGTATTTAGACTGTATGTGTGTGTATGCATCGCATTTATGCACAGAGACCAGAGGAGGGTGCAACATCCCCCTGGAACTGGATTACAGACAATTGTTAGCTGCCATGTGGGGCCGGGAACTCAAACCCAGATCACCTGGAAGACCCGTCAGTGGTTTTTTAATCATTGAGCCATCTCTCCAGCCTCTCACAGTTTTGAAACCTACCTTCTTCAAGTCATGTGAGAATGTTTGGGCGTTCCTGTGATCTCAGCATCCTGATTCTACAGCAGCACCGAGTAAAGCATTGGAAAGGAACTTCCTTATTCAAATGTGAGCCGTCCGGTCCCAGAGTCACAGCTCAGAGAGTGACGAGACCTCACTAGTATGTGCCGTTATGATCTCCAGTGACCACATCCATCCAGCAGCCTAGCCTCAAGATCACTCACAGGGCAATCCTTCCTGTGGGTCCCCAACGAACATGAGGTTTCTCGTATTCTCTCACTCTCTCTCTCATCCTTACAACAGTTCTAGAAGAAAGGGTTTTAACTAGACTTTCCATGCTTACAGATAAGGAAACAAACACAAAAGTTTCTAAGCCATGCTGGAAATTACCTACGAGAGAAACTGTAAACAAAGCCGTGCTTTGGGAAGGTAGCCAATACATGGAACTAGGCACTTAAAAAAATGGTTCCAAGAGCTGGGCTACACCTGTGCTGGTGAAATGCTTCCCGGCATACTTGACATCCTGGGTTCGAGCCCCAGCCCTGCACAGATTGGGTGGACATGGTTGGTGTGTGACTACAGGATCAGAAGTTCAGAGTCAGTCTCATGACAGTTAGCTAAAAACAGCCCCAGACATATAAGGTCCTAGTTTGTTGGTGGGAGAAGTTGTTTTGTTTGTTTTGACTCTAATAACGTCATAGGAAATGTGTACTTTACCAAAATGAAACAGAAAAAGGAAAGTTTGTTTTTAAGAAGACAAGGCATTCTTGCATTCTTATTTATTACACCAGCTATCACCTTTGATTCTGTACCAGTTGGCTCACACATGACCTCAGATATTCTGTGAAAGGGACTTATACTATATGTCCAGCTTGCTACTTTCTGGTGGGTTTATTCCCTCAGTGTTTATGTGTCTTGTTTACCTTACAGCCAGTGTAGCCTTGCATGGATGTTTGGTACCCAGACACAACTAGGAAACAGCGGCTGCTCGCAGCACCTGCCCCTCCACACTGGACATCCTGGTGTCTTCACGGTGGTGGCCTCCGATCCTAGACCCATGATTCAGCCCAGCAGGAAGTTTCCAGGATTCTGCCTCAGCCTAGTGGCCAGCTTCCAACTCAACCAGCAAATGCCTGTGCCTAACCCCTTGTTAAATATTTTATCACCCTCTAGACAGGGCAGTGCACCAAGCAGATAAGGTCCCTACCCTTTGGTCTGGGAACGAGATAATAAGCAAGTAAATGCAGGAACACGTGAGTAACTTCAAAGGCTGGGCGCTGCCAAGAAAATAAAGTAGCAAAGATGTAGGAAATGAACAAAGGTTGAGGAGCAGGGCAGAGTTTGAGGAAAAAGCTCCAAGACAGTAACTTGGTGGGGGGGGAGAGGTATGCAAAGAGTAATAATGTTCTAGATTTAAAAAAAAAAAAAAGGCCGAAACATCAAGGCTGCAGGTGAGAGAAGGTGCGTGACATTCAGTTAGAAGGCCAGCATGATGGGCGGACAATGAGCACGGAGGTCCCGAGGATACACAGGTTCCAATCAAAAAGGAACAGATGCCAAGAACTGTCAGCCACCAGATTAGAACCCGGGTCATGAGATGATCTCATTTTTATTTTTTAAAGACCACCCTGGAAAGTAAAATCAAAAGTTAACAAGAATAAAAAAGGAAAGCAGGAAATAAATGCATCAAGCTACGGAGGTAATCGAGGAAAACGACGGCAGTGTCTTGGTCTAGGGAACCGCATTAAATGGGAAGATGCATTCTGGTTCAATATATGTTTCAAGAGTCAGAGGCCGTCTCATTTCTGAGTAAGTGTAACATGCGGTGAAGGACAGAGGAAGAGAAGTGACCGCTAACTTTCAACTTGATTCTTTAATCTTTTCTGAAAGGGGGTGGTTACTGGGGGACAGATAGGGGAAGGGTATATCTCGTCACAATAAGTTTGTGATAATTTAGATATATAACATGGTGTTATTCAACAGACAGTTCGATGTCTTCATAATTCTTCGAAGTGGGCAGAGAAGTCCTGGTATTATTCAGATCTTACCAATGAGAAAACTGAAGCCCAGAGAAGCCCTGTCTCAAAGTGTGAGCCAGTGCCACTTGAACAACAGCTGATGGCTCATTTAAAGAGAGAATCGTCCTCACTCCTTATCTCTTCGATAAAACATATACACCTGTTTTGTCTCAGGGGTTACATGACTGCTCCCAAGTTCGAGGCCTGCTCATACCCAGAGAAGATTCCCTCATAAGAGCAAGAATTCTCCTCCTAGCCACATTAATAAAATAATTGATATGTATAACTCCTATTACTACCTCATAGAGATTGTGTCAACAATTAATGCAGGCAGACACATGAAGCAAAAGCATAAATCTCTCTTTAAGAAAGGACCACAATTCTGAATGTCATTTTTATATAACAGTTTCTCCTCCCCCCCCCCCAAGGGAGCACACTTACAAAATCAGAAAAGTCAGCTGGGAAGTGGCCAATTCAAGGAAAATCACTTTCTCCTCGGGACTGTGACTAGGTGTAAAACAAGCTCGTGCTGTGCTCAGCACTTCTCCCATTGAATCTGCTTTCTCCTAGGGTTGCTTTAAAGTGACAGAAACGCACACATTTGTTTTCTCTCGGGCTCCCTTCTCACGAGACCAAAGCATATGCAATAGTTAGGCTTCATGTCAAAACTCCAGCTGTAACTGGTGAAAGGAGAGGCCACTCTAAACAAAACTGGGAAGGGAAGAATAGGAAAGAGAGGGGAGGAGGGAGGGAGGGAGGGAGAGATGGATAGCCTGACAGAGGTCTTTTATGACAAAGAGCCTAAGAATAGCATGCTCACAAAACATCACACAGCCCCATAGGAAAGACATGCTTGGTTCCTGACTTGAATCAAGAGATCAGTACAGCCTTTTCATATTTAATCACACTGTCAATCAAGGGAGCATCAATTATCAGTATAAGGTAAAAAATAGCATGCCTGTTTATTAATTCAGCTGCTAGCGTTTCACCAACCCTTCCCCCTAATGGCTGGCTTTTCCTGTGTGCTCTTAAGCTATAAACAATAGCCTGACAGACACTACAAATAATTCTAGGTATCCTAAGACCTGGACGGAAATTTCACAGTCATAGCATCCAATCACAGACAAGGAAAACAAAACAGAGAGAGAAGGTGACCTGACCCCTTCAGCACAGAGCCCCTTCAGGATGAGAGAGCCATGTTTTATTGACTCTTAGCCTCTAGTTGTCTATAGAACAAGACAAAAAGAAGCCACCAGGAATGGCCCCAGGGTTTACAAAAGAAATGAAAAGAACTAGGGACTTAAGTCCCAGAAGCAAGATCCAGTCTCACGGTATGACTCAGTTTGTCCTCTTCCCTGTCTGTAACTGCCAATGGCCTGCCAGTGGTGTCACTATAGGTTCCTCCCCATGGAAATTTGGGCTCGGTATGACGGAGTATGGTGTGTTGCATCAAAGTCTGCAAATGAGGCCTAGAAAGGTCACACAGCAGCAAGCTTCAGGTTTCAAAGACACCCCAGCCTTTCTGGGGGTGAGGAGAAATGAATGTCAGCATCTCCCTTGCCAGTGAGCCAGCATATTCCTCGATGGGCATCGCATAGTCATGAGGTACATTAGAGCCCTGATGGTGCCTGTCTTCCTTTGGACCAGTCCTAGCCCATCCAGAAACTTCCCGGACCTGTGACATGCTCAAATAAAAGTCATACGGACACTTTTGTGCTTCCAGAGAACAAAGCTTCTACTCAAACCTAACTACTGTAAAGATCATATTGAGTCAGTAGGGATGCTGTAATATATGCATGGTTTATATTTCATTTTTCTATTGCAAATTCTTGTATAGATGAATGCATGAATTGATAAAAAAATTAACAGTAATAATCTTCTCCTTGGCAATTTAGAATGTGCTCTCTCTCCCCTACCCCCACAAAAAGAACACCTTAGCAGGTTTTGTATTTTCCATAATATTGTTTTTCACTCAGATATATACCTTTCCCATTGGGTATGTCCTCACTAGGTGCAAATGTTCTTTGCACTAAAATGCTGTTAACATCACGATTCCAAGAGTCTCTCACTAACTACCCAAAAATAAGCCTATATCTAGACGAGATGGCTCACGCATGAAATCCTAACACTATGGAGGTTGAGGCAAGAAGACTATCTCAAATTTAAGAGCAACCTAGCAAGGCAGGCTAGCCAGAGAGGACTCTGACTCAGAACAATCAAAAACAAAATAATAGCCGGGCGATGGTGGCGCACGCCTTTAATCCCAGTACTCGGGAGGCAGAGGCAGGCGGATCTCTGTGAGTTTGAGACCAGCCTGGTCTACAGAGCTAGT
>NC_022022.1:13750127-13759853 GCF_000317375.1 Microtus ochrogaster
AATAATAATAATAATAATAATAATAATAATAATAACAACAACAACAACAACAATAATAGAGAGTAGGTACTCCATTAATGGCAGTCCACTTTCCACTCCTAATCCATCCCTAACCTGCTAATAACGCACCCTCCCATCCCACTGGAAGGGGGCCTGCGATCTAACTACAGTGTTAGCTGGGATACAAGAGCGGCATTCGCACTCCACCGACTTGACCACAGGAAACAATCACAAATGAAGTACTCACGGCGTAAGCACCTATCAAGAATGCTGCGTTTGCTCTTTTCCTCTGGTCGAAACAGGTGTAGTGCACTATTTTCTTTCTTGATAAACTGTAGGACTGGAAGGAAAGAACAAGAGTTACCACAGGACAAACAGGCGCAGGCTACCATCTTCTCTCGGCGTTAGCATGCGAAGCGGTTCCTACCAGGCAACGCTTTTCAACCCCAGCTTCCAGTATCTGGGCATGAGTGTTGGTAGCTGAGGGAGCTCACTGGGGAAGAGGGGGCTGCTAGCCCCTCTTCTGGAATCCATTCGAATGTAAGAACTGATAATTTAACAAGCATGGATGTCTCTGAGAAAGGAGATCAGTGCAGTTGGAAACTGTTGGTTCTCCATTCACGAGAACCATTTCTGCTAAATTATTCTTGGTCTTACAGAGATGACTTAGCCACTCTTTTTATTCTTAGTATGACACTCTATTCTCACTTATGACACTCCAAGAGATGTTGAGGTACCTTTCACAGTTTACAGTTTAAGCTGTGTCAACTATCCTATTATCTTCTCCAAAAATTTTATTTTTAGAGACCAAAATTAAATTTTTCTTTCTACTATATATTCAAAGACCCCTTATTTATTTATTTTTTTTCTTTTTAAATACCCACCCCCCCACCTTAATTAGCTTAAAGTAAGTGATTAATGGGGAAAAGACACCATCAAAAGGATATCAATGAGTATCTTAAATCATATATTAAATTCACAAGCTTGATCATTAAGCAATTGTTATATGCCAGGCAATATGCAACATGCTCAAGTATTAAAGTAAATCCAAAATAAAACCCAAATGGCTTGCTGAGCACATGCTAAACATGAAAAGTAATAATTATATCTGCTAGATTAAATCAAATCATTAGTCACAATTCAAATCTAGAGAACATGGATGTGGCTTAATTAAATCTACACAATTTCCTCGGCTTGCAAGACTGTTCTGGTTTAGTGACAAATGGCAATTTAAATGTAGGCACATAAGACGATACTTCCACAGACTGTTTTACAGCCCAGTCAATACAGGCACACAAATGCCTTTGAATCCTGTCTGTAAATTCACACAGAAAACAGAAGTGGATTTTTATACTCTATACACTGAACATAGTCAACAAAAAAAATCCACTGCCATGTTATTTTCTACAAGAAGCAAAACCTAAGAACCAAGGTGCATCATTGTAGGTTATTCATGAAACCTGGTAGCTACACAAGTCCCAGCCAAAGGCCAAGAGATTATCCACCATCCACCCCCACACCGGACATGAATAACTACAAATCACATTGTCTGAAATAACAATGTCCTTGTTAACTGAGCTTTAGAAAATTGGTGTCTGACTCAATCTGCTATTACCAATGCTCTTTTTTAGTATGAAGCAAAGAGAGAGAAGTTGAGTTAAATTCAATTCCATCAAGTGTATATACTGAAGGTGTTCTAAAGACTTCAATGCTAACTGGGTGGGGATGGCGCATGTCTTTAAGCCTAGCACTCAGGAGGCAGAGGCAAGGATATCTGTAAGTTCGCGGCCAGCCTGGCCTATAAAGCGAAGGCCAGGACAGACAGGGCTACACAGAGAAACCCTGTCTTGAAAAGACAAAAACAGAAAGACTTCAAGGTTTTTATCAGTGCTGTTTATACACAGCTTGTTGCTTTCTCAATTTTGAATTGCTGAGTCTCTGGCGTTTATTGACTTTTACTGTTTGTTAGTTAATATTTATGCCACTTATTGCTTGTCATCCAATAAGCTGAGGTTTTCGTTTGTCTGTCCGTCTTGTTTTGTTTGATACAAGGTCTTACTATGTAGCCCTGGCTGGCCTAGAACTTGCTGTGTAAAGCAAGCTGGCCTTGAACTCACAGAGATCCGCCTGCCTCTGCCTCCTGAGTACTAGGTTCTCCATCAATAAGTTATGATTAGGTAGGATCTTAAACACTTCCCTGGCCTCACAGTCTCCATCTCTAAAGACTGCCTTACACCAATGAGGCTTTGTGCATGGGTCAGACTGAGCACAGGGACTCAACAGCTCCCAGTTTCCTGCTCCGGCATGGCCTGTGTCCCCAAACCACTGGGAGGAGGAAACTATCACCAGTCTAATGCTGGAGCCTGGATTCCCTAGATTGATCCACTTATCTAGCAAGCATTTCGGTGTCACACCAAAACTAAGGTTTCAAGGTGTGGCATCAAATCTACTCGTCGAGAGTGACAGTTCATACTGCTTCTGTCTCCTTATGAATGTTCATCTCTTGGTGGAGTTTGCAGTGTTTTGGTTTGTTCGTTATTGTTTTGTCTTCTAGGACGCAGAGTAAGCTAGGCTGGCCCTGAACTCGCTTTGCAAGCAAGGGTAACCTTGATTTGTGTTTCTCCTCCCTTGCTTCCTAAGTGCTAAGATCACCTGGGTGCCTGTCATACCCAGCTACATGGTTCTGCTGCTTTATTTTGGGTTTTGAGTAAGACTTTTTTGAATTTCTATGTTTTCTTGTTCTCCTTCTCTGTCTCTTTCATTCTAAATTATGTAGGCTACAAAGTCTGCCTTAAGATAGAGCCATGAAGCTGACAGACAGAGCTGTGAGGAAGACTTTCTCAATGCTGGGTCTATAGACATTTTTAAAGTGAAGATCACACAAGTTGATTTTTCTAAAAACAAAACCTTACAACTTCCTACATTTCACAAGAGTTTTAAAATGACCACAGACAGCAACCTTCACAAAATCTGAAATTTCACAAGCTTTCAGAAATGACAACAGATAGTGTTCATTACAAAATCTATCCGGAAACGCTAACTATTCTTTCAGTTGTGCACGGGTTGGGGGGGGTGCCCCATGGTGGAGGGGGGTGATGCCTGACGGCACATATGCAGGGCTGAGAATAACCTTGCAGTCCATTCTCACAGTCCACCATATTAAAGCTGGGTCTCTTACTGCTTCTGCTGACGTGCCATGTGCTCCAGGCTAGCTAGTCCACAATCTTCCAGGCAAATCCCCTGGTCCACTTCCCATCTCACTCTGGGACTGTTGCGGTGACAGACACACATGCCACCACATCCAGCTCCTCACATGGGTTCCAGGAATGAACTTGGGTCACTGGGCTTATGAGACTAACACGTCTCCATGTCAGCTATCTCCTTGGCCCTAGAGACTTTAACTATTTCAAAATATTTCCCATGGAAAAACATCAAGGGAGCCGGGCGGTGGTGGCGCACGCCTTTAATCCCAGCACTTGGGAGGCAGAAGCAGGCAGATCTCTGTGAGTTTGAGGCAAGCCTGGTCTACAAGAGCTAGTTCTGGGACAGGCACCAAAGCTACAGAGAAACCCTGTCTTGAAAAACCAAAAAAAAAAAAAGAAAGAAAGAAAGAAAGAAAAAGAAAAACATCAAGGGAAGCAAACTTTTGTTTGCTGTGAGTTTACAGCTGACCCATAGAGAAACTTTTGGAACATTTATCCTGCTCAGACAATTTTCAGAGTTGAGGTCTCCAAAGCTCTATAGCTAAGGAATGGTCCCATGCAGGTGAGCATGGACACCATCCTCTAGGTCATACCACAGTGAAGTCGGGTCACTGTCCCATCCCCCAGGTCAGGAAACAGGGAGTGCAGTTCTTGCCTCATGAGTCAAAACCAATCAAAGCAGATGACAGAAGATGAGAACCTTGTAAACTGCAGCCCTGTCTAATGTCCCCTTCCCTCAGCCAAGCTCCCTCCTAGAGTCACCCTGTCCCATATCAGCTCCAGTGACAATGTTCATACAGAGGACATCCTAACACTGCAGAAAAAAGTGCTGGAGAGAATAAAATCCTTTGTCAGCTATTTGGCTGATAATTTGTATGATTGGACTGACAAGAAAAAGACCTTTAATGTTTTTCCTTTCAAATATGAAAAAAAAACTGCCCTTTCAATAAAACATACCCCACCTGTTATGCAATCCAAGCACCACAGAAGGAGTACCCCTGTCCCCTGTGTAGGTGGGGACACACCTACACAGCTCTCAAGATCTTTCATAAAGACGATGGTTCATATTGACAGGATCAAAGATCCCTAGGAGACAAAGCTCCAGACATAGCTACTAGGAAGCTTTACCCTGCGTGTGAGCCGCACCAGTCCATGGGCTGGGGGCCCAGAGTGAATTCAAAAAGAGGAAAGAAAGCTGGGCGACAACATTCACCTCTCTGCTTTTGAACAACCCTTCCCACTCTTGCCACCAGACCCTCCCTGACATGATGGACTGTATCCTCGGACGGCCAGCCGGACCTTCTGCCCTCCAGTTACTTCTTCTGGGTATCTTCTCACAGCAACAGGAAAAGTAAACATAAGAGAAAAAGCTTATCATCCGGGGAGAGACCGAATTGAGGCACAACAGGATTCTACTTTGTAAACGAGCCCACCGACATTTTCTGAGATCCTGCCTTAAGTCCAGCGGAGAGCCTCATGCCTCTGGCAGAACATCACCCTCCTCATCCCCCTGGTCCATCTCCTCTGCAGTCTCCCAGGTAGACCTGGCTCTTCAAAGAAAACATCTGCAAAGCCATGAGCATACATCTGGCTTTCAGTAAGCTAGCCCCATTCTTATAGATTTTTTTTTTTTTTTTTTTTTTGCTCCTTCAGCTGAGATGCTCAGAGATAACAAAAACACCGTAAATGTAAATACTGGTCAAATCAAGCCAGTCTTGGGGCTGGAGAGATGGCTCAGCAGTTGGGAGCACTGGCTGCTCTTCTAGAGGACCCAGGTTCAATTCCCAGCACCCACATGGCAGCTCACAGCTGTCTGTAACTCCAGTTTCAGGGATCCCACACCCTTTCACAGACATAAATGCAAGCAGAACACCAATATGCATAAATAAATAAATCTTTTTTAAAAAAATCAAGCCAGTCTTAAACACAGAAAAAGATGATGTCTCTGAAGTAACGCTAAGGTAAAAGGCCTCTGACCAACTCATTGACTAAGCATACTCGATAGCCACTGCCCATCTCATATTTTAGATTTTCATCTTGAAACTGACATGTATAACCTTATGAGCATTCACAAACTAAGCAGACCAATGGGCCCTAGCAGCAGCAGCAGCAGCAGCAGCAGCAAATATCTGTGGGCCGTTTGCTACATCCCATCATTTCCCAAGGCAACAGCAACGATGCCAGAGGGGTCTGGTTCAACAGCACCCAGAGTGCTTCTCAAAGCAGAGGTCCCAACAAGGCTGGAATGTAATAAGCATGCTGCATTTGACCAGAACAGAAGCCAGGTACCAGGAAAGGCCTGCTGCAAACACTTACACAGCCAAGTGTGGGAGGCGGGAAGAATCCAGAACTCTCTCGCTGAGACTAATAATTGGTGTAAACCACAATTATGAGGCCATAACAAATTTTGTGGCTCACAATTTATTGAATAAGTCTTGGACTGAAAAACGTCAGCATTATGAAAATTTTTCAGAAATAAAAAAATAAATAAAATAAATTTAAAGCTAAACTTCATTATATTTTATTATTATATTATTTTATTCCATTGCATGCTTGCAGAAGGTCCTGGAGAACTTAGAAGGCATTGACTGCTGGGCCCTCCCAGAGTTCCTGACTCAGCAGAAGAGAGACTGAGAGATTCACTAGTCTACATTTATTAGTAAATTGTGGAAGAATATTATAGGCAATACGATGCACGCCTCCTAGCCCCCTTAAAAAAATCTGTGATCCTGAAACACCATGCAGTTAATCAATTTGCCTCCTGAAAAACAAAGTTCCTTGTGAAAGAATTCCAAGTCACGCTATCTACCTTTCAAAAGCACATGACAGAAAAGCATTTCCACAGACTCCTCAGAAACCTTTGCCCCAAAGAATGAATACATCCATCACAGGAAACAACACCTGGGAAACAGGTCCTTCAGGGGTCTCGTGACTAAGCCACATTCAACAGTTATTCCAGAGGCTTCAAATTCAGATAGTGGCAGGGTCCTAGAACTTGGAGAGGGCCAGGTGACAAATAACCAAAGCAGCTCCAACCAAAGTACATGAAACTCAACCCTGCTGTTTCCATGCAAGAACTGGGCATAGCACAGTCCAATCCTTCAATGTACAAAGAAAAGGTACAATTCAAAATTCTGTGTACATTTCCATATGTCTGTCATAAATGCTGACCACAGATTTATGTTTCTTTCTTTAAAAAAAAATAGACTTGCTGTGTAGCCCTGGAACTTGCTCTGTAGACCAGGCTGGCCTGGAACTTGCTCTGTAGACCAGGCTGGCCTGGAACTTGCTCTGTAGACCAGGCTAGCCTGGAACTCACAGAGATCCACACTGCCCTTGCCTCACAAGTGAAAGGTGCATGTCACTGCACCTTGCTCAAATGTATTTCTGTCAAGAGAATTTATCCACCATAGGGCATGTCTGTAGACAGAATGCCAGCCACTTTGCTGTGCCCAGTTGCCAAGCTAAAATAAGTTCCACCACTCCTACCAGCATGGATTGAGCAGCTGCTCCGGGAACGTTTTATGGGGGAAACCCTGTCTCTAGTCACGTGTGTGATCTCAAGTTAATATCTAATGCAAAATATCAGCTAAGGCTTCTTGTAAACAAGGGAACAAATACGCAGGGACGCATTCTCGGGACACACGCTACACAATGACTGTTTCATTTAGCAAGCTAAAGAAATAGTCTGCAGGCAAGCATCTGTTGACTCACATAGTCAAACCTAGAGAGATCCCTAGACCTGCTTTACTTACCTGAGAATCAGAATTTTATGAGAGTCACATAAATCACAATCATCAAGCGTATTTAATGGAACTTGTCAAACAGGCAAAGTGACACCGTGACAGACTGATACAAAGATCAAGGGGATAACGCCACATACACATCTTCTGTCTTTGAATGAAAAGCTATGTGAAGGGTTGCATTCAGGTGTAGCAACACTACAAGACAAGCAAGCCGTGAAAACTCAGGGGTAGAAGGAAAGGAAGGCATGCTAACGTAGAGACTAGCACAGGCTGGCCTTGGCAGACAGTGACATACACAAATCATGCACGGGTTCTGTTGAGGTCAGGAAGTCACAAACCATTTAAGCATCCAACAGCAAAATGTGATGCAGGTAGGAGCAAAACTAACAGAAACAGAGCTAATGGGTCACATCAAGGCACGTTGATTCTAAAGGAGCCTTTCAATAACGTTGCTCGCAATGCTAAAAGTAAAATAGTTGAGTCATTTGGTTAGGATAGTGTGTCTAATTAAACTAAGTGAGTCAGTCCAGGGTAAGGAAGATACTAGTACAGCCAGATTAATATACTCCTTAATAAGAAATACAGCCCATGCACATCTCTTAGCAAGCACGTGTTGCCAGTGATGGTGGTCAGATTAAGGAGAGCACAGCGCAGGGACCATGGTGGCCAAGGCATCATTCTCTTACGGGTGACTAGGTCAGCCCAGCAATGGCCAGGGCAATCAGCACCTCGACAGCCATCAGAGGTCACTACCAAAGCAATAAAGTGAACAGGTCTTCCAGGGAGCAGCCAGGACTCTACGTGTTTACCTCCAGCTTTCTCAGGAAAGGGACATTCTTGAACATTTTCTTTGGCTGTACAAAATAAAATATGGTTCATGTTTTGCTTGGAACTAAGATAAAAACAGGTTGAATTTTTTATTTTAAAAGAAAACAAGTGATTCTTTATGGTCTATTTTTGTTCCAAACCCAGTAGATTGCATTAATGAATGCCACATTTGGTCAAAAAAAAATCACTCATAAAATTATTTCTCAGGAGGTAGAGGCAGGAGGATAAGGAATTCAAGACCATCTTCATCCTCAGCTAAGCCAGGCCAACCTAGGTTACGTGAGACCCTGTCCCCAAAGCGAAGGGGGATTTGTGTGTATGTGCATGTGCATTTCACTATTCGGCTCACACACTTGAAGGCACTTGAGAACTCTCTTAGGGTCTTCCGGCTGAGAGTTTCTGAATGCATACAAAACGTCCATGCCTTGCCTGACGAGCTCCAAATGTGCTTGCTCCCATGAGTTAAGGTCCCACCACCTCTAAAACCTACATGGACTGCCTCCAGAATGTAGCTGGCTTTTCTTCTCCCCCAAGCCCATCAACCCGAAACAGAAGAGCGCTGCAGGAGGAGATGCGACATGTTTTCGGGGTCATAGAAAGGCGGTGTCTATCATTGCACTAAGAGTTCTTGTGTATCAGCACCTGAGAGCATGGCAGCTTCCCGGGTTCCAGGACAGAATTACTGCCCTGATTCATTCAGCCACAAGGGCATTCCCAGAGCCCAGCCCCTGCTCGGCCCCGCGGTGCTTTAACACAACCCTTTCTTCCAGGACGCCCGCTCTTCCCGGGCTTTTATCCTGCAGAGGTAATGGGGGAGCCTTTGTACAGGTCTGAATATCCTTTGAATCCTTTCCACATGGTCCAAGATTACTGTAATTGTCCTGCTGGTTCGCAGCAGCAGCTGCTCTGGGTTTAAGTGGATGCCCTAGAAAACGTCTCCTCTCTTCTAATTTTTTTTTTTAACCCAAGCTGAGAGTTTCTGTTTCTCTGAGGAAAAATAAAATCAATGATTAATAAAGTACCAACTACATTAAGAAAACCTTGCTCAACTGTATGACTTGTATTAAATTCTCGGGCTTTCCAATTAGCTTTGATTTCTTTTTAACTGATTCAATTAGGAGAAAGTAATGTTTATTTTTTAATTACTGCCGATTTTGTCTCCTTCTAACACAGCCTCGAAGCATTTATATTGGAGTTCAGTGAACTAGGGATACCTCTGAGAATTAACAAGGTGCTGTAAGTCTTCCCAGAAGAAAATATAAGAACACACCAAAGCGTACATGTGATTTCATGGTTTATAGATCCCTTGAAATAGCAGATTGACAATTCCTGCCCTCCCAGCCCTCACTGAGGACATAAACAGCACACCACAGGTTTTCAATTGTTGCATTGCCATTTAAGTCTCTCCTCTTTAATTGCTGCCTCTTCACAATAAGAATTGATCAGAAATAACAAACTTTGACCTAGTATGGTTGCATATCTTGTTAATAACAATTTGTTAAACAGTATAAAACAAGCAGATGTTTTTATCGGCGGTAGGGATGACGCCTTTTGTTTGGGGGCACTTCAAGTGATGGGTAATTTTCCATTCTGACCAATGTAATTAAAACTGAAGTCAAGTCACTGGGAATCAAATGTGCATGGACACATCAAAAAAATCAGTAAATTTGGAATAAATCATCTCAAAGCATCGAGCTGAAAATATCTATGACATTTAAGAAATGAGAAACATAGGCTGGGTGTGGCAATGCACACGTTGAATCCCAGCACTCAGGGAGACAGAGGAGGGAGCATCTCTTTGAGTTCAAGGCCAGCCAGCCTGGTCTACAAAGCAAGTTCAGGGCTACACAGAAGAGAAAGAAAGAAAGAAAGAAAGAAAGAAAGAAAGAAAGAAAGAAAGAAAGAAAGAAAGAAAGAAAGAAAGAAAGAAAGAAAGAAGAAAGAAAGAA
>NC_022022.1:13759953-13767520 GCF_000317375.1 Microtus ochrogaster
AAGAAAGAAAGAAAGAAAGAAAGAAAGAAAGAAAGAAAGAAAGAAGAAAGAAAGAAAGGAGGGAGGGAGGGAGGGAGGGAGGGAGGGAGGGAAAGTTGGGAATTAGAACAGAATTCATGGCAAAAATTATCCATTTTTTTGCCATGAAATTAGGAAAGAAAAAATCATAAAATCATAACTTGAAGGAATAAAAATCTCCAGATTATTAAATAATGTGTGCCTAAATCACAGTGTTAAAAATTAATCAATTTTTGAATTAAAAAAAACAAAGAAATTAAGGAATCATAAAAGAGAAGAATTCTAACAGGAAGTTGCTAATTAAAATACTACTATAAAGGGGGACAGTAAGATGACTCACCAGGTAAAGTTACTTGTCACCAAGTCCAACAACCTGAGTTTGACCCCCAGAATGTCCTTAATAGAAGAAAACTGACTCCTGCAAGGTGTCCTCTGACCTCTACACACACCACACACGTGATTGCAAGCATCTCTCTCTCTCTCTCTCTCTCTCTCTCTCTCTCTCTCTCTCACACACACACACACACACACACACACACACACACACACACACACACACCAAGGATTTAAGCCAGTGGGATGTAGCATTCAGACAGGCGGGCCATGGTGATGAACTGAATGCCTGAGTCGGGTAAACTGCAAGGCTCGGGGTGACAAGAATACCTTCATTCCCAGTAAATCAGCACATGAAATGACCCACAAGAAGATGTCAAGGGTGGAGCTGGCAAGCTCAGACTTTTGCAAGGTACGGTAACCAGGTGTCCCGGCCCCTGATCAAGATGAAGAAGCATGGTTAGCGAAGGAGAGGCATCAGCCGGGTACCAATGCTTCTGGGAGGATGGGGAGACTGCGAGCGTAAGGATGCTGCTGGCAGAGGCAGAGAGAGTGTTGCCGTGAGGCGGGTGTAACAGAAAGAGTACATTCCAAATAGGAGGGCGTGGAGTCTAAAGTTTCTGGAAATAACACAGCCAGAGTGCCAGGGTGGCAGCCACAGCCACGGGACAGGTAAGAAGGCCTGGAAACACCTGGGTCAGTAACCACAGAAGGATCCTAAACCCAAGGCCCAGATTACCCCCAAGGCAAAGATAAGAGTGTGAACAATGACACCCAGCCCTGACTTCACCTGGGACACCGGTAGGTAGCACATCTCTCTTAAGGCCTCCCACCTCTCCCTGTGATCTCCCTGTGTCTTGACAGCTGTCATTTAGATTCCTGGAAATATGCTGACCAGCTTTCCTGTAGGCAAATGACAGCACTAAGGTTGAAACAGGTATTTGAAACGTCCCAGAATTGTTATTAGATTTCCTGTCTGAACTTACAGATATGACATTAGTAATGTAATTTTTCATATAAACTCTCTGAGACAATCCTAACTACCATTCTATAAAGCTCTGGGAAACCAGCCCTCAAACTCACAGATATCCACCTGCCTTTACCTCTTGAATACTGGAATTAAAGGCCTGTGCCACCATCCCTGACTAGAATTCTTATGTGATAGAGAAGAAACAGATTCCACAAGTCCAGAGCAATTCTGGTTTTGGATTCGTAGCGTAAATCTTTGTCTCCTGAGATAGAGTTTCTATCTGGTATGGTTTAAAGAATTAACATTTGAATTTTGAAAAGTCAACCCTTCAGAGAGCTACCAAGTTAGCAATTAATTATATCAAAGCTAACAATGTCATTCCAGGCATCTAGTTGATTACTGATCACTGGAATGAGTCAGAGGGGCTGTCTGAAGTTTACTGAATTTTCATAATGATGTAAGTTTAGGAAATAAAAGAAAATTTAAACAAGTCTCTATACCCACTCACTGTTACATATAGAATATGATAGAGAAGAAAACAATCACTGTAAGTAGACTCTTGAGTTAGATGCATGAATTCATCTTCCTATAATGATTTATCCCCCTGGTAACTCCAGATAGTATTTAGTTCCCATGATTACTTGTACATAGTTCATACCAGCCACATGACAGCATAACTAGGAAACAGGGGCTTGGGAGACAGCATACTGGATAAAAGAACATTTGCTATACAAGTGTAAGGACCTGAATTTGAATAAATAGTACCCATGTAAAAGTAGGGTATGGGGAAGCCACATGGACTGGTAACCCCAGACCTAGAGGACAGACAAGTAGATCCTAGAGACTTGCCCTAGCCAGCACAGCCAAATAGTAAGCTCCAGGTTGTGGGGGAAAAAAAATCCCTTTCTTTTTTTTTAAATATATAATGTCATGTTAACTTATAGAAACATTTGCTTATTTCCAATCCTAATTTATACCGAAAAATATTGACTAACATATTATTTATTATAAAATTACTAACTATATAAAAATTTATATTTCTTAAAGAAAAGAAGAAACATAGACATGCAAAAATCATTTTAGAAGAATCCACAATCCTGTGGCCCAGGGCTACGCACTCGTGAACTTTATATGTAATTCTTTAAAATGTAGTAGGTAATATCGCATACTTTATATATTGATATATTATGATGCACTTCCATAAATCATGAGGGACTCTGTCTTAAAGGAATAAGGTGAACAGTGATAGAGCAGGATGCTCAATGTCTTCTGCTAGACCACCCATACATACACATATGTATGCAGAGGGGGAGAGGAGAGAGAGAGAGAGCAAGAGAGAGGAAAGAGAGAGCTAGGAAACCTCTAGATCTCCCAAAGAAAACATGAGGTTTAGACACTGACGAGTGATCCTTCCAATCATTTCAAGTTCATTTTAAAAATTATTATTTACTTCCCTTATGAGCATAAAAATATCTATTTTCTTAAACTACAAACAACAGCTCCTTGGCTCTTGCTTTCTTAAATGAAAGTACATTTTCAAGTCAGATGAAACGGCATGACTTAATCCCTAAACATGTTGGGTGTGACAGGCTTTTGTGCTATGTAATTATTGACTGAAATGTCATTGTATGACCATACTGTATGGTGATGTCAATGGAAAAATCTGTAAATGTATAAAGCACACAATATATCCTACAGGAGATGCTCCGTCAGACTACATTTATATCTAAGTTCAACCAAAAACCCAAAGGCAATCGCTGAGTAGCTGTGTGTGGAAGACCCCGTACTGCAAAACAGAAACACTTTATGCAGCATAAAAATTAAACACTCGGCATCATAAGTCTGTGATTAGCCTACGAGCATACATCATGGTATACTGTATCCCAAACTGAAACATTCAAGAGGTCCATTTAGAAAATGGAAGGAGAAAATATAAACAATGGTTTCCATGCAGTAAACTCAATACTGTAAATGTCATTTTTCTTATACGCTCAGAGTTTAAAAGGAAAAAGTCTACATGACAAAATCCATATACGCAATTCATATACAGAAAATGAGAAGGATCTCATGTAATATAAACACAGCAGGCTAATACTGAATGCCTGCCCACATTCTACCACAGCAGGTAATTCTAGGACTGCAGATTCATGGGTCTCACTTGGTTATTAACTCTATGGAGACGATGCTCAACAAATATGCAAAATTTTCCATCTTGACCAAACAAGACCTGGTTATGTGCCTGAGGAGACCCTTCATCACCCCATAATAGCATCTGCAAGCAGGTCTGGAGGCTTTGGAAAAAAATTCTCCTTTGAGGGAATCTGACAGAAACTCACTAACAACCTAAAAGGCTGTGCCCCTTTCTTAGGTCACAATTCAATGACTTCACGCAGCTCATGTTGCAGTTGTCCTGAAGAAAGAAAGAGATTAATATGTCCTTTGTCATCACCAGGGGGATCGATTTCAACTCCTGGGTGAACTCTCAGAAATTTCTGAAGATCCAATCACCTGATTAAATAGTGTGGGTGCAAAACAGTCTCACGGGGCAAGTTTCCTGGTTTAAACATCGCAATTGTGAAACATAAACAGGTCTAGAATACTCACTTTTAGTTTCTTGTTTAGTTTACAGCAGTATCTGTACACCATTGCCAAGTTCAGAGGTCCAAAATCTGCATAGAAACTGAGATACATACACACATAAAATAATTTAGTACAAGCACAGCTTTCAGTAATATAGATGCTCACTTTTAACTTCACCTAATTTGTAACCAAATTTCAATTATCTCCAGAATTGGGTTCATTACCTAAGTAGTCTGCTCCGTGCCAACCGAGGTACCTCATGATTCCACCCTACTGGTGCCCTACAGTTCTAACCAATCTCTTAACAGAAAACTGTTGGGGCAATTTTCAGTCTTAAGTCCTTCTAACTCCTTGCTGTCATTTAGATGAAAGGATTGAAAAGTAACTAAGGGAAAGAGGAACGTGAATTAACTGACTCATAAACTCTGACTCTATATCTTTAAACCCTCAACACTCATGTATCTTAAATGCAGCCATCCTTTTTCCCTGCCCATTCTTCCTATACTTCCTGTATTAGAAGACATGTTGGCTCCCCTTCCCCACCCCACCCCCGCCCACCCCGACATCTCCAAAACAGTCATCAACCTGAATGTAAATCCCTCATCTTCTGCCAAGAGTCTAATCGGTGACCTAATGGGAAAGAGTGCTCTTGTTCGCCCATGACCCAGCAATGGTCTTCACCTTCGGCTTTGTACTGGACCCACCATCTACAGGCCTTCCAACACCTCAAACTCAGTGCCTTCCAACACCTCAAACACAGTACGCCGAAAACCACCTTTCCTTCAAAATAGCCCCGAGCTTTTTTCTGAGTCACGGAAGCATGAAACCTCTCAAACATAATAGTACAGCAGAAACAATTATTATTATATCAAAAAGCTGCCATTCTCATATACCCCTCCCTTCTGGTCCCTCTGAGACATCAGAAGCCCAGCAGCCCTGCAGCTTAGTCACGCTCTGCCTCCTTCCCAATGAAGCTGCATTTCACCATGCAGCTAACCTCACTTCTTTCATCTCCTCCCATTACTCAAAACTGCTGAGCGGCCCCTCACTACTGAAGGACGACTCCACCGCCAGCAACCAAAGCTTAACAGACTGTGCTCCCGGCTTCCAGGCTGATCCGGTCTACTAACAAGTCCCCTTCAGGATCTCCATTCCACAGGACACATCCACCCCTTACCTCCAAACACTTCACCCATTCCTGCTGCAACGGTCCACCCTTCCCCCTCTCCCCTCCCCCCCTCCACAAAGCCTTCCCAGTCACATTCGGGGGGGGGGGCCCTCACTAAGCTTTGCTCAAAGTCCTCAGAACTCCCCATTTCAGTGACTCTTTCAGCCAAATGCCTGCAACATCGTATATTATGGAAAATGTTACATGAAGATTCCACCCAATCAGCTGTGATATGGGCCTCCCCATCATCGATATCTCACCCATTTGGAAGCACGTCCTAGATGCAATACAACAAAAAACGAGTCGCCATGCAGAAATGTTCATTAGTACTCTAAATTCAACTCAGCCTTGAGCGCAAACGTATTAAATACTACCAAGTTTGCAGAGACCCATGTTTGAAACACCCTTTTACCGAGGAAGGCATTTAAATCTTTTCTGCCACCCAAATGAGATGTCACTCCAACTACAAGTCTGTCAATACCTACTGGCCTCAGTTAAAAAAAAAAAAAAATAGTGACTCTGTGTGTGTTATCCTTGGTAAACAAGGTGGGAATGCTTTGGAACATAGAGATCTAAAATTGGCTGCCTTTATGCCCAGGGTTCATGGAAAAACAATATAACACAAAATGGCCCAGAAAAATAAATTTCTAATGATTTGAAGTTCCTTATTTATTTCTAAAGTTTGTAATGGTGCTAAGCTATAAATATAAAGAAAAATCCACTGAAAACTACTAAAATGGGGGCTGGAGGTGTATCTCAGCGGCACAGCACACACTCAGCATGCACAAGGCACAGGTTCAACCCCCAGGACCAGGGCAAGAAATGAGAACCACATATAACCAGGTACCTGACTGCACTGGTAAAGGCAACACTATTTTCACAGCAGAGATTTTATTCTTCTTGGGTTCATTGGAAGTAACACTATTTAACAAAACATAGCTTGGCTTTTTTTTTTCTATTGGAACATATATATTGACCCTTGTATAATTTTAAATTAAATATGGAATTTTGGTGATATCTCAGCTTTTGAAATTCATACTGAACAAACTTCAGAAAAAGAAAATTGGGGCTAAGAGAGGTAACGGTTTTGTGGTTAAGGGTACTGGCTGCCCTTCCAGAAGCCCAGGGTTCAATTCCCAGCATCCACATGGTGACTCACTAGCTTCTGTAAATTTAGTCACAGGCAATCCAATGCCCTTTTCTGGCCTCCATGTGCTTTGTACACACAGTGCACAGACACATGCAAACAAAACACCCACACACGTAAACAGTAAAATGAAAACCCACAAAATAATTTAAATTTAAAAGGAAGCACAGAGAATAAGTCATGTAATTCCAGCTTCATCCTAACCACTACACATCAACTTTGTTCTCAGAGCTGCACAGGTGAACAATGAAGTCCACTTACATAAATTCACTTTTGGCCCATGAACTACACACATACATTAATTTAATTTTTTGGAAGAAAACATCTGAAGGTGGAGTGGACTCTTGAACGTGTAGTCCAAGCACTCACGAGTCAATGCTTCTCTGTTCGGTCGAATTCCAGCAAGGTACCTCCAGATCCAATGGCAAGCAAAGACCCTGCCCCTGTTTTGTCTTGAAGGAGGGGAGCAATATTCCAGCCTCATTGGAAGAGTTGGATATAACATTTCATTGTATCATAGCACCTTCATCTCCAAGTGAATGGATAAACAAACCAATCTCCCCACCAATATATTCATTTCCTCGAACAAAGTCAGCAAACTTTAGATCAGTAATTAAGATGAATCCCGAGAAGCTTAAGAAATGAACACCGGGCAACAGGTTTTCTTCACTCAATAAGTGGAAAGAGCTAAAATCACATGGCTTTGTTTTGACAGCAAAGAAATTCAAAGAACCAACTGCAGCATAGGAAGCCCTGCAGATGGAAGGCAGCAGGGGAAAAAGAAGGAAGGCTGTGTCCTTGTCAGAGGGAAAAGGAGGAAAAGTCCAAGAACAGACAAAACATTTTCCAGAGTCACCAGCTGCCCACAGGTGTGGAGTCTACAGTGTGATGGGAAATAGAAGCTGAGCCCAGAGACCACCAGCCACGCCAGCGTGTCCTGCTCTTCTTACAAGAGTTACAAAACCTATGGCTTATCGTTATCTTTGCTTTTTCTAGTGAGCTGTAATTTACATGAGTCTGTTCTGAGAGAAATCATCACTAGAAGCACCACTATGGTTATTTCTACACATTAGAAGCTTAGTGCGAAGCCGGGCAGTGGTGGCACACACCTTTAATCAAAGTACTTGGGAGGCAGAGGAAGGATCTCTGTGAGTTTGAGGCCAACCTGGTCTACAAGAGCTAGTTCCAGGACAGCTAGGGATGTTTTAAAGAGAAACCCTGTAGAAAAAAGAAGGAGGAGGAGGATGAAGAGGAGGAGGAGGAGAGGAAGAGGAAGAGGAAGAGGAAGAGGAAGAAGAAGAAGAAGAAGAAGAAGAAGAAGAAGAAGAAGAAGAAGAAGAAGAAGAAGAAG
>NC_022022.1:13767855-13784726 GCF_000317375.1 Microtus ochrogaster
AAGAAGAAGAAGAAGAAGAAGAAGAAGAAGAAGAAGAAGAAGAAGAAGAAGAAGAAGAAGAAGAAGCAGCAGCAGCAGCAGCAGCAGCAGCAGAAGAAGCAGAAGAAGCAGAAGAAGCAGAAGCAGCAGCAGCTTCATGCGAAATTGTTTAACCCCTCGACACAAAGAAATCCTATACGGCAAGCACTGCCTACTCCTGTCACAAAATAAAATTCATGGACACCCCTTCTAAGCAAGATGCTACAAGTTAACATTAAAGAGTTATTATAAAACCAAAAAGAGTATTACTTTAAAAAAAATAGAATAAAAAATACCATAAGAGTATAAGGCATACAAATTTTTTTTCATTTACGCATGTGTGTGTCTGTGTCTGTGTGTCTGTATGTACATGCTTTGTGTGGGGCTGCACATGAGCCTCTGATGAATGTGGAAATCAGAGATCAACCTTCAGGCGCTGGTCCTCACCTCCCCTTGTATGAGTCAGTCTCTTCCTGGCTGCTTGAGCCAGAATACCTGGCTCAGAGGCTTCTGAAGAGCACCCTGTCTCTGCCTACCATCAAGGAGCAAGCTAGAATTACAGACTCTTGTGCTCTAACATTGGGTACGTCTGTGCATTCTGGCAATGGAAACTCTGGTTATCAGACAAGCCTTTATCCACTGGACGGTCTGCCCAGCCCACCTTTAACTTTTTTTATTTGGAGTTTTGTTTGTTTGTTTGTTTGGTTGGTTGGTTGGTTGGTTGGTTGGTTGGTTGGTTGGTTGGTTGGTTTTTTGAGACAGGGTTTCCTGTAGCTTTTTTAAGACGACCATTGATTGTGCCTGTTCATTTGCTCTCTCCATTACCTGCTGAGAGCCCACTGCTGGCCATTCCCTACCCACAAGTAATTCACCACCTACAGAGAAAACCAGGAAGTATTACAGCAAATACATATACTGCTAAAGTAGCATTGTCCTTCCAACACACAGGCTCCACAGATGTCCATTTGTCTACAGTTTTGCTTTATTTCGTTTGGTTGGTTTTGAGACTAACCAGTGCTGCCTCTCATCCACCAGCTAATGTTTGCCTTACAGCTGATGCTTCCCTCCAACCAAATGGTTCTGGTCATGACAGGAACTCATAACGATCGCCTTTTCAGAAGCTCCTAATTGCTTGGTGAATACTAACCTAAGACACTGCACTGGGGAACAAGTCAGAGAGCCCGCTCGTGCCCTTAAGAGCACAACCCGCCACAGTCACAGATGCCAGTGGCTGAGCACCTAACAAGCTCACAGTGCACAGGACAACCTGGAAAAGAACTAAAGGCCACTTGGTACCATAGGATTCCAGGTACTGATTTGATCACGGGTCATCCCTAGGTGCCTTGGTCTCATTATCAACCCCAGTCCCTGGATAGAGCCTTTCAGGAAATCCCAGCTGCCTCCGGCTAAGAACGTAAGGAACCTCCACTTAGCACTTTCTTTAGCCCTGGGCTTCAGTTGTAAAATAAACCAAGTGACGACTCTGCCTTAAAGCCAAGAAACAAGGCCGGAGAGTGTCAAGGAACCTTCTAGCATACGTCTCTACAATTTCATGTGTTTTTGCTCTGGAGCAAGTAAATGAAGGGAAAGCCCCTTCGAGACGCCAACTAATGAAAGCAAGAGGCGGCTTCTCCAGGAATGCTCTGCTAAGAATAAAACTCACTCCCACAGAAACATTCTCAAACCATGCAAGTTAACCCTGTTATTCACCAGCAGCTACTGAAAGCAAGGTGACTAAGCAGATAGTATTCCCATGGCTTTGGCAGAAACAGAGTGATGGCCGGCCCACCATTCAGAAAAGGCTAACTCTCTCAGGTTCTGAAAAGGACTCTAAAGCACTTTCCCGAGCTTTAGTTGTTTCAGTGGTTAGCAGTGATCATGTTACCTCTCTAAGCCCCTGGAATTAGAACCAACACCCTCAACCCTGCCTCCAAGGACCCAGGTAGTGTGGCTTCTACCTTCTCTTTTTTTGGAGACTTTTGCTTGTTTGGTTTTTTGTTTTTGTTTCTCGGGACAGGGTTTCTCTGTGTAACAGCCCTAGCTGTCCTGGAACTAGTTTGTAGGTCAGGCTGGCCTACAAACTTGTTTGGTTACAAAACAAGGCGAAGGGGCTGGAGAGACGGTTCAGTGGGTAAGGGCATGTACTGCTATTCCAGAGGACCTGTGTTCAGCTCCCAGCACCCGCACTAGGTGACTCACAACTGCCTGTAACTCCAAGAGACTGTTCTCTTTTCTGGCCTCCAAGGGCCTGCAGGCATGTCATACACATAGACACTTGCATGCATAAAAATAAATCTTTTTACCTAAAAAACAAAACTGACCCCAAAAAAACCAATATGTAGGGACAGTAAAGGGCCTGTTCGTGGTGAGATCAAGCAGCCCTCTTGGGCGAGGAAAGTTGAGGCACCTCACAGTCTTCTACCACCCCATCTTCATGACTGATTTGCTCCAAATGAGGCCTGCTCCATAAACAAGCCCATCCCATCAGAATGCCCTTCCTAAAAGGTCTTCTTCAATCCAGTCTCAGAGAGTTTTTTCCAGTTTAAACCACCCAGAGCACTTACTTTGGGTGTCCCAGAACTGCAGACATGTGTCCCATGAGCACTGTAGAACCAAGCCCAATGCCGGCAATGGGGAAAGAGTGGACAAGACCAGGAAGACGCCACTTCACAGAGTCACCCCACCCAGCTTCCTGAAAAGACCCTTCAACCTTCCTTTAATCTCACAGTCAGCAAATAAAATGCTTTTTAAGATTTTCAGATCTACTCTGCTGCTCCGGAGCAATAATTTTATTTCCACAACTAATGGAAATCCTATATGAGTTCCTTATTCTTTAAGGAATAGAAATGTCTACACTAAGAAACCAGTTACAGGCACTAGGGAGATGGCTCAGTCAGTTTAGTGCCTGCTATATAAGCATCAGGCGTGAGTTTGGATCCCCAACATCCAAAAAAAATCCAAACAAAAATGTGGAAAAGCCATTTATGGCCACAGGTACCTGTAACCCCAGCACTGAGGAAATAGACAGGTAAAAAACCCTGGCCAGACAGCCTTGCCAAATCAGTGAGAGACCCTGTCTCAAAAACCAAAATTGGGAGCAACTGAGGAAGACACCTCATGTTCAGGTAGACCTACTATACAAATACACTGTATACACACACACACACACACACACAAAGTACATACATAAAACACACACATCTGCATATAATGAACAATTACATATATAACACACACTTATAAGCACACAAATAAATAAATATTAGAAAGAAATCAGTTATGCTAGGATTGCTAGCTCAGGAATCTCACCAATCTGCAATCCAAGTGGACCCAAATCATAAGTAAGCAAAACACCAAAGTGGGATTGTTTCTGCTTAAAGCTCACCATGAACCCAGGCAAGCCCTTGAGCTGTGTTTGTAAGGGGCTCAGTCTCATACAACGTCCAGTCTTGTTTCAAACTCAGTGCTCAGAAAACGAGATCTCTGGTGTCTACTCCCACTGTGTGTTTAGTCTCAGCAGCAGATCAAGGTGCAAGCGGCTGTCAGAGGCAGGAGGACTAACCTACCAGTGAGCAAGCAAAGTATTTGACTCAAGGCCAACTATGATGACACACAGATGTCACCCCAGTACGCGGGAGGCTGCAGCAGGAGGATCATCACAAGCTCAAGTCCGTCTCGTGTGGACTATAGAGCAAGACCCTGTCCAAAGGAAACTAGAGAAGAGAGGAAGAAAGGAATAAGGGGGGGGGGGAAGAACTTCATTTATAGATGTTATCAATAAAAGTTAACCAAATAACATCAACAGAAGTCAAAGTGCTAGATAACAGGAAGCATTGATATAGAAGAAAAATGCAGGACTGTGCGTGCGTGCGTGCGTGCGTGCGTGCGTGTGTGTGTGTGTGTGTGTGTTTCTGTATGTCTCTATGTCTGTCTGCCTGCCTGTCTGCTTGTCTATGTCTGTTGTCTATGTCTGTCTGCCTGCCTGTCGGCTTGTCTATATCTGTCTGTCTGCCTGCCTATCTGCTTGTCTACGTCTGTTGCATATGTCTGTCTGCCTGTCTGTCTGCTCTGCCTACCTCTCTGTCTTATCTGTCCACGCGCACGCACATGCCACGTGTACGCAGAGATAAGAGGACAATTCGAGAGAGGTCTCACCGTGCGAGTCCCGGAGGCTGAACTTAGCTCACCCCACTTGGCAGTTAGAATCTTCATCCTCTGAGCCACCTCACCCACCCAGGCCTTTAATCTTTAGAAAGCCTTAAACCTGAATCAGTGAACCGTTTAGTGAATGGACTCCTAACCATGGAGTCTGACTACTGCCGAGCACAATCAGTCCATTCATTAAGACAGAAAGAAACAGGTTCATTTTAGAAGGCTATATGGCATTTCAGTTAAGGTTTCTGTGGGCTGAAGATGTAGTCTGGTGACAGAGCACTTGCCTAGGGTAGGTGAAGCCACGAGCTGAGCTCTAGCTCTTCCAGATTACACATATGGAACTCTCCAGTTCTTTGTATGAGGTACCTTAGTGAACTGTCAGCTGCTCAGATCAAAAACGATAAATGCTCTACTTCAAGAGATTGACGAAGGAGACCAATCTGAAACAAAGCACCTCTTCTAGACCTCAAAAGAAAATTGTATCTTAGAACCAAAGAAAGCCCAACTAGCAAAATCTTCCACTCACCAACGAGATAGGAAATGCTGAAAACCAAAACACTAACTTGATTAATAACATAAAGGCTTCATTTGAAAACTGTGGCTCAGGGGCTGAGGAGATAGATGGTGTATCCGGTGAAGGTGCTTGCCACGAAAAGTTTGACAACCGGAGTTCAATCCCTGGACCCCATGAAAAAGTGGGAAGAGGGAATTGACTCGACAAAGCTCTTCTCTGATCTTCACGTTTGCACCATGGGATGTACACACACACACACACACACTAACAAATAAAAATAATTAAAACAACAGTTCAATACAAACATTTGTTTACTTGAGGCAAGCTCTCCCTCTATAGCCCGGGCTGGCCTGAAACACACAGGAATCCTCCTGCCTCAAACTCACTAGGATTACAGGCATGAGCCACTTACGACCTTTAGCAAACACAAACATTTCTTATGAAGGACCTCATCACCAACCACAAATAGTGGTGGGCATTTATCAGATGTCATTCATCTAGGTCATCAAGGATTAAACGTTTCAACCCCAACAACAGAACTTGATGGCCCTGCCCAATATACACTTCTTTGGTAGTCCTGCAAGTATTGGGCTAATTTTTTTAAAACAACTTTTTTTTCCATTAAATTGAAATTAGAGCCTATAAAACTAAACAATAAATCCACAAGTTTAGAAGGTCCAACTCAAACCATAACTCCAGAGACCTTGAGATCAGCTGTCCTGCACAATTCCTCAGCCTTAAAACTGGCAAGTGTCCTGGTGAGGGATTGTCTATTTTCTGCTTTAAGACCACAAAAGTCAAAGACTCCTTTACAAGGAACCCCTTGTACTTCCAGTTTCCCACCTCACAACACAAAACAGAAACACAACCACGAGGAGGTCGCTCCTCCTTCAGACTTAAACCCAGAAACCTGCTACGCCTGCCATTTCCTCCCAGTCATCCAAACTAAAGAAACCTGTATCTCCAACATTTGTCCTCCCAAACTATGGGAGCACTTGTGCTCCAAGCATGGGTCTGCTCCTTCCCATTCATCAGGAAGCCCAACGGGCTGATATACAGCATCCCACAGCCAAGTCCAGCCTCATGCGTGCCTGCTCTCCATTCAACTGCCTTCCAACAGACTCTTGCTCACCCTAAACATACCTTTGATGACTCTGCCTGAAATCTCCCTCCCTCCCTGCCTGCCTGCCTTCTTCCCTCCCTCTCTTCCTCCCTCCCTCCCTCCCTCCCTCCCTGCCTCCCTGCCTCCCTGCCTCTCTGCCTGCCTGCCTTGCCTGCCTTCTTCCCTCCCAGCCAGCCTGCCTGCCCGCCTCACTCATTCCTTCCATTTGAATCTCTGGGGCCCCACTCTTCTGCCAAGCACAGTGTAGGCCTAGGGCTTGGGACAGTGAATGAAAACTGGTAGTACTGGCCCTCAGACATCATAAAATGCCCCGTGCTCATCACACATCAAACACCACTCTCTGAAGATGTCTTCAATGACCAGGGCAGTAAGGAGTTCTCATTGTCTTCACTCTGAACGCAAAAGACCACAGCTTCATACGCTGACCTCCATTCTGTCTCCACTTCTGCGTCTCCCTGTGTTTCTCCAGCGCGTGAGTTTGCACAGTGCCCTGCAACTCCATCTACGTGTTGTTATTTTCTTGCACGGCCATTTTCATCCACTTACAAATTTCAAGTTGTGCTACCTTATATCCCATTAAAAAAAAAAGTGTTCAATTTTTTTTTTAAGCACAAAGTTGTTTTGAGCTGTGGCTAAGTAAATAAGTCATTTACTTTGGACTTGGGAATGTGTTTATGAACTCGCAAATGAGAACATCTGATATCTTAGGAGTCTACTTCAAACAAAATAATGAAACCGCCCTGGGGTGACCTGGCACAGAGTGCCATCTCCCACAGCCCACTTGGATCACTCTCTCCTGCTGCCTGAGAGAAGCAAACCCTGGAAGAAGACTCCTCAGCATTTGAGAGCACGTGTGTGTTCTCCAGGGTTATCTCCGGCAAGCTGAAAAAAATCTGAGTAACAACTTATCACTATGGAGACCAAGGACCAACTATATATATACACTTCCAAAACCTAAGAGGTCAACACAGAAAGTTCCTAAACAAATATGAAAGTAAGGCGTGACGGTGGTGGGTCACACAACAAAGAATGGGCTGTGAGGAACTGAGCACAGAGGCTTCTACTTGCAATCTCTACACCTAAGAGGCTCAGACAGGACGGTTATCAAGAATGCAAGACCAGCCTAGGCTACGTGGTCAGCTGAAGGCCAGTCTAAGCTACAAAGTGAGATGTCTCAGAAAACAAAAACAGGAAAAAAACTAACTGTGAGGGCTAGGAGTGTTAGAGCCTCGACGTTAGAGCAGTTATCTAGCTCACACAAAATTCCGGGTTTGATTTGCCAGCACTGCTGGAGGAGGAGGAAGAGGAAGAATTGACCATACATGTATATTTATACATGCACTGCCTGTATTCAGGCTACAGAGTAACATTGATAGTGACCACAGGTGCATATATACTCAAGTAAATACCTACAACTTGTGTGTTCAGGACAGAGGCACAAAAAGCAAGCCTGTCAAGCAAGATGTGCCTACCAGAGAGTGCAATAGCGGCATGAAGGTTAGGAGGTAACCAACTGCTGCTGGAGGCCTGCTCCACAGGAAGGCATTCAGGCCTGTGTTGTAAATCATAGCTCTGTGGAGGTCACAGACCCCTAGAGAGGAGCCTACTGCTGCAGCTTTGCTAACCAAGATATTGTGAGACTTCTTCCTAAAGGTTTATGCTCATCCCCATAGATAAGGGCTGCCTTCAACTCTGGCAGAGAAGTTCTTCTTTGCAGCGGTCAGTGGTTAATGCAGACACTCGTAACTATGCAAAGAACTAGGAAAAAGTGCCTACTGAGTGCTCAGCCCTAATTAATCAATATCAACCTCTAACCCAAGGCTCTTGGAACAACATGGGAGAGAGGGAGAAAGAATTGGACTAAGAGCTGGAGGATGAGGAGGACTTCTGTTAAATGCCATCCTTGGAAATCAGCATGGATGTCGCGCCCATGACATCGCTGCAGTCATGATTAGCTACACACGATCATGTCGACAAGATCAGTCTTCCAATAGACAGCACTCATTGGACTTAGTGGGTTATTGAGGGAGAGAGAGAAAAGATACAAAATCAGAGTATGTTGGGAGTGACTGGAGAGCATGAGAGGCTTTGGGGGTTCCTGGGAAGACTGGAATAGGGGAATTAGAGTACATATGTTCAAGATGCATTTTTTACATGTACTAAATTACCAAAAACTAAATCAAAATGTATTCTGTTACTTGAAAATAGAAGATCTGAACCATTCTGAGGGTTTTGGCAGGTTAGTTGGTTTAAGTTGGTCTCACGCACCCCAGGATGACCTTGAACTCCTGACCCACCACTACCGGGTGCTAAGATTACAGACCTGTGCCACCATACCAGGTTTATGTAACACAAGAAATTGAACTCAGTATCTAACACATCCTAGGCAAGCACTCTATAAGCTGAGCTACATCCCTTGCCTTGCTTTGTTTTGTTGGTTTTTCGAAACAGGGTTTCTCTGCAGCTTTGGAGCCTGTTCTGAAAACTAGCTCTTACAGACCAGGTTGGCCTTGAACTCAGAGATCCGCTAAAGGGCGTGTGCCCCACCACCGCCCGGCTTTGTATGTTTGTTTGTTTGTTTGTTTGTTTTTAAAAGCAGGAGCTCAGCAATCTGGCTTCAGCTTCCCAAGCAGGAGCCACTATGTCCAATCAAGACTGTTCATCTTTCAATCTTCAGTTCCAGTGCTGGGGATTCAACCCAGAGCCTTGTACTGCCAAGCAAATACTTTCCCACTGAGGTATAACCCCAGTCAATGCTGCTCACTCTTAAAAAGTTAAAACACTTGGGTGACAATCCTTGGATTCACCAAAGAAATTTCATTCAGTCGTGGCATCTTTATTTAGTACTCTGTCATGAAATTTTAGTGCCTTTCTTCAAAAAACAAAGCCAAACAAACAAACAAAACCCGAGGGCAGAAAAAATGAAAAAGCATATGATTGAAAACA
Source organism: Microtus ochrogaster (assembly GCF_000317375.1). Classification (NCBI taxonomy): domain Eukaryota; kingdom Metazoa; phylum Chordata; class Mammalia; order Rodentia; family Cricetidae; genus Microtus; species Microtus ochrogaster. The sequence goes on from NC_022022.1 coordinate 13,776,612, forward strand.
TATATTACACACTTTCCTTCTCGCAGACTGGCTTCCCACACCGTTAGCATCCAATGCCACACCCAAGGAGAGAATACAAGGGTTCTGACAATAATAGTTTTTTTTGTTTGGTTTTTTTTTTTTTTTTTTTTTTTTTTTTTTTTTGTGTTGTTTTTTGTTTGGTTTTTTTTTTTTTTTTTTTTTTTTTTTTTTTGGTTTTTTGAGACAGGGTTTCTCTGTAGCTTTGGAGTCTGTCCTGGCACTAGCTCTTGTAGACCAGGCTGGCCTCGAACTCACAGAGATCCACCTGACTCTGCCTCCCGAGTGCTGGGATTATAGGCGTGCGCCACCACCGCCCGGCTGGGTTCTGACAATGAACACTTTTCACTTTGCTAACTCTTGAGCCAAAACCCATGACCCACATTACTAAAAGTTAGCCTCTATTTGGATGACAGGTTCCATCTCCAACACCAAAGAACCAGCTCTTCTGCAGAGGGGAATGCTTTGGAGAGTTCAGTTCAATGCAGGTAAACTTTTGAAAGGCTCTAGGTCTGAAACTAATGTTTGAACCACTAATATTTTAGCCTAGTCTCTTGTTTTAACTCTGGCCTATGAAAACACGCAGAACCCAAGGATAAAGCATGATTTCTTATCATCCGTGTTTTATTAAGACGTCTCAGACCTTCATGGAACAAGATAGTCTGTTAAGAACCAAGTAGAACCCAGGCATGGTGGTGCAAGCCTTTAGTCCCAGTACTCAAGAGAAGCAGGCAGATTTCTGTGAGTTCAAGGCCAGTCTGCTCTACACATCAAGTTGCAGGCCAGCTAGGGATATGTAGTGAAGTCAGAGAGATAGAGAAACAGAGGCAGAGAAAGTAAGTTCAAATTTTTGATCTCATAGTCTGGCCTCATGAAGCCATTTTGCTTCTCAGAAGGTCACTGTTTCAATCATGGAGTTTGAGCCTCCTTTAATAACTCAACAGACTTCTACACAAAACACAGCTGTATCTGAACTAATCATACTCTTATTTAAAGAGCCTGGTTAATAGTTTTTGAGGTGATAATTTATTCAGACAGGAGACATTTCATTGGGACCGTCAGCAAATAATTATAGCTACTGGGCTACATGAGGCCCCATGTGACGATGTACCTAAACACACTTCCTTCTCTGAAGACTGTGCATTAGGGTGTCTGTCCTCAGGACATAGTCCATAGATAGAACCCAGGTTGCCACACTGGGCCCCATGGACTCCGCAGGCCAAAGAGACACATTCCACAGCCACTCGCCCTCCACTCTTTTCTTCCTTCAGGTTTTGACTCCTGGCTAATTATTTATTAATGGTGTCTTCCTTTACTCCCCTCATCCTGAAAACCCTTGACCTCTTCTTCCTCAGAAATAGCTCCATTCTTTACACTGCATGGTGTCCCTGGAAAACTTCCAACTTTAAGTTATTTCAAAGATGCGCACGCAGCCTCCCAGCACTCAGGAAGCAGAGGCAGGTGGATCTCTGTGAGTTCAAGGGCAGCCTAGAACTCTAAGGTGAGTCTAAGTTAATAACTTACATAATGAGCTCCAAGACAGTAAAGGCTATTACAAAGAGAAAACCCTGTCTGTCTTGACAAGGAAATTAGTTAGGTAGTTAGGTACTTAGGTAGTTAGTTAGTTAGTTAGTTAGGTAGGTAGTTAGGTAGGTAGTTAGTTAGGTAGTTAGTTAGTTAGTTAGTTAGTTAGTTAGTTAGTTAGTTAGTTAGTTAAGGTATATGCTTTTCAAATGATTTAACTATCCCTTACATTTCTCTAATTCATTCTGACCAAGACAGAACACCTCTTCTTACCACCAAAGCCAATCAACTGCCCCGTTACCTTGTTCCAGCTCATGAGGCTCTCAGGCCCACTGTGAAGAGACTATTCTGAGAACCACCCTGTTCCTTTTCCTTGGCATCCTCATCAACTATCCACACATAGATCCTCCTCAACACCCCCTCACTCTGGGCACTGATTCTTTCCCCCTAAACATCCCAGAGCTTCTCTGCATTGTCTCTCACACAGTCTCCAATGGGCCTTAAATGCTATTACACTATTTGTCGGATGGAGGGTGTATATCCTCTGGAACTAGATGGTTCCTTTTCAAATTTCAGCTCTGTCACTATTTCATTGACTGTGGGCACCGTACCCAACCTCACCATCCCTTCTGGCATCATTGGATCAAAGGACGGCAGTAATGCTTGCTTCGTGGGAGTGTGGGGAAACGCGAATTCTGTAGTCACAGAACACCTACAAGCTGTAAATGCGGTTGTTGTTTGCAGTTAGCCTGCGTCCAGCTGTGCCGTCTGGGTCCCAGAGCCCTTCTACGAGTCTCAAGGCACGCCGGGGTGACTGCAGGTTCCTCACGCTGGCATTCAGTCTGTGCCCACCCGTTCTCTCAGTGTCATATTCCACACCTTCCCCCGTGTGACCTGTACACACCAGGCACGGTGAAGGACTCACTATGCCTCCTGAGCCTCGTTTTTCCTTTTCTCTCACACCCATATCCAAAGAGCACACCTTCAAGCCAGTCTTAGCATCTCCACAGAACCTCTTATGAACAGGTCGGCTGGACATGTCCTCACCCTTCCTAGTCCAGGGATGAGGCTCCCCCTCGGGTAGCTTTTTTCCCTTTCATTGCAGTTCCCCTTAGCCACCAACCATATAGGTTTGGAGTTCCTTAAACCTTGAGAGCAACATGGACGCTCATCACGTTATTCCCTGTACCATCAAGCATAGTGTGATATGCTGGGAAAACGAAAAGACGCGTTTGTGCAGGTAATCGGGACCCTAGCCGCTACTGTGGCATGGTGTGGCACACCAAACCGGGGGAAGTGCACGCCGTGTTCAGGATGAAAAGCTTCCCTTGCCTCACTCTATAGCTCAGGCTGGCCTGGAAGTCACTGCACAACTCAGACTCACCTCCAACTCCAAGCAACCCCCTGCCTCTGTTCCTCAAGTGGGTACAGGTATAAGCCACCATGCCCAGTTTTTGGTTTGGTTTTGGTTTTGTTTTCCATGAGAAAGGGTTTCACTATGTTGCTCTAACTGGTCTGGAACTCTCTGAGTAGACCAGGCTGTCCTCAGACTCACAGCAATTCACCTGCCTCTACCTTTGCTCCCCATGTGCTAGAATTAAAAGGGGTGTGCCACCATTCTCAGTTTCTCATGGCTTCAAGTTCACATCCAAACTCACAAAGTGAACCAGATGGGTTCGCTAAGCAAGTCTGTCCTTGGAAAACATGAGGAACATGGTGGAAAATATATATATAACATATAATTTGTATCCTGAAGTACAAACACTAAAATTACACAAAACTTTCATTATTAGAATTTCTTTTTTTTTTTTTTTTTTTTTTTTTTTTTTTTTTGGTTTTTCGAGACAGGGTTTCTCTGTGGTTTTGGAGCCTGTCCTGGAACTAGCTCTTGTAGACCAGGCTGGTCTCGAACTCACAGAGATCCGACTGCCTCTGCCTCCCAAGTGCTGGGATTTCATTATTAGAATTTCTAAAAAGTCATGATACACTGTGTTTAGTTGATTAACTGTAATCTTTGTGAAGTCTATCACCTAGCAATCCCAAGGGACGTGACTCAGCCCTCACTAACCGAAGCTTGTTCAAATGCATATTGATAAACTTTCTACCCCGCAGAAGTGCACAAGATAGCACGCATACGCAGTCCCTACTCTCAGGCACACAAGACGTCCCTAGGCCCTCAGCTAACAAAAAGAAAGCCACGACAGTGCCCAACAATGGAGTGTCCACTCAACAAACACTGCTGGTGGTGACATCATCCAGGTGCACAGGGTCAGGGAACAGGCTGCTCAGAACTCCATTCTGTCTAGGAGCTGCGCTGTAATCCGACACCGGGGACTCAGACCTCTCTGCCAGGGCAGCTCAAGGCATTCATGAACAGCAGCAAAAGCCTCTTTCATTCCCGCCCGCTCCAGCCGTTCAAGAAGCATCCTCCTCCCAGCACTACTGAGAGAACCGTCCAGAGGACATCAGTCTCAAGACCCCCTAGGATGAAGTGACAACTAAGGATTATTTTCTGTCAGATAAAACAGGTTTTTGAAGGTCCAGACTCTTCCCTCTTCAAGGCCCCATGGCACCCCTAAATCCGAGTTGCCGATATTCTAACAGGACCAACCCTAGACAGCTCTTACGGTTCCTTTAACTCCACTCATTAGCTGTTCACTTGACTATGATGGCAACAAAGTAAAATTAAATGTCTAAATCAGAGGTCGTGGGGTGGCTCCGAAATGCCAGCTCTTTTAGTAAGAGAATATAAGTTGGTCCTGCCTTTCTACTTCTTAAGATTTACTGCTTCCATCGAATGGAAATGGAGCTCTCCAATTAATGTCTTACTGTGCTTAAAATATTCAAATAGCCTTTTCCTTTACATCCATGGGCCTTTACAGAACTCAGTTCCGGGTTCTGATTTTTCACTCTCAGATCTTAATCCAGGAGAGCAAAATAACAACAAAAAAAAAAATTAATGCTATTTAGGCAGTTTTCTAATACTCAAAGGTAGAAAAAAAAAAACAATAAAACCATCAAGTCAGATCAAGTCAGGTCACCTAACTAAAATAACTCAATCACACTGGAAACCATCCTCCTAGCCACAATGTGGATCCAGCCCCCTGCAGTCCTGTGGTCCACTTTCTGAAAACAATCTGCTCAAACAAAAACATCCTGCCACACAACCGGAGCCTTGTGAACTGCGAAACCTAAGCACCTGTAGTGCACACACTGCCCTGTACCCTGTGGGTACTCCATAAATACCTAGTGGCTGATTCACAGCCAATTACAGGTCTGGTGGTGACAGAGTGTACGACTGCCTGGTCCCACTCTGGGGAGTGTGAGGAATCCACAGTCGCTGTGGGAGTAGGAAGAATTCATACCCACGACATTCTAAAAGGACTGCAATGTTGACAGGTTCAAACTGTAAATTTTGTCTGCGCCCCTCCCCAAAATTATGGTCCTTAAAAAGCTACTAATGCCTCCTGGACTCTTGGGGGGAAAGAACCAGCAAGCTAAATAGCTCGGAGGGAGGGGTGTGCAAAAAAAAAAAAAGAGGGAAACTTACTTTTCATAGACCAGCTCCTCGTCGATGGAGAAATAGTGGGTATTTATTGTGCTTTTTGGTCTATTCCTTAAAGTAGCAAAATATAATCGATCTGAAAGACAAGTTTAAAAGACAAGAAAACATGAGAAACAGGGAAGTGAGGCTGAGATCGCAGATCATGCATGAAAGATTAATAATTGCTAGGCATCATTTAAAGGCCCTTTAACACGTGGGATTCTTGTAGAAACACGATCTTCCAGAAAGCAACACAGCCCCTAAAGCACAACTTTCCCAAGAGGCTACATGAGGACCCAGCAGGGGGCAGAACATCTTCAGTGTTCCCTCACCCCCTGGTTGCGTGCGGGCGGGTACAGACAGGAGCTGTGGGTACCCGCAAAACTGGAGACACAAGTTTGGTTCGAAAGCCTCCAGACCTCAGCTGCTGCGGAACGGGGAGAGGCGAGCTTCTTCCCCTGCAGTTTAGCAGACTTCAAGAGGAAGGAAGGAAAGACAAGGGGGTGTGGTGGTGGTGGGGTGTCCTGAAAGCGCTGGCCTGCCACCGAGGGGTAGAGGATTAGCAGACAGATGATTAAACCGAGCAGGTTCCCTAAAAGAGGTTTGGAGGAGGAGCTCAGGCAGAGAAGCCCGCACTGTCCGGGTACGAGGAAGCTACAGAGAGAGCAAGGACGCGAGAAAGAAGCCGGAAGCAGGGGGTCCTCCGGGAGCTGAGTGGTGAGAAGGGGCCCAAGCGCCAAGCAGCAGTAGCTGCGGGACAAGGGCCGAAGAGAAACCCATGGCAGAAGCTGGGACAAAGGGGAGAGCCGTGAGGAGTTGGGGGGAGTGGCGTGGAAGGGCCGGAGGATGCCGGGCGGCTGCTCCTCACCTTTCATGAACTCGCAAGCCCCGATTAGTTCCCCCGACTCCGCTGCCATCTTAAGCGAGATCCGCACGGGGGAGGGCTGGGTCGTGGCCAACTGAGGTCACCCGCCCCCGGGGGCTTCCCCCAATGCCCAGGAGCTGGGAAGCTCTCGGTCCCGATCACCGAGCCCGCCTGAGGGAGGAGGCGGGCGCCCAAGGCGGAGGCGGCTGCAGGGTCAGCGCGCGGGGCGCCCCGGGGACATTCCGTGGGGAACCGAGCCCGCTGGGCGCGGGACGCACACGCCCCAGGCTGTAGCCGCTGAGATCCTGACTCTGTGGCGGCGGCTGCTGCTGATGCTCCAGCTGCAGCTCCTGCTGCTCGAGCTGCTGCCGCTGTACCGTCTCCGCCAAGCCTGGGCAACGCACACCAGTTCGCACGGCCGAGCAAAGTCTTCCCCCGGCTCCCAAAGTGATCATGGAGGACGAGGCGTTTGGCCCGGATCGCGCCCGTGGCCACTTGTGCGGCAGCGGGCAGGACTCCGGTGGTGCCCGCGGGGCTGGCAGCAGCTGCTCTGACTCCTCCTTCGCCACCTCCTTTCAACAGCAACTCTTCCTCCCTCTCCTCCTCCTCTTAGGTCCGCCCCCAGACCTGCCTCCCCGCCCTCCCTCGTCCCCCTCCACTTTCACGGCTCCGCGGCCATCCCTTAAAGGGACAGCTCGGCTTCTTTCTGCGCGCCGGCCTCGGGCCTCAGTTACCAGGCGCCCCGCGGGTCACTAGGAGCCAGTTGCTAAGGCTTTGTTGCCTTTCACCAATTGCTACACAAGAAACTTAGCCCTCAGCCCGGGTGGGGGTGGGGAATGTCAGGCGGGGCCAGAAACTTATGAATGAAAGAGATGGGTTGAGAGAAGTGGATACCTCCGAAGAAGCTGCTGTAGCCTGGCAAGCAGAGATGTTCTGTCTCCACTACCCTTTCTGCATTCTTTAAGTCTTCTTCCTCGTCAGATTTTTCTCGTCCTTCTTCAAGCTCTTTTTCTCACGCTCCACTCACTCAGTTTCTTCTAAACTCTTCTGTGTGCGCGCGCGTACAAACACACACTCACACTGAAAACCCTCAGACCTCCTTGTCGGGTCATACAGCCAGCTGTCTTTCCATCAACCCCTATTTTCCCACCACCGACGGGATCTGTGTGTCCTTCTTTATAAGCAAATTTCGAGAGAAGCGCTACCTCCTAGCTCAGGAATACGTGGACTGATGTCCTCCACGTACTAGACTCTGCTCTCACTTGGGGCTTTGTTCTCAAGGGAAAGAACATTCCCATCCAGTTCTCCAAATCCTGTCATTTTGGCCACCGGTGTGAGGGCAAAATCCTCACAAAAGTCTAAGAAGGCTCTGGTCTCGTACTGTAGGCTATCCTGAGAGAAGTCGAGAAGAAGGAAAAGACCACTTGTCCACACGAGAAATAAACAGAAGATAATTTCTTTAGTCTCTGCTGGAGAGCTGCAGGGAGTACAAAGGTTCCTCTCTAAGAGGCTCGGGACTTGTTCGGCAACGTTAAGGATCCAGTTTGAACATCTTTTGTGCTGTGCGCCCTAAGGACGTAATTAGTGGTCAGTCCTTCCCTTACGAAAATGGCGCTACTGAGCTACTATCAGCAGAGCATGCGCTCTGAGTGCTTTCTCCTTGAAACAGGGATCCGTCTGTGTAAGGCTCTGGTTTTCCCTTGCTCGTTGACCTCTAGGGGGAGAAGGGGCGCTCGAGCGAAGAGCCAACTAAAGTGACTTGGAATCCTGACGCCAGAGAGACAACTCAACTCAGGGTTCTTAAGCGCAATTAGCCTGTTTTGCTGGCTTTCCAGAAAGCTAACCAAGCACAAAACTATAAGCAGATACGAATGTGATATGCAGAAAAATTAGTCACAGCTTTTCAGTAAGTCTAGTCAAACACATCCCTGATGAGAGAGTTAAAAATACACCCTATCCTTACAACATCCAAGTGAACCCCAAAACCTCACATATGGAAAGCCGGAGAAATCATTGAGAACAAAGTCCAACCCCCTCATTTTCACATATGGGGAATAGGAAGAGTAGAAGAAAAAGACAAAAAAAATTTTTTTTTTTTTTGGTTTTTCGAGACAGGGTTTCTCTGTGGTTTTGGAGCCTGTCCTGGAACTAGCTCTGTAGACCA
>NC_022022.1:13784826-13787108 GCF_000317375.1 Microtus ochrogaster
AACTCACAGAGATCCGCCTGCCTCTGCCTCCCGAGTGCTGGGATTAAAGGCGTGCGCCACCACCGCCCGGCGACAAAAATTTTTAAATGGTCAAAAGTCCTGAAAAATAATGAGCTTGAATCTTTGGAAGGGTGTAACATACTCTAAGAGCCACAAGGCCTAGAGTTAAGAAACAAAGACCTCTCAAAGTCATCTTTATTCCCCATATCTTGGTGCTGCTAGGATGAACAATTCAAAATAATTTTACTAAAAAAGAAGTAATTGATATTTTTGTACAAAACTATAGAAAAACAAAATCTATGAATTGCAACCGACCACACCTTTGTCTAGAAAACCAGCCAACTCTGAACCCATTTCTAAAGTTGGTAGGTTAAAATTCTTGTAGAGAATTTTTCATCTGAATGATATATTTTTGAAAGTGCACTGAAAATAAAAGCTGGAGTCAGATATGGTGGCTTGTGTTTATTTATAATGGCCATAGGCATTTACTCCTCCCACCATGTAGGGTTGGAGCTCAGGTTCTCAGGCTTGGTGACAAACACAAACATCTTTACCCACCAAGTCATTTCACAGGCTCTTGCTTTTTTTTTTTTTTTCTTTTTTTCTTTTCCCCCAAACCTCTGAAACAGGGTTTCTCTGTGTAACAGAGCCCTGACTGTCCTGGATTTAGCTCTGTTGGACAGGCTGGCCTGGAACTCACAGAGATCCACCTACCTCTGCCTCCCAAGTGCTGGGCTTAAAGGTGTGCACCCCACCACCACCCAGGTGTTCTTTCTTTTTTTTTCTTTTCTTTTCTTTTTTTTTTTTTTTTTTTTTTTTTTTGAGATAGGTCTCATATAGCCCCAGGGTGGTCTGGAACTCTGTGTGTCGACAAGGGTGATGATGTCCGTCCAGGAATACAGGCCTCGGTTACAGCATCTAATCGTCACGTGACAGTCATTTTCATAATCTCAGGAGACCCGCAAAGCACTGTCAGAGAGCCCAGATATAACTGGATACCGTCCTGCTGCTTTCTAAAGTGATTTTTACATTGCCTCTCATAAAATTCGCCTTGGAGATTTTGCTCATGAGGAATGAATTGTGACCTAACAAAAGGCCTTGTAAAGTAAGTGAAAATGGGGGCTGAAGACATGACTCAGCAGTTAAGAGTGCTTCAGTTGGGCAGAAGGTGGTGGTGCACTCCTTTAATCGCGACTGAGGTGAGCAGGTCTCTGTCAATTCAAGGCCAGCCTTGGTCAACGGTGTGAGTTCCAGGACAGGTTCCAAAGCTACTGGGAAACCATGTTTGGAGGATGGGGGAAGACAGAGTGCTTCCTGATCTTCCAGAGGACCCAAATTCAGTTCTGGTCATGTGTATAGCCTCAGCATATGAGAATCTAAGATAAGAGTACTTCAAGAGTTGGATTACAGTGTGAGATGTCTCAAACCAAAATGAAAAACTTATTTTTCCTTAGCATATTTACTATACATCATGATAAAAAATTTTTAATACTATGCTGTGTGTAATACATAGCTTTAACAGAAAGTAAATGTCAGCTAAATAGGACCTCTCTAAATCATGCTATAAAAATCTGCAATCAAAACATACACCAGTGTGCACACAACACACACACATATACCCCAAGATTCTGATGAGATCACAGGAGACATTATTGTCTCAGTTGTGACAGGTCAAAGGTCCTCCTGTTGTCGTTTCACAGAAAAGGCTTGCTTTTACCGCCCATGGAGAAGGAAGCACTGGAAACTTCTTCCCCATCACCCAAGTTAATCGAAGTAAGGAATCTGCTTCCACTTCATACAGCATAAAGAATGACATGTCACACATGAAGAACAATGGGAGAATTACGATGTCCCTTCATGTGGAAAAGGAAGGCGACGTGCATGCGTGTGCGTGCGTGCGTGCGTGCGTGTGTGTGTGTGTGTGTGTGTGTGTGTGTGGATTTAGCAGGTAAGGACAGAAGGAGAATACAAAGGAAATGAAGTTTCCCACTGCACCTTTAGCGAGCAGACTGCTTAGGCTGCCCTGCATTCCATGCAGTGTGCACGCAAAGCTAGAAAATACACTGCTGAGCCGGGCGGTGGTGGCGCACGCCTTTAATCCCAGCACTCAGGAGGCAGAGGTAGGCGGATCTCTGTGAGTTCGAGACCAGCCTGGTCTACAAGAGCTAGTTCCAGGACAGGCTCAAAAGCTAGAGAAACCCTGTCTAGGAAGAAAGAAAGAAAGAAAGAGAGAGAGAGAGAGAGAGAGAGAGAGAGAGAGAGAGAGAGAGAGAGAGAGAGAG
>NC_022022.1:13788228-13797000 GCF_000317375.1 Microtus ochrogaster
AGAAAGAAAGAAAGAAAGAAAGAAAGAAAGAAAGAAAGAAAGAAAGAAAGAAAGAAAGAAAGAAAGGAAGGAAGGAAGGAGAAAGAAAGAAAGAAAGAAAGAAAGAAAGAAAGAAAGAAAGAAAGAAAGAAAGAAAAGAAGAAAGAGGAAAGCCAACTAGAAGCAGCTTTTAGCAAAATACATAAGCAAGGCTGAAGATGTCACTCAGCCAAGCACTGACCTAGCATTCTGAGGGCCTCAAGTCCAATCCCAAGTACCTCAAAAGGTAAGTAAAATAAATAAAAATAAAATACATGGCTGGAGAGGTGGCTCAGTGGTTATGAGCAACCACTGCTTTTCCAGAGGACCTAAGTTTGGTTTCTAATACCTATGTCAGAGGGTCCACAGCTTTCAACTGTGGACTTGGAACTCCAGGTCCAGAGGATCTGACCCCCTCTTCTGGCCTCTGAGGGTACATTCTCATCCCTGTCTAATGCAAACCAATAAAAACTGGGGGAAGTAAAGGGGAAGCAAGGTGGCCAGGTGAATACATTTACTAGTGTTCTAATTATTAGCTAGTTCACATTCCCAGGTAAGCCAACAACAATGCATTTTTTGAGTATTATAGAATGAATCTACTCTTGTGCAAATACACCCACATAATTAAAAATTAAATCTTAAAAAAAAAATACCTGCCCACAAAGACCTTAAGTTCTTGGTGTTGCTCAGCCATGTTCTGTATCACAATGACTGTCTAAGGATTCCAAAGTGGAATCAAAGAACCGTAAGGAATGCGGAAGATCGCTTAGTTCCATTTTCAGATATGATACATAAAGTCCAAGGGATTTAGCAGCAACCAGACCTGGGAAGAGGGATGGAGGATGTCTGAGCAATGCTGAGGGCTTCTGTGATAGGTTTCATTTGTAATGTATTATACAGCGAGGCTCGAGTCCTAGAGACCTCTTCAGATCACCTTACAGAATGGGAACCAGGGCAATGGTCAGGACAACATACTCGGTGAACGCTGCTTCACACACGCACACATACGTGCACACACACACACACACACACACACACACACACACACCTTTCAAACCCTGCCCCGATTCTTCCTCTATTAAACCTATAGTTTCAGTACCCCCAAGGTGAAGTTGAGGGTTACTGAACCCCCTACATCTTCACTTCCCAGTGAAGCAACGTTGATTAAACCTCCTTTATCTGACTAGCCAAGCATGGTGGCTCACACCTGTAGACACAGCATTTGGCTGTGGCTACATGAGGCACTGCCTCAAAAAAAAAAAAAAATCAAATGATACTGTCAGTTCAGATGACATAATTTGGACCCCAGAACTACCATGGTGGAGGGAAAGAATGGACTCTTACAGATTGTCCTCTGAACTTCCTTCACACGCAAGTCATGGCACTGGCATGTGTGCATGCGCACGCGCACACACATACACACACACACACACACAAAACACAAATACCAAGTAATATTTTTTAAAAGAGGAAAAACTAGTTTAATGAACATTAGTCTTAATAGTGGTCATAACATCCTAGACCAAGACAACCAATAAAAATGGCGCCTTTGTGGTCAGGTGCATACATTTACCAGGGTTCTAATTGGTGGCTGGTCCACCGTCTCAAGTAAGACAACAACAATGCATTTTTGCATATTATAGAATGTATCTACCTTTAATGACTTATCATGGACACTCTCATTACAGAAGAAATGCAGACGTGAAGCCAGATGTGGGGGATCATGCCTACAAACCCAGCAGCAGTCTAAGACTCTAGGATTTGGAAGGTTTCAAAACCAACAGTGAATTTCATGCTACCCTGGGCTACTCTAAATAAATTAATTAACAAATAAATAAATAACTATTTTAATGAATTTTTTTCTCATAAATAATGTAATATAATATTTCCCTCATAATTTATCACCCAACTCTGACCACGCTACCACTATCATCGTGCTGGGGAACATCACTAGGAATCTTTGTGCTATAATTTGAATTTCACTCTCAAATGAGCATTTTAACACGGCTCTGCTATGCTTAACATATTTCTGCCAGGAATATAATAATTGTCAAGGAAACAAAAGGTAGGCACGGTTGCAGACGTCTGTAATCCCAGCACTTGGAAGGGTAGAGTCAAGAGGATCAGGAGTTCAAGGTCATCTTCAGTGAAGTAGTGAGTTTAAGGCCAGTTTGCACCACCTGAGACCTGGTTTCAAGAAAATAAAGTTAAGGAAACCAGTCAGAACAGTGTTTACCTCAGGTCCCATGCCACCTGCCTGTGAAATCAATATGATTTTACTGCAATTTGTTTTTGTCTTTGTTTAGTTTTTTTGAGACAGGGTTTCTCTGTAGCTTTTGGAGCCAGTCCTGGAACTAGCTCTGTAGACTAGGTTGGCGTCGAACTCACAGAGATCCGCCTGCCTCTGCCTCCCAAGTGCTGGGATTAAAGGTGTGCGCCACCACTGCCCAGCTATTACTGCAATTTTTAAAGAAGAGAAAATAGACTCAAAGCAACTATTCTACAAAGATTTAAAAAATTAATTTTTTAAATGAGTAATTTAAATGTGAAGAGATAAACTTACAGGAGTCATCAAGGTATGTAAATATTGGAAAATACTGGGTTTATAACAGAACCTGAATTTTCAGGCATATCTGGAAGCTCAGTATGAGCATTGTTTTGGACACAATATTCTCTGCTACTAAACAGGGCTTTATAATAATATCTAATTCATAGTAGTAACAGAACTAAATAAGATGTCACATGGTAGTGCTATAACATGCAAGCAGTAGCTAACACTGTTAAAACGAATTCTCTGACCTAATTCAGGAGGCATAGATCAAGGCCAGCCTGTTCTACAAGAGCTAGTTCCAGGACAGGCTCCAAAGCCACAGAAAAACCCTGTCTCAAAAACGAAAAAAAAAAACAAAAACAAAAAAAGGAAGACTTAGAAATCTAATTTCCACAAGCTTCCTATAATTATATCTATTTGGGTATAGATACTGTTATTTTGTTTACTCCAAAATAAGACCATACACGAAATACACAGTTACAGAGATGTTCTTTCTAAGACATCCAGAGGTGATAAAGCCACAGGGTCCTGTGATTACAATATGTTCCACTTCTTACTGTCTCTGGCCATAGGGTGGGATCCAGGCTAAGGAACCCATTCAGGCATCCTCAGTGCTTTCCGAAATTTCCCTGATCTGGCTCACTTTCCTTCAATCATTCTGATTTAGAAGCCTGGGACATAAATGATGTGTATCCCTCAGTTTCCATGGTGATCCTTCATTTACAGTGTAACAATATATTTTTCTGGAATCTTAATCCTATGTAGAAACTCCAAAAGAAATATGTTTCCAGTTTACTAGAAGGAGACCTCTAGTTTCTACTTCTTCAACAAAAATACTATTTATTATTATTATTATTATTATTATTTTATTAAACTGAACCAAGTTCTAGAAGCTGCTTTGTTGTTGAGAGCACCTGTAATTGTATCAATTCTCACAGATGGAAAAAATCAAATTCACATCTTTAGTATGACCAAGCTTTCCCATGCAAGCTTAGTCTTCGAAATATAAACTAGCACTCATAGTTGTTAATAACAATTGTTAATAACAGTGTTTTGAATAATGTACGTACAAGCAAAACATTACACATATTTTAGGTAAACTTTTCCTGTTTTATTTAGGACATCAATGTACTTTTGTATCTTTGCATTCGGTCAGCAAATCTTTACTACACTCTTTTGTCTGGCACTGTTCTTAAAGAATTTGCATTCAGCCGGGCAATGGTGGCGCCGCCTTTAATCCCAGCACTCGGGAGGCAGAGGCAGGTGGATCTCTGTGAGTTCGAGACCAGCCTGGTCTACAGAACTAGTTCCAGGACAGGCTCCAAAGCCACAGAGAAACCCTGTCTCGAAAAACCAAACAAACAAAAAAAAAAAAGAACTTGCATTCAGAGAAAGGCTATGGATGGGCAGTCAGACTCCATTCATAGCAAGAGCTGGGAGAAGGTAGAGGGAGAAGGGAGCAGTGGGAGCCTTGGTGAGAGGAAGAAATAGAGAAGAGTAAGTGGAGGGTTCCCAGAGTCACCAGAGACCGAGATGCAAAACAGGAGTTAGGCGGGATTATATAACAAGGTTGCTGGGTGAACACTGGGTGAACAAGTTCCTGTGGGGGTTGGGAAGGGAGAGCAAAGAGGGCATCTGGAGCTGAGGGAACAATACACACTTGGACTGGGAAGCAATCAAAGAACGGGTTCCGCTCAGAGTCACTGGGCACCAACACCATAGAAAGTAGAAAGAGAGGAAGGAGGACTTTGGTAAATTGGCTTAAAGCTTGAGACTTGCAGCTGGAGGAAAGTTTTAGTGGTTGAGGGTGCACGCTGCTTGTGCAGAGGACTCGAGCTCAGTTTCCAGCAGCTACTTTGGGAGGCTCGGAACTGCCTGTAACTCCAGCTCCAGAGGGATTCGATACCTGTGGCCTCCAACAGCACTTGCAGCCCATACACACACACACACACACACACACACACACACACACACATTGCCGGACACGGTGACTCATTCTCTTAATCCCAGCACCCGGGAGGCAGAGATAGGCAGATCTCTGTGAGTTTGCGGCCAGCCTGGTCTACAGAGCTAGTTCCAGGGCAGTCAGGACTGTTAACACAGAGAAACCCTGTCTCAGGAAACTAGATAGATAGATAGATAGATAGATAGATAGATAGATAGATAGATAGATAGATAGATAGATAGATAGATGGATGGATGGATGGATGGATGGATGGATGGATGGATGGATGGATGGATGGATGGATGGATGGATGGATGGATAATCTAAACAACAAAAATCACTTTAAACTTGGGGCTAAAGAAATGACTTGATGGTCAAGATCACGCACTGCCCTTGCAGAGGACCCAAATATCATTCCCAGCACCCACTTTGGTTGGCTCACAACCACCTGTAACTCCAACCCCAAGGACCCAAGTCTCTCGTCTGGCCTCCACAGACATCTGTACTCACATCACATGCTCGTACCCACACGCAGACACACACACAGACACATGTACATATGATTGCTTTAAATCTTTTTTTAAAAAAGTCAGACCCTACCCAGAGGGCAACGAGCAGCACAGTGAGCTACATTAGGTGAGACAAGTGTCATCAGGAAGAATCTAAAACCTGCCACTAGGCCTGCACAGTAATCACACAAGGTCAGTGAATAATCTTTAAGAAAGTGGTTATAACAGGAATATGGACATAGGACCATTGAAAAGAATCATTTGTTTTTTTTTCTTGTCTCTAGCCCTCAAAAGACAAGAGAATCTGACCAGTTTTCATGGAACATAAGCAATGCACAACAAGAAAAGTTGTCTGAGACTCCTGAGCTTTTCTTTTCTTTTTTGTTGTTTTTCTTGCTGTTGTTTGTTTTGAGATAGGGCTTCTCTGTATATCACTGGCTGGAACTCCCTCTGTAAACCAGGCTGGAGATCCGCCTGCTTTTGCCTTCCAAGTGCTGGGATTAAAGGTATGTACCACCATCTCGCATCTGAACTTTCATTTTCATAAAGAAATGCAGAGATGATAGAATATATTTCTCTTAAACATTGACCTTTTTAGTAAAAAGCAAATATTTAAAAATAAAATATATAAAAATTACTCTTTATTAAAAATTTTCACTAACAATAGTGTGGAATGTGTGAAAAATTGACTTCTGAAAAGTGGCAAGAATGGCCAGAAAGTCTATCTATCTCTAAATAAATAACAGAGAGAGAGAGAGAGAGAGAGAGAGAGAGAGAGAGAGAGAGAGAGAGAAGAGAGAGAGGAAACTTCCAGGAGCTGAAGAGATGGTTCTGCTGTTGAGAGTGCATAGTGCCCCAGCAGAGGACCAGAGTTCAAGCTCCAGTTCCTACCTCCAGCAGCCTACAGCTAACTCCTGCTCAAGGAAGATCCAGTGCCAGCATCCAGTTACCCTGTGGCGGCTGACATTTGCACAATACTCATAATGAAAAGTAACAAAAAATAAATCTTTTTCAAACAATTTAAATAAAGAATGGGTCAGCAGAGGCTTGTTTGGGGGAGGGGCTGTATTGCAGACCACACCCTCTGGGTTCTGCCCTCACACCCCCATGTCCTCATAAGAGGAGGAGGGCATTCAGCAGCTGCAGACATAGCCCCTGTGCCTTTGTTTAATGAAGTCTTTCTTCCTAGTTTTGCTAGTGTGCCTACTCAGGTTATCCCAGAGGGCTTTGCTTCACCCCTGCCTTTCATGTCATGCCTCTCAGTGTGAGTTTGGAAGCATCTTCTCTCTCTCTCTCTCTCTCTCTCTCTCTCTCTCTCTCTCTCTCCTCCCTTGTCCAATCAAAAGGCAAGCACTTTTTTTTTTTTTTTGCTGCCTATTTTAGTGAGACACACACCGGAAAAGTCTGACAAAACACCTCACCCTACCCTCTCCCAGTGCTTGATCTGCTGCAGGCTGCTGCTCATCCTGCCTCTAC
Source organism: Microtus ochrogaster (assembly GCF_000317375.1). Lineage (NCBI taxonomy): Eukaryota > Metazoa > Chordata > Mammalia > Rodentia > Cricetidae > Microtus > Microtus ochrogaster. The sequence goes on from NC_022022.1 coordinate 13,794,728, forward strand.
ACTCTTCCGCCTCCAGAATTCTCCAGCTCTGTGCACACTTTATCTCTCCAGTCGTTCAGGACCATTCCAGTCTTCCCTGTATCCCCTACAGTCAGCTACTTCATATGACTTGCCTGCTCTGCCTTCAGAATACATCCTGAGTCTCAAACATCAGCCTCCAGGCAACATCACATCTTCCCCTAGATCTCAGCATAGTAAAAACTCTAAAACTTAGCCTTGTCTTTGTATCTTTAGGACCAAAAGACTATCGTTGGAATCTTTCCCTGTTGCATCCTTCAAATGTAAGCTGCATAGATTTTAACTGGAGTCAGCTTTTCCCTTCAGAATGCTATGAAGGTCTCCAGGCGTCTATCCGCCTCACCTGTCTCGTCCCACTCACTCTTCCCCACCTCTGAATGTCACTGCCTTATGACCCAGGCTGCAATGCTTGACCAGGACATAGCTTCCTGTGGTTAGACCAGGAAAGTGCAGGTGGGGCTGGAAACGAGACAAGAACCAGATTGCAAACGATCTAATGCATCACTCAAAGGGAATCGACCCTTGATCCTTCCAGCGATGCTAGTCACATAAAGTAGCTAAAGACTGGAAGCCATATAACCATACGGCAATTGTGAGTGCGGTAGCCATAAAACAGTAAAAAGATTTTAAATAGCAAATAAGAACCCTGGGAAAGGCATGAATACAAACAACTTGGTATTGCAGCATAAAGTCTAGATTTATAGTCATCAGCTGATGCCCAGCACAGATTTCCCCTCCTCCTCTCCCTCTTCCTGCCATCTCTGTCTCTCTGTCCCTGTGTCTCTGTCTGTCTCTCTATCCATCTCTGATGCTGTATGTGTGTGTGTTTGTGTGTGTGTGTGTGTGTGAATACAAGCACACGGGTACATGTATGACCAAGCATGCATGTGGAGGTGAGCAGATAACCTCGGTGTCAGTCTCAATCTGCATCTTGCTGGAGACAGGGTATGTCTGACATTTTTCTGTTGCATACCCAGACTAGGCAGCCCTCAGTCTTCTGGAGATTCTGTCTGTACTGCCCATCTCCCTTTAGGATCACTGGAATTACAGCCATGCACTACTACGTCCATATTTTCTGTGGGTTCTGGGGTCCTTAAATTTGGGTCCTTACACTTGCATAAGTACTGGACCACAGCCTTCTGCTTCTGTTTTGTCAACTTTTTGATGAGCGATAAAATAACTCTCGATTACAGAAGAAACCCTGTTGGGATCTCTGAGTTCCAAGTAAAAACTAGAATATACCCTTGCTTTCTTGCTACTCAGTATGGACAATCCACTAACAAAAGGGTTTAGAAAAAAAGAACTTGCTAATGACAAGACCAAATAAGGCCTTATATTTCAACTTTGGGGCACTCATATTTCCATTGTGAAAAGTTGTATAATATGTATGTTTGTTATTTTTCTTATTTCAGAGACAACCTAACAACAAAAACTTAAGGACCTGGAGGACTCTGGGGATGGAAGAGGTACAGAGATGGACAAGCCCAGCCAGGAAGAGGCTAAACTGCTAGGGAAGGGCTGTGTTAACTTAGTAACTCCGTGGGAGAGTCCAAACCATCAGGCCAGAAAGAAATGAGGCCAAAGTGTGAGGCACCTGATCACATTGTATCTGTACTCAGGGGCAAGACTGCCCTCTGACCCCCTGACTGCCACATCTGTCATATGGCATATATTGGCATACACATGCATGGTATACATGCGCACATGCACACACACACACACACACACACACACGAGGTAGATAGATAGATAGATAGGTAGATAGATAGATAGATAGATAGATAGATAGATAGATAGATAGATAGATAGATAGATAGATAGATAGATATAGGTAGAGTGTAATTTTAAGAGGTAGTGACATAACCGAGCAGTTACTAGGACTGGTTCTACTTGCAGAAAACCAAGGTCCAGTTCCCAGCTCTTACATTCGCATATGGTGGCTCACAACCTACTGTAACTCCAGTTCCAGGGGCTCTGACATCCTCTTCTGACCTCTGAGGGCTTTGAGCATATGTGGTGCACCAACATACACGCAGGCTAACAAATACATATTGAATAAAAATAAACCTTTCTTAAATTTAATCTTAAAAATATTAAATATTGCCGGGCGATGGTGGCGCACGCCTTTGATCCCAGCACTCGGGAGGCAGAGGCAGGCGGATCACTGTGAGTTCGAGACCAGCCTGGTCTACAGAGCTAGTTCCAAGACAGGCTCCAAAGCCACAGAGAAACCCTGTCTCGAAAAACCAAAAAAA
>NC_022022.1:13797745-13802651 GCF_000317375.1 Microtus ochrogaster
TTTATTTATTTATTTATTTATTTATTTATTTATTTATGGTTTTTCGAAACAGGGTTTCTCTGTGGCTTTGGAGCCTGTCCTGAAACTAGGTCATGTAGACCGGGCTGGCCTTGAACTCACAGAGATCCTCCTGCTTCTGCCTCCCAAGTGCTGGGATTAAAGGCATGCACCGCCACCACCAGGCTAAGTTTTAGGATCTAGTTTATTTTTAACTATGTGTATCTGTGTGTGGATGTCTGGAGTGCTGGTACTCACAGGGGACATTGGCACCAAGTCCCTTAGAGTTGGACTATAGATGTCGTAAGATGTTAGACACGGATGCTAGGAACGGGACTGGATCTTCTGCAAGAACAGCACATGATCCTCATCATGGAGCATCTCCCTCTCCTCTTGTAATGTCACTTTAAAGATCAAAATGAAGACATCAGCGAATATACAAGGAACATTACAGTATGTACCCAGAATGAAGGGCCATTCTCTTGCAAGGCTCCATTTCTATATAGCATTTGACTACAGGGTACCACAAGCAGATGATGCTGAATCTCTGATGTAACAAACACCATTGTGCTATCAGGCACCAGAAACCTCACTTGGTTACTTGGGCAAACTCATCAGCACTTCTTTCCATTACATTGAATTCACCCCATCTCCCTATAGACTCCATTTCTTCCTTTTACAGATAGACATTTGTAGTGCGTATGGTGTCATATGCCTGAAATCCCAGCTCCCTGGAAGCAGGGGAGGGAGGGTTGTGAATTGAAGTCATCCTGGGAAAGCATGCCTTAAAAATAAAAACAGAGAGGAGGGGGAAGGAGAGGGAAAGAGGGAGGGAGGGAGGAAGAGAGGAAGGGAGGGAGGGAGAGTGGGGAGGGAGGGAGCTCCTCACTAGCTCACCAATGTCCAAATGTATGAATCTCCATGGTGGATGTGATTTATGCGCAAACTACACCACCCCTAGGTGATGACAGCAGGGAAAATTAAAGACATCTATCTATAAGAGGCCTGACAGAATATGCAAAACAGCTGTAGATAGAAGCTGAGGGGGAAGTGATGAGCCGAGGATAATGCCCAGAACTTTGAGCCTTTACTCCCTGAATGGTGATGTCATTTTCTAAAACAGAGCCATGGGGTGTTCTTGGGGGAACCAGGGCTCCAGTCACGGCTTGTGTTGTGTAGAATGTGAAGCATTTGCTGGACAGCGAGGTGGAGACACCTAGGAAGCACTTGGGTACACAGAGCAGATGCTCAGGAGAGGAACCCATCAGTGAACCCATCAGTGTGAGAGTCACTCTCCAATAGGGAGTGGGAACACGGTCTCCTGAGACAGTCTGTGGCTGACAGCTTGTCCCTCCACCTAGTAGTGGAAACTCGGACAAGGTGATGGCTTCTTGTCTGCGTCTTCTGGGTTCAGAAGGTGGGGACAAAAAGAGTGCCCACCTTACCACATCACAAAGATGAAACCGTTTTGCTAGCACACAGCAATCAGAGTACACATTGCAAATGTCTTTCAAGTAATCCTCTTCAAGAAAGAATATATAGGGCTGGAGAGATGGCTCAGTGGTTAAGAGCATTGCCTGCTCTTCCAAAGGTCCTGAGTTCAATTCCCAGCAACCACATGGTGGCTCACAACCATCTGTAAAGAGGTCTGGCACCCTCTTCTGGTCTTCAGGCATACAGACAGAATATTGTATACATAATAAATAAATAAATATTTAAAAAAAGAAAAAGAAAGAATATATAAGAATTTGTTGTGGAGAATAGTAAGTGGAAGAGAGACCTGAATAAAACTTTCTAGTTTCACTTGCTTTTAGTTATGTGGTTTTGTTTGGTTGGATACTTGGTTAGTTGGCTTGGTTTTCTCTTTGTTTTGGCTTTTTAAAATGGGGTCTAATGCAGCCAGGCTGACATCTGATCTGCTATGTTTCTATAGCTGACTTTTAACTCCTGATATTTCTATCCTCAAAGTCACTTACTTATACTTTCTTTATAACCAAATGTAAAGGCCTTGTATTTAAACATTAGAGCCCCAGTGACTTTACTGCAAACGACACTTTGGATGCACCGGTCAGATGGAGATGGCTCCCAAGTTGCTTTGGGGGCACTTGGAGGTCATTTATTTCAAACCAGCTGAAACAGCTGTCTCTTTACTTGAGCCCCAGTGTCTGCTGGGTAACCTTTGACTTTCTGTGAGCAAAACCTGCACACTCAGTTTGTACAAACCCAGTCATTTTCAGCACAAGGTCCCATGGAGAGCATAGTTTGGCTGAGCATAAGCACCTGGCCAATAGCTTTGCTTCTGCTTATGATCACTTGCCTTCCCCAGCACCTCAGGAATCCGTTTCTTTGCTTCTCTTTTTAATTTTATTCATGATTACTGTGTGTGTGCATGCTATATGGACATCAGGCAATCATGCCATGGTCACACATGCGGAGGCCGGAGGACAGCATTGATGGAGTCTGTTCTCTCCTTCTACCTATACATGGACTCCAGAGATTGAACTTAAGTCTCCATCTCCAGGCCTACGCAGCAAGCACCTGTGCCCACTGAGCCATCTCCTAAACCATCACCCTGAGGGGACAGATTTGAGACTTTTGCTGGTCTCTACATGACAGAAGCCTTATAAAGTCTCCTTTGCAAAACTTGTCCTATCAGAGACTGGTGCACTGTGCTGGTTTAGGCTTTGGTGACCGTGTCAACATCTTAAGACACTGTAAAAACAGGTGCGACACTTCCACCAACTTCTCTCCTCTCAGGAGACACGGACACGAGGACACTGAAGCACAGATGGGAGAAGAGTCAGTGCTCTGCTCCTAGTGCGAGAGCGTCCTCAACTTAATGGGCAAGCTGCCAGATTATTTTACATTGAAAACACGCTTGAGTCTAATGTAGACAGAAGAGAAATTACATGTTTAGCAGCAATAAAAGGAGGTATCTGGTGTTCTTCACATACTTATAAGAAGTTTATTTAAATAACCAGCGAACATACAACATTGAGAAAAAAACTAGTCTCTCAAGAGGAGTTCAAAACCTTCTAGAGTCAAAAATCAGCTGTCTCCTTCAGAGATTCCTGGTTGAATAATTAATATGCATAGAGTATCCTAAAAGAAAAATTGCCCAAGATCCCTGAGAATTACTGTCTAATAATTTCCTCAGACTTTATATAATTAGATATCGCAGATGCAAAATTAATATGCCTGGCGTGAAGTTAACCTTTCCCCTCATCCTTATATCTGGCAAGGCTCATAGTGCACTAATGACTAAAAATTAAAGAAATAAGCATGTTTTTTAAAAAAGAATTTATGTTATGGGAGTTCCCTGCTAGTTTACTCCTAGCACTTCCAACACGAATGTGTGAGGGTTTCCCCATGCCAAGCACTTCTCTGCCAATATGGACTGGGTGTCCTGTCATTTGATTTAATACTGACGGGTCTACCTGGAGCCACCAATCCCACAAGTCAAGGACTGCCTACCCCAAGACTGTCTCACTCCAGACACCAGTGGCAAGACTTGGGTTGCCACCCACACTTCTTATTGGCCAGCTAGCTACTCATCAAGAGTTCTTGCACTTTCTTCCTTCTGTCTAGTGGTTCACAAGAATAGTTCATAGGATTAAAGAGAAAAGCTTCTTACCATCACCTGCTGATTATAAACGACTCATCATGAACAGCCCACTGAGGAGAGGCATAGGAATGGTGTGGAAGAACAGCGGAGATTCCACGCTCTCTCTGGGTACACCTCCCTCCCAGCTCCTCCAAGTGTTCACCAATTTGGAAGCTCTCGGAACCCTGCGTTTGTTTTATTGAGAGGTTCTATTTTCTAGGAGCAGTTGATAAACCACTAGGCACTCGTGATTCCATTAAATCTCCAGCCCCTTGCTTCTCCTCAGACGGGTAGGGCCGACTGCACCGAGAGCTTGGTTTCTCTAGCAGCCATCCACCATCATGAAGCCATCTAGAGTCACCCCGGCAACATGAACTCAGCTGTAATCTAACACCGTTTACAGATTACAGATGTTCCTATCACCCTCATTAGTGAGGAGATTTTAAGAGTTTTGAAACTAGGAGCTAAGACCAATTATGTCTATGTTTTATTGCCGCAGATAGAAAAAGAAGCCTAGAAATTGTTAGCAGAAGTTTTGTAATCTTGCAGTTTTCTAATGCACTGAGTGAACTTGCCCCCCAGAAAAGCATTTGTTGAGACGGAGACTTTCAAGCACAGTTTTGCAAACTCTAAACCGTGTTATAAAAGACAAGAATCAGGAACAGCCAGCTGGAGTGAGGAATCAGGGAGGTGTGGAGAAGCAAGGAGCTTCCACACTCTTGCTAGTGTGGCCCTTCCAGCACATGGGGCCGTAGAGCTGCGCGGAATTTTAGATGACATTTAAATATGAAGCATCTTAACTTAGGTTCCCCTGAAACAAAGATTCAAGTACAAGTAATTTAGTGGGAGTTACAGGAAACGCCATCTGGAGAGTAGAGGACAATGAGGCCAGGAAGGAAGAAAAGACAATCGACAGAGGATGTTGTCTGCAAGCCTAGCAACCCCTGTGAACAGCTGGAATGCATTTCCCATGGATTCACTCCACAGTGGTGTCACAGTACCTTAAGCTCCACCCACCACCTCTTCCCCCCCAAAAAGAGAAGATTTACCTTCCAGATCCCATCACCCATCGGTGAGAGCTTCATATCCTGGCACTTTTGTTAGTTGCATGCATGCAAGATTCCAGAAAGAAAAACAACCCCAGGCATAGAGAGATACAGAAATTGGCAAGTCAGAAGGGACAATACATTGTACCAAAGAAAACAGGGAGTGAGTTCGAGACCAACCTGGTCTACAGAGCTAGTTCCAGGACAGGCTCCAAAGCCACAGAGAAACCCTGTCTCGAAAAACCAAAAAAAAAAAAAA
>NC_022022.1:13803621-13816298 GCF_000317375.1 Microtus ochrogaster
TCTACAAGAGCTAGTTCCAGGACAGGCTCCAAAACCACAGAGAAACCCTGTCTCGAAAAACCAAAAAAAATAAAAAATAAAAAAAAAAATAAAACCAGAACACCCGGAGCTCAGGGCAAGTATGCTTCTGCCTTAGCCACTCCTTCTATGACCTCATCCAGTCCCATGGCTCTTGACTGATCTGCATGCAATCTTGCAAATGTTATTATTCTCCAAGCCCAAAACTTCTGATGCTAAAAATAAAAAGCTTACTCCCTGTACAATCACCTCATTTGATTAACGGTGGGCCTTAGACCTTGGATTTATCTTCAACACCCTCGTTTACATCACGCTACACCTCAAGTCTGCAGAGTCTGCAGCGTATCCTGCCACCTGTATCTTAACTCTGTTTTCAGAGCTAGGAATGGTAGCTCACACCTACAATCCCCACCCCTGGGAGGGAGAGGCAGGAGCATGGGTTCAAGGTCAACCTTAGCTACTCGGTAAATGTCTTGGTTACTTTTTCTATTGCTGTGATAAAATACTATTACCAGGCAATTTAGAGAAGAGTTTATTGGGGGCTTTGAGACAAACAGACAGACAGACACAAACACACACACACACACACACACACACACACAGAGAACACATGTAGTTTGGAGGGAAAAGTGATGTGGGTGGCAGGGGAGCAAGTGAAGAGAAAGGAATGGGGGGTGATCAAAACATTATTTGAACTAATGAAGTTCTCGATAAAATTAACAGTGATAAAATACACTATTATCTATTTGGAAAGGATATCCGGTTTTCTGGAGCAATTTGTTCCTTTCACAACTGCTATGAAGCTCAGGTGAAGAAAATTATAGGCAACCTGATCCCCACATCAGCCTTCACTTTGCTCTGCTACCTCTCTTTCTGCTGCCTCCCTGCCTCGCAGTCCTTCAGCGAAACCCTAGGTCTGAGCACAGAGGACAGTTCCCACTCGGAGCCCCTGACCCGTGGCTTCAGCCCAGCCCCTCATTCAGGCCCTTGCAGCTTTGCTGTCTGCGCTGCTTTGTAGGAACTACGCTCCTCTCCTCTGTCAAACCGGAACAGATGAAAGAGCCCTGAGGCCCCGGACTGAGAAAGCATTCCAGGTACTGGTTGCAGGCACCAGGTGCCAGTTCCTATTCTTACTCAGTAGGACTCTGAATATTTGTAGTCCCGGGCAGCTGTATGAGCAGTGTGAAAGGGTATCATAGAATGAGGTTGATTAACAGCAGGACCTCTGCATACCTTCCGAAAGTTTCTAAAATGTAGGACTATAGTACTGACCTAAACGTATGGCGGACCTTGACATTTTAAAGAGTATTTAACTTTTCCATAGCTTCTAAAGGATGGAAGAAACACACACATACACACACACACAAAATTGGGCAGCCATCTACTGTGCAATGAATTCAGAGAAGTCAGAAATAAAAGGGTTTCTGTAAGACACTCTAATTTTTATGGGAGAAAAGTGATGCTCTGGTCTCGATGACAAACAGGACAAAGGGACAAAGGGACACTTGCTCACAAAAACATCTGCACCTGTCAAGCTTGCCTTTTCAAGAAAGGGTGACACCTTTGACATTTAACCCACTAGACACTGCTATCGACCACGCACATGAAGGCATTACAATTCACTGGCAACAGAACAGATATGAACTCCACTCAAGTTATCCTGCCTAAAAATGCCTCCAGGTGTGTTAAAGACACCCACAGGCACACACATGTCTCAAAATCCCAAAAACGAAACAGGCAAATCAATGGCTTATGGCAAACACAAGTCATTTTTAAAACCCACGGGGAGCAAGGAAACCAGCTTCTGAGTTCTAGATTCTGAATTCCCACTGACCTGCGATTTGTGGGGCCCATACCTCCTCCTCTTCATAGGGATATCCTCTTGGGCTGTACGGACCCCACATATTCTGAGTTACCTTTTCATTCTTCTGGGTGGCACAGGCCTGTTGTACTCAGGTGAGAAGACAGAGGAATTCGTCCCTATCACATGGGCAGAGGTGGTATTCGATTACCTTCTATCGGCTAGATTATGGGGTTAAGGAACTTGATCAGCTTACAGTCTGTGAGTGTTCAGACACAGTAGTGCAAGCAACGGGGTGGATGCCGGTGCACTCCTGCATTGAGGAGGCACCAAAATTTGACAAAGAATGCAGTCGGATACTAATTTTTTTTTTCTAAATCATAACTGCCCTGTTAGTAAAGGAGAAGTGGGGGCGGGGGAGGCCGAAGCAGTGAAGTCTTCAGCAGTGAAGGCGGACCGGCTGTGCAGGACCGGCTGTGCAGGCGCTTGTCAGCCTGCATCTGCTATTTATAGCGCTACCATTGACTCTGTGTCAACACAGCCATCTCCGGACTGGAGATGACTAACAGTTTGGGTTGATTTGGTTTAATTAGATTGGATTAATATGGCCACCGCACAGTTGCGTGGGAGGACCATTAATTAGCCATCTCAACTAGATGTTGTTGTTTTTAAGTGTAAAACGCTCTTTCCCCAAATTTGGATTAAATGTATGCACTTGTATGGCAACCCTCTTCTCCCTCAGATTCCCACCAGAAGCCTGTGGCCCACACAAGCTCACGAAAGCAGCTGCTAGCGAGCTCAAGGGGGAGTTCCACATCTGAGCTAAAGGGGTCACTTGTGGTGAAGATGAAGAGGCACAATTCCTGGGGTCAACAGAAAGCCCTTCTCTGCCACTGGCAGTGAGCCCTTGGGCCAAGCTTTGAGATTTCTTTTCTTTTTAGTGCCTTGTCTCTTTGGCAGCTCTGGCATCGAACCCGGAGCTTCGCGCATGCTAGGCAACTGTTATACCTTTCCCCCAGCCCTTGTGTGGGTTTCTTCCTTTGGTTAGGAAAATTTCATTTCAACAGGGAAGAATGTGTATCCAGCTCCCCCACCACCACCAAGTATGCTGTTGAGTTTGTGGCAGTCATGGGGGTCAGCTTATCTGGAGTGCGTTGGATAAGCCTCAGCCTGGGAAAACCCCCTTCATTACCGTGGCATCTCCCCTGCCAGGTAAGGATTTGTGTGTGTTTCTTTATTCCACCAAACTCATCTCACCTCTAAAATCAAGCTAATAATGATGTCTACCCTTTGGGGGTTTCAGAGTTCAATGATATGGTCAGCTGAAAGTATTATCAGAATGCCTGCCACAGCCTGAGCAACAAATGCCAGACATTATTATTGGAACTTGCAATGGGTATTGGCTAAAGGAAACTTTGTAGACTGGTTCTACTGGATACGTTCAGATCAGCATATACAGCAGTCGGGGGGGGGGTGTTTAAACCTCAGTTCTATTCACAATTTCTTCAGGGACAGAGCCCAGGGCCCTTGCATATGACAGGCGAGCATCCTGCCTCTGAGTCACACCCCCAGTTGATAATTTGGTTCTGTTGATAATTTGGTCTCAATAATTCCTCATTATAGGAGGCTGCCCTGTGTACCATGTTATGGTTAGTGGCATATGGAGGAGCTTTCCTGAACCTCAGCTGAAGAACTAAGCAGATTATACTGGCTTGTACTGTGGGATGGTTAGTGGCATATGGGGGGCTGTTCTGTGTACTGTGGGATGGTTAGTGACATTTGATGGGGGGGGGTTGTCTATGTACTGTGGGGTGGTTAGTGACATTTGGGGTAGCTGTTCTGTGTACTGTGGGATAGTTAATGGCATTATGGGGGTTGTCCTGTATACTGTGGGATAGTTAGTAATATTGAAGGGGCTGTCCTGTATACTGTAGGCTGGTTAGGGGCATGCCTGACTTCCAACCACTGTATCACCTCTTCACAACTGAAACAAAACCTCTTCAGATGTTGTAGAAGGTCTCAGAGTGGCAAGTTCACCCCATTTTGAGAATCTCTATAAAAAACACATCATCTTTACCATATCATTCTTCCTATTGTCTGCTTAGTTATTTCCTCTCTATAGCTAAATGATAAATTACATAGCAAAAAGTCTTAAAATGACTTTTCCTTTATCATTAATATAAGACTATGAAGAAAACCAGTGTCACACTTACTTCCATGATCTCAGTGCCAGGCACATGATGGAGAAATGGACTGATGGCTACACATTTGAACATTTTTCAGATGGATGGGCAAAGAGATGGATGAATGGTGTCATATTAGATCAGCTGTCAACTTGACACAGACCTAAGTCATCTGGGAGGTGGGAACCTCAACTGAAGAACTGGCCAGAATATACTGACTTGTGCCTGTGGGGTATCTTCTTAACTGTTAAGTGATGTAGGAGGGTCTGGCCCACTTCTGGCAATGCCATCTCCAGCCGGGTGGGCCTGGCCTGTTTAAGAAAGATAGCTGAACAAAGCAGAGGGAGCAAGCTAGCAAGCAGCATTCCTTCACGGTCTCCACTTCCTAACTCCAGGTTCCTGGCCTTGATGTCCTCCCTCGGCTTACCTAGTAATGGCAGTGTGATGTGATATAAACCCTTTCCTCCTCAAGTTACTCTTTAGTCATAGTGTTTATCAAAGCATCAAGAAGATAACTAGGACAGAAGGATACATGTTTGAACATTTCAGGTGTGTGTGTGTGTGTGTGTGTGTGTGTGTGTGTGTGTGTGTGTATGCACCTTTGAGTATTTTCACTTTGTTAAACCATTGTGCTCACCAGTACACTCTGACTCCAGTACACTCAGGAAGGATCTAAGTTTGGCTGCACACCCACTCACAGAGCCAAAGAAACATGGCAAGCTGGCCCAGCATTGGAACTTGAAGAGAAGAGCAAAGCAGAAGCCCCCATCCACAGACCTTCGGGGTAAGGAGTCAGAGGCTAAACACAGATTGTCTCCAGGAAACTGGGCCAAGGTCCTTGCTGGGGTCAGAACAAGAGAGGAGCAGAGACTGGGAACAGGAAGTGGCCCAGGAAACTCCCACAGGCAGGCAGAAGGGGATTAGGGCATTCCAGGCAATACTGTGTGATATGATCAAGATGGGCTGAGACGTGTCTGAATTAACCCCTGCTAGCCTAGCATCTATTACAGTCTAGTCGATATTGTCCAGGATGGAGATAAACAGGGTAAAGAAAACTTTTCCTTAGACATTACTATCACTTTCTTAATGGCCCATTGATCAAAAGTATTTCATTATGTGAAGAGCAGCATAAACGCACAACAAAATACCCCACGATCCGCGTCGTTCAGCAAACAGTTATCAAGTGAACATCATTTCAGCTCTTTCCATATGAATCAAAGGATGATGCAAGCATGCAGGTGATTGCCTGATGTTTCCAGAGCATACAAGCGAGAGTTCTTAAATCCCTGGTTATTTGCTCCTGAGACATAAGTTGGTAAACAAACACGGGTCTCCCGAGTCATGCCATGTACACTCACTGTTTCCTTCATACCTCAAGCACGGCTTACAGGCACTCGTTGTTTTATTCAATTAAGACTTACACGCTTTTAGTTTTGTGGGAACGGTGATGATATTGAAATATACAGTAGCTTCACAGAAGAAGTTTCTTCTGGGGGCTCTGAATTGGGCAAAGCTGCATGCGTATTTCCCCTAAGAAGCTGAGTGTTGAGAAAGGTGAGGAGGGACCGATGTATACAGATCACGTCTCCCTTTCCACTGGAATCCTAGACCAGTCCTGAAACTTAACTCTAGGGGTTCGCTTGAGTTCTACTTTCATGCCCGGCCATGACTTTCTACTCTGGTTCTTATTTCTCTGGGCCTGATTTATAGGTTGTTATTTTAAAGCCCGTGTTTATTATGTTATAGCTTACTATTTCCAAGTCTGTCACTTGTTACTGTAAGTGACCTCACATACTTTGGAAAAATGAGGCAAGAGCTGAATAAAAATGAAATAAAACAATGATCAAAAAATTCTACCTAGCCCTGTAAAAGACGGGGCGAGAACAGTCTTGGGTAGATAATATATGGGAAAGAAGCATTAGGAAGCTCACAGTATTGTTCATTCATTTAATTACGTATTTGCCTACTTTAGTTTTCAGAGCTTATTGATTTTTTTTTTTTTTGCATTTTCGAGACAGGGTTTCTCTGTAGCTTTTGGTCCTGTCCTGGAACTAGCTCTTGTAGACTAAACTCACAGAGATCTACCTGTCTCTGTGTGGGATTAAAGGCGTGCACCACCATGGCCCGGCTAGAGCTTATTGATTTTGAGAATTCATGATTTAAAAAAAAAAAAAACAGCATTCAATTAGGGAAGTAACCCGGTAGTAGAGCACCTTCGAAGTGTGCCCAAGAGCCTGGGTTTGGTCAGAGCCCTAAAAAGGCAAAGCAAACAAACATCTTTTGGAAGGGTTAACACACTGTTCAGTTTCCTGGGTAGCTTTACAGGACAGTGTCTGAGAAGGTGCTATGAGAAGAGACACAGAAAGGACAGGGAGGGTAGACTCGAGGATTAGCCTCACTTTGTAATTTATAAACAGGGCTCTGAAGCCATGTTATCATTTCTTTATCAAACCCGGAGACCACCCACTTCCGCCCTCCTGAAGAGATAACTCCAGCAAAGGAACTGCGCTTCAAGAGAAGCCTTTGGCCAGTGTCTAGCCAACCTTCAATGCATCCTAGCATAATATAACACAAATGTTTAGTTATTCAATCTAATTCAGCATCAGATTCCCAAATGTAGGTGGAGTCATTGATGAAATCGTATTGTTACTAAAAACATTATCCCTGGGCTTGATGAGATGACTCATGAGGAGTGTGGGACTGTAGACATGGCTCAGTGATTAATAAGACAGCTCGTGACCACCTGTAACTCCAGCTCCAGGGGACCCAACACCCTCTTCTTGTCTCTGTAGGCCTCTGAATTCACATGTGAATACCCATACAAAGGTACATGCTTAAATAGAAAAATTTCCATTTAAAATTGTTTCTTTAAGAAAATATTATCCCTGGTTAAATCTGAATAGTCAAGTGTGAGCTGAATTCCGCATGCTGTTCATCCTTTGAAAACAATAAAGAGTTTATTCTACGGACAAGTACAGAGGGTCGATTTCCAAATATGCCCATGCCCAAATATGCCTCTTTGAAAAGAGCCTATACTCCCTAGTGTTTGGTGGAAACCAGTTGAATGAACATGGTTTGAGTTTCTACTCTCTTCAAGATCATTTGTAGAGTGACTTACGTGGCTCTAGAAAGTTCTTTGAACCTCAGAAACAGAAAGTTGAGAGTAGCAGCTAAACTCATCATTTTAACTGATAGCTCTCTTACAGTAACTGGGGTGGGGGTGGGGGGATACCAGGCTTAGCCCTGGAAAAAAAAAAGGGGGGGGAGTAATGTTGAATAGAAGTCAACATTCTGAAAGGAGAAGTGGAGGGGGACGGGATTAACTTCTAGCTCTTGGTTTTGCCCAGCCGCAGCTCTGGCTTTCCAACTTCTCTGTTCTAGGAAGTTGCTAGCCAATCTTTTTTTTTTTTTTTTTTGGTTTTTCGAGACAGGGTTTCTCTGTAGCTTTCGAGCCTGTCCTGGAACTAGCTCTGTAGACCAGGCTGGTGTCGAACTCACAGAAATCCACCTGCCTCTGCCTCCCGAGTGCTGGGATCAAAGGCATGCACCACCATCGCCCGGCGTTGCTAGCCAATCTTAAAATTAATACTAAAATTGCCATTGTTGGTTTCTGCTGGTTGTCTAGTACGATCCTTTCCAGGTTACATCTGCATTTAAATGAATTCTCTGTAGATTCTATGACAACCCAATGCTATAATTTTTTTCCCAGTCACTTCAGTAATTCCATTCCTTGTATCTCTGCTGGTTTTTTTAAAAAAAATAATATTTGCGTTTTGTTTGTTTTGTTTTTAGAGACAGGTTTCTCTGTAGCTTTGGAGCCTGTCCTGGAACTAGCTTTTGTAGACCAGGTTGACCTCGAACTCAAAGAAATCTGCCTGCCTCTGCCTCCAGAGTGCTGGGATTAAAGGCGTGTGCCACCACTGCCCAGCTTGGCAAACTTTCTGAGAAGCAGCAGGTTTGCAGGGAGACGGAGGAGGAGGGGGCTTGGGTTGGAGCTTCCACCTGAACTCAGCTCTCTTGATCTCACCCTCTTGGGGTCCACTTTCCTTCCTTTTGCTGGTACGATCTTGAATTTGATTTTGTGTTTGTTGACTCTCCCAAATCTCCAGTTTCACCTGTGCAGTTGTTTGTATTCAGGTGCGGTTTCATTTTAGCTTGTAAATCGATGAGCCCAGCTGTCCACTACTCTAAACTTTTCCAGCAGGAGGTATCTTTGAAGACAATGAGATTATCCAACCCACCCAACCTGGGAGTGCACTCTTCTGAAAAGAGAACACCCTCAAAGACTCCGGACAGGGGTAGAGGTTTATTCTTTCTTCACAAGGAAGACAATGTTCAACTTCTGACAGGACACACTGACAATTCACTTCTAGCATTCCAGTAATCTCACACAGCTCTGATATAGCAAAAAGGGAGAGGAAAAAAAACTAGAACATTAGAAATAAATTTAGTAGTATCTATGTTAGAAAGTCAAACCAAGACTATCCCTGGATGACTCTTTCCAGTTTGAGCATCAGTTGTGATTGAAGAACATAGTCCTTTGCCTGGAAGCTCCACGGGGTCTTCTGAACAGCTCAGCCCTGGCTCTTAAGTGGCTTTTTTTTCTCTGAGCATTTAATCTTATCATCTTCAAACCAGGCCAGGCAGTACACATTCCACAGACATGCTGTCACCAGGCCCAAGGTTGAGAGTGGACTTTGTCTCTCCAGCTGGTCTGTCTTGTTGCCCTCAAAAACAAAAAGCAAATCAAAACAACAACAACAAGAGCCAAAGAGATATAAACTAAATTCTGAGGTTTTCCTGCTAACATTGTGGAGCTGAAAGGGACCAAAGCAAATGAGGGAGAAGACGACCACAAAGATCAAGAAACCCCACAGCTCGCCCAACGTAACAGTCTCCCTCAGTTATGTCCCTGGGGTAGAAACTAGAACGGATTCCTGTTTTCCCCTTTGTTCTGTGTGGCCTGGTTTTGTTTGTTTTGTTTCTATTTTGTTGAGACAAGGTCTCATTCTCTAGCACAGGCTAGCCCAGGACTGATATAAAGCTGTTTTTGTACTGCGTACCTCCTCCCTCCCAGGGAGGCCCCCAGAGTTGCAGTTATGTGCCACTACGCCTTGCCTTCTCTTCTTTATACAGAGTTGAATCTGCCAAACTTCTTGCTTCCTTTTTGCTCCTACCTAAAGGGGGAAAGTGTACTCGTTCATGCCCTGCAATGTTATTTTTAAATGGCATAATCAATGCAGAACAGCAGGCGGCACTCCCTCTATTCAGCCCTCACAACGTACAAGAATAATCGAGATGGGGAAAGTGGAGGGAGAAATGGACCGATGGGTGTGAGTGTTTGCTGCACAAAGATAGAGACCTGAGTTTGAATCCCAGCACCCAAATACAAAGCCAAGTATGGCCACAGGGATGCCTCTAGCCTGAGCTTTGTGAGAGGCACTCTGGGGCTTGGTGGCTCCAGGTTCAATGAGAGACTCAAAAATGAGTAATACAAAATATGATGGAGCAAGACGCCTGATGTCCTTTGGTCTTCACCTGGGCACAGGTACACACAACCACACATACATGCACATGTACCATACGTATATACACAAAGACACACAGACGCCCACAAAAAGAATAATCAGCTCACAATAGTACTCGATACATTGTTGTTAATGTGTCAGCAAAGGTCATGGAAGTCAGAGCTAGGGAGATGGCTCAGAGGTTGAGAGAGCTTGCTGCTTGTTGAGATGACCCGAGTTCCACTTTCAGTGCTCTTGCAAGGCAGATCACAACTACGTGTAGAAGTTCCAGCTCAAGGAGGTCCAAGCCCTCTCCGAGACTCCACAGCATCTCACTGACGTCGCACACACCCATAGACAGACACACACAAGTCCAGTTCATCAAAATGAAACCCATCTTTAAAAAGAAGCTCATGACCCACACTGGAGCACCGGACTGAGCTCCCAAGGTCCCAATGAGGAGCGGAAGGAGGGAGAACATGAGCAAGGAACTCAGGACCACGAGGGGTGCACCCACCCACTGAGACAGTGGAGCTGATCTATTGGGAGCTCACCAAGGCCAGCTGGACTGTGACTGAAAAAACATAGGATAAAACGGGACTCTCTGAATATGGCGAACAATGAGGGCTGATGAGAAGCCAAGGACAATGGCACGGGGTTTTGATCCTACTTCATGTTCTGGCTTTGTGGGAGCCTAGCCAGTTCGGATGTTCACCTTCCTAGACCAGGATGGAGAGGGGAGGACCTTGCACTTTCCACAGGGCAGGGAACCCTGACTGCTCTTCAGACTGGAGAGGGAGGGGGAGACGAGTGGGGAGTAGAGGAGAGGAGTGGGAGGAAGGGGAGGGAAATGGGAGGCTGGGGGGAGGTGAAAACTTTTTTTTCTTTTTCTCAATAAAAAATTAAAAAAAAAAGAAGAAGCTCATGGAAGGAGGGTAGACAGCAGCTGAGCAAGTCTTCTCTCTCACAGTTTTGACTTCTGCTCTGAAAGTCACTTCTGCCCAGCACTTCTGTAAATTCTTGGCCAATGTCTTTCAACTACATCTGAAATTGCAGAGTTACCCCCAACAAAAAAAGCAAAAGTCTCAAGGTATGCCTAGGCCAAATACACTCCTGAGAGTCTTTTTTGACTTTAAAAAAAAAAAAAAAGCACCATAGTAATGCACAGGCTTTGCCCTAAGAGCAGCAGAGAAACACTCGTTCTTCAACAGTATATTCAAGTGTTCAGGGTGTGGGCTTGGTGCCCATTTTCTGGATTTGAAAATCGGTTCCCTGGGAATGAGTTTGCCTCGGCATTTCTACATCTGTTACTATATCCTGACTATAGTGAGGATTCCACGAATAAATATATGAAACACTAAGAACAGTCCCTAGGATATTGATATTGTTCATAGCTCCATTAGTATTAGATTTATAGGATAACTTACTCTTCATCTTCATTTTTTTTTTTTTTTTTTAGTTTTTTTCGAGACAGGGTTTCTCTGTGGCTTTGGAGCCTGTCCTGGAACTAGCTCTGTAGACCAGGCTGGTCTCGAACTCACCATCTTCAGGTTTTTTTCTGGCAAAATCTCATTCTAGACTGGCATTCCAGCCTTCAGGTCCCTACACAGTGGATAATGGCTTCAAACTTCTCATCCTCCTACCTCCAAATCACGAGTGCTGTGATCACAGGCATGAGCCACCATGCCTGGTGTACATAGTGCTGGGAACCAAACCTGGAGCCTTGTGCATGCAAGGCAAGTTCTCAAACAACTGAGCTCCATCCCCAGCTCAAGAACCTTTTCAAAGGACTGTTTGTTTCATCATGCTGGAGGTGTTTCTCTCTGAGAAGTGATTAATAATTTCCAAGTTGTAAAAATACAATGGCTTCTTCTAAATTTTAACCCTTTTCTTAGTAAAAATTTCTAAAGCACTAAATAGTAGTTACAGACTTCTTATTTTATGTTGTATTTTATGTGTGTGAGTATTTTGCTTGCATGTATGTCTTTGTACTGTATGTGTGAAGCATACATGAGGCCAGCAGAGGGTGTCGGATCCCCTGGAGCTGTTGTTTGTTTGTCGATGCTGAGACTCAAACCCGGGTCCTCTGAAAGAACAGCCAGCAGTGCTTAACCACGAAGCCATCTCTACAGGCTCCTACTTATACTTGTCTTTAAAAGAAGGAAGAAGAGGAGGGAGCAGTAGGAAGAAAGGGAGGAGGAGGCAGAGGGGAGGAGAGAGGAAGGTGGAGAATAAGAAAAAAAGAGAGAGAAAACGAATTACCCCTAACTCACAGCCAAGCTCTACTTTGATTCTTTATTTTCCCAGTGCCATCTGTCCTGTCCCCCAGATCTAAGAATTGATTAAGCATTTAAAGTTCAGTATTGTGGAATATGTACCTGCGACAAGGCGCTTATAACACAGAAAATGAGCGCTTCACGTTGGAGCTACTCAACAGATAATTGTTGAGTGGATGAATGAAAATAATTGGGTCTACTCAGAGATAACATGTAATTCTAGGAGACAGCATGTAATTAAGGACCGAAATCTACAGTACATTGGAAATTCAGAGAAGACTGTAGTGGGGGCTGGAGCGCTCAGAAAGGTTACTTGGAGAAAGGTTGATTTGGACTGTATTAATAAACGCGAGGGACTCGAAAAGGCAGAATGGGAGGGGAAAGGGCTAAAGCAAAAGGAAAAGGGGGACAAAATCTCAAAGACAGGAAGGAGAATCGCATCTCCTGCAGCAGAGAAGAAACGGCATGGCAACAGAGAAATTGTGCCAGCCTTAGTGAGGTTTAATAAGCTCTCAGATGGGGCTGGAGAGATGGCTCAGTGGTTAAGAGCACTGCCTGTTACTTCCAGAGGTCCTGAGTTCGATTCCCAGCATCCACATGGTGGCTCACAACCATCTATAATAGCCTGCAGGCATACATGCAAATAGAAAATTGTATACATAATAAATAAATAATAAAAATAATAAGGCTCTCAAGAAGCAGATATGGCCAGGCGGTGGGCAGCGGCATGTGCTTTTAATTTCAGAAGTCCGGAGGCAGAGGCAGATGGATCTCTGTGAGCCTGGTCCACATAGTGAGTTTCAGGACAGCCAAGGATATGTAGAGAAACATAACCTATTTGAGACACATATCTCAAAACACACATACACACACACACACACACACACACACA
>NC_022022.1:13816398-13830663 GCF_000317375.1 Microtus ochrogaster
TTTTTTGGTTTTTCGAGACAGGGTTTCTCTGTGGCTTTGGAGCCTGTCCTGGAACTAGCTCTGTAGACCAGGCTGGTCTCGAACTCACAGAGATCCGTCTGCCTCTGCCTCCCAAGTGCTGGGATTAAAGGCGTGCGCCACCACCGCCCGGCTCCGAGTTCATATCTTAAGTGGGTCTTTGTTGAAAAGAATCTTGAGGGCAGCAAGAGCCAAGGACTGAGCTAGGTAGGAGACAGCCGAGAGCTGGTTATGGTTTATAACGTTGTTCACAAGCTGAGGACCAACAACCAAGACCAAAGACAGACTCGTAACTGTTTACCCAGAATCAGGGTGGGGTAGAGAATCAGGTGGCAAGTGACTCTGAGCATAACTGAATGAGACCACGAGTTCCGTACTTCTTGGCCCAGGACTCGCATAAAGGGTCTTGGGTCTGGCTGTAGTTGGCTTGTAGTTTCCTTTCTATAAAAGGCCCAGTGTTTGCATTGCTCTTTTAAGTATTTTACTATAGCTGTGGCTGACCTACTGTCCTTGCTTACAAGCTACGTCTGCTCTAGCTGAAAAGGCTAAGCAAACGCCATGACGGGATCCTAATAACCTGGCTGGAAACTAGTCCCCAGTCTCCACTTCCTGAAACTAAACAGGCAGTATCTGAGAAAGCCCATGAACAAAGGACAATCAACCAACAACACTGCTGACAGCAGGGACAAGGGGAACTGCATGTACTAAGTCTGAGCCAGCCCCCTGCAGCATCTCAACGACCAAATAGGAACAGATCCCGAGATCTGTCCACACACACCCAAAGATGAACAACACTGTAGCCTTAGCCAGTCCCTGCTAGCCCTAACCAATCAGAAATGTGCTAATATAATTGCCACTTGCTTAAGCCAATCATAGACAGAATGATCTGTTTTTGGAATTCATTTAGCTGTGTATAAAAGGAGCCTGCTAGCGTCTTTCGGGGTCGCCATTTTGTCTTGGGTCAGATGCGCAGCCCCAGCCTGCTGGAACATTTGGCTCTTGAGAACTAAACACTCTTGCTGATTGTGCCCACATCTGGTGGTCTTTTATGGGGCTTCTCGTGGACCCTAACACTAGCAATCGCTTTAAAGTTTGGAGGATGTTACACAGCCTTCTCAGATACTGAATTGGATCCTGGAAAGGAAACGCGACTGCAGTATAAAACCCGGTTAAATCTGAATCAACTATAGTTTACTGAGTGTTATTATCCCGATAAGAATCAATTCAGCTGATTATCTACCAGCCGATGCGCGAACCACTAGAAGGACTAAATGTTACTAAATGGGAGGTACAAACTTTCTATATTGCAATCCTGTGTCTCTAAACAGAAGTACTCTAAAGTGAGAAGCTTATTTTAAAATAACTCCCAACCAAGACATGCATGCCAGGCAGGAGGATCGCGAGTTGGAGGGCAACCTAAGCTACATACTGGAGATCCTTTCTTAGAAAGCAAAGCAAGACAGTCTTTCCATATAGCACAAACCAAAAGGCCCCCTGAAAGAAAAAAAACTGTACAAGTGTGAAGAATGTGACTATCTCTCACAGATATGTTCTGTGCTCTGTGCACTTACGTTTCTTCATCCCTTTAAGAAACTGGCTCTTCGCTGGGGGGTGGTGGCGCACAGCTTTAATCCCAGCACTTGGGAAGCAGAGGCAGGCGGATCTCTGTTGAGTATGAGGCCAGCCTGGTCTACAAGAGCTAGTTCCAGGACAGGCTCCAAAACTGCAGGGAAACTCTGTCTCGAAAAACCAAAATAAAATAAAACTAAAAAGAAGGGGCCAGGCTGGAGCTGGAGATAAAGACACTTGCTGCCAAGTTTGGCTGCCGTTCTCAATCCCTGAGACCCACATGGTGGGAGGAGAGTACAGACTCCTGCAAGCTGTCCCCTGAGCTCCACCTACACCCCACAGCACACATCTACTCACAAATAAAAACTAAAATTAAATAAATGCAAAATGGTTTTCAAGGCTTATGTTGTCCACTGAACCACCAATGACCAGGGTTCCTAGAGTGGCTTGAGAAAAGAAGACCAGGATAAGGGAGCAGGGACGGAGCTCATTAAGTAGAGTCTTTACCTAACTCATACAGTGCCCTGAATTCAGTCCCGGCATCCCATTAAACAAGGTAGTGTCATGTATCTGCCATCCCAACATCAAGAGGCACAGATACCCTGGGATACACAGCAAATGGCTAGCCTGGGCTATCGGACACCTTGTCTCCAAAACAAATAAACATAAAACAAAATAAAAACTGGGAGGGGTTGGTTAGTTAATTATATTTTGAACTTAAGAACTGCTTTTGTTTCCATTGCATAAATATACGTCAGTGCATAGACTCCCAGGGCACCTCTTCCATCAACAGTCACTGTGTCCTCAGGACCTTCCAAGTCCATGGAGATTCAGCTCTTGTCTCTCCTCAGTATCTAAGCACAGCATGGGGCCTCATGCTTCTTAGGTCAAGACAAGCAACAATAACAGAGTGAAAGGGAAGAGAACGTGAGAGCAGGCAGTGGAGGAAGGGAATTGGAACAGTAAGATGAAGCTTTAAGGTTCATGACCAAAAATACAGGAAAAGGAGCTGCTGCTGAAATCAGGAACCATGCATTGAATGGTTCTCCTGGGACTCACGTTGCCTTTGCTAACGTGAAATGAAGATAACTCTCCGTGCTCCTGCTTTTATGGAGCTCTCCTGTCTTACTTAGAGTTGTCACTGCTGCAGTGAAACACCATGACGAAAAACAACTTAGGGAGGAAAGGGTTTATTTGGCTTACACTTCCTCATCAGTGTTCACAGCTGAAGGAAGTAAGGACAGGAATTCAGATAGGGCAGGAACCTGGAGCAGGAGCTGAAACAGAGACCATGGAGGAGGGCTGCTCATTGGCTTGTTCCCCTTGGCTTGCTCAGCCTGCTTTTTCTTACAGAACCCAGAACCACCAGCCCAGAGGTGGCACCATCCACAACTAACAGCATCCAGCTGGATGCATTTGGGTCTCTCACACCCGTCTCAGGGTCACTGCTGCTGCTGTGAAAAAATACCATGACCAAAGCAACTTGGGGAAGAAACTTGGGATTGATTTCACTCCCTGTTCATTATCAAAAGCAGGGGACTCAAGCAGGGTGGGAAGCTGGAGGCAGAAGCTGAGGAGTGCTGCTTACTGCCTTGCTTCCCATGGCTTCCTCAACCCGCTTTCTTATAGAATCCAGGACCACCAGCCCAAGGAAGGCATCACTCACAATGGAATGGATCCTCCCCCATCAATCACAAATTAAGAAAATTATAGCCAAATCTTAGGGAGGCATTTTCTCAATTGAGGTTCCCGCCTCTCTGATGACTCTAGTTTGTGTCAAGTTGACAGAAAACCAGCCAGGATATACACCATTTCCTTATCTTCCAACAAGCAAGCAGATACCAAGCAGGGCAGGAGTGTAGCTAAGTAGTAAGTACTTGACATCCATCCGCTCAAGGCTCTAGCATGTCAATAAAACAGTAAACAAATAAGCTATGGATTTCGTAGACTTCTTAGTTCATTTTTGTTCTAGTTCCTGTTTAAGTTTTCTTTCCTAAAAGAGTCATTTTTGTCTCAGACCTAGAACTTGTAGATCTGAGTAAGCCCAGAACACAAATAAAGACCCAAAGGGGTAGGGCGGTGGTGGCGCACGCCTTTAATCCCTGCACTCGGGGAGGCAGAGGCAGGCGGATCTCTGTGAGTTCGAGACCAGCCTGGTCTACAAGAGCTAGTTCCAGGACAGGCTCCAAAACCACAGAGAAACCCTGTCTCGAAAAACAAAAACAAAAAAAAAACAAAAACAAACAAACAAAAAGACCCTAAGGAATCATGCGGGTTTATCATGCTATCCAGGGGAGGGGTTGGGTAGATTCACTATCTACTGAAGAACCACACAGCTTGCCTTTCTGCCCTCTGCTCTCTGATTTGGAGACAATCGCATCGTCCTGAGCCTAGGGGTCACACTGGGCTTGCTCGGGGAATTCTGCTTCTGTTCTAGAAAGTAAAGTTAAGTAAGAAGTCTTTGAGGCAGCCTTCCTGAAGGAAACAAATAGAAAGAGAAAGTTGGACAGCTGGCTGGGCAGGGCTTCAGTCGAAGCATTTGGGAGGCAGAGAGGGGCAGCCCTGCTGAGTTCAAGGTCAGACTGGTCTGTGTAGTGAGTTCCAGACCAGTCAGGCCAACCTAGTGAGACTCTGTCTCACAATGATAATAATAAATAATAAAATCCTAAACAACTATTTTGACTATAACCCTTTTTAAAGACAATCACACATCTTCAGTTTTACATTATTTATTGCCTTAATTAGGGTGTCTATTGCTGCAGTAACACTACGACCAAAGCAGCTTGGGGAAGAAACAGTGCCTTAAAGTCTTACAGGTGTCTTTCATCATATACTTCCAGTATACATCCTAATACTCCATCACTGAAGAAAGTCAAGGAAGGAACTCAAAGCAGCAGACTTGAGGCAGGAACCGAAGGAGAAGTCACAGAGACTGCTGATTACTGGCTTGCTCCTCCTGGCTCGTTCACTTTGCTTTTTAGATACCTCAGTACTACCTGGCCATGGGTGGCACCACCCAGAGTGGGCTAGGCCCTCCACCATCAAGAAAATGCCCCGCACAGAGACAGGCATTTTCTCAATTGAATTCCCTCCTCCAAGATGACCTGGACTTGGATCAAGTTGACGCAAAACTAACCAGCATATTTATCTTGTTTTATTTTTTTATGCAAGAGTGGGAACAGAACCCAGCAACTCATACATGCTATGCAAATAAGAGAACTTGAGCCATTTCCCGAGCCCTCTGCTTTTATACATGAGGAAAAGAAGTTTTGTGGCTATCATCCTATCTTCACAGGAAAGTTTAGAGAACCTTACGCTTTAGGCTTTGAGAATCTTAGAGTGTCTTGTGCTAGGGATTGAGCCCAGTTCCGCACATATAACAGGCATTACCACTGAGCTAAACTCTCAGCCCCTTACACTAGCTGTTAAACAGTGCACACCTGGAATAGACCATCCTAGGAAATCTTCCAATTCTTCATACAAAAAACCCCAAAGAAAACAGAATAAAGACACACTATGTTTATAAGTAAAAGAAAAAAAAACCACAGATCTATAGATTTAAGTTGATCCCATTAAAAAATCTAACTCATTTATTTTATAGTGTCTTTACCAGCCAGAATGCAAAGCCAGAAGCAATTCAATTACCCCACATGCAGCTTAAGAACCCTATGGAATACTCTCCCAGGCCTTGCGCTATGATGTCATGCAGACGGTTGCTATCTACGCCATCAACTGCACACGGTGCTGCTGTTTAAACAGCCCATTCCCCTTTAAAGAGCTTTAAGGCCAACAGTCATGGTTCATTTCCATGCATCCAGTTACCCCTGGCACTGCCATTTCTGATGGGCACCCCTTACACCTGCCTGTTTCTTTTGTGTTATTTTCCTTCTCCCTTAGGGACTTCATTTAACATGCTTTTGTAGTACAGATCTACTAAGGTTAGTTATTTTGGCTTTTATGGGTCCCTAGTACTTTGGAGTTTCTCCTTTTGTGTTTGGGGTTTGCTGGGCTTCTAAGGTGCATGGGTTCATAGTTTCCATGACACTCAGAAGGACGCTGCCATTATCTGCTGCCTCCTTTCCTCGGGCACTATGGTTACAGGCAGGTAGTTATACTAGCTCGACTTGCCCCACTGTTTCTGCTTCTGATTTCCCTTAAAGTCAGAATTTTTTCTTCTGTGTGTTTCACTCTGGAGTGTTCTAGTGTTGTGTCTTCAGGTTTACTAACCTATTTTTCTACAATATTTAGTTCCCCTTTAATTACCTTCTGTATCTTGGTCATCTCAGATATCCTAGGAATAGTTTCTGTCTCCTTGTCTTTTGTTTCGCTGTTTGGCTGGTAAGTTTTGTTTGTTTTGTTCGGTTTTAGGTCTTTTTCTTTTATGGCTTTTCTGAAAAATGGTCTCAGGCAGACCTTGAACTCACCATGAAGCCAAAACTAACCTTGAACTACTGATCCACCTCCCAAGTGCTGAGAGTCCAGGCTTGCCCCACTGGGTGTCCCTTGTTCAAGTATCACAGATTTTATCCCTAAATTCTACTTGAGTCCTTTCTATGTGCCCCTTGTCTCTAACCAACCTGTTTAACTTTTCCTTTAGCTTCGGAACACATGGAATACAGTGACAATACTATTTTAGTAGTGTCTGCTAATTCCTATTGAGTTTTGTTCTTGTAGTTCTAATCCTGGTTCATATTTTCCTGTATCCTTGCCTGGTGATGCTTATCTGTTCACTTACTTGTATGCTAAACAGGTTCTCTACTATTCCTTGACTTTGGGATTTTTTTTTTTTATTTTCGAGACAGGATTTCTTTTGGTTCCTGTCCTGGAACTAGCTCTTGTAGACCAGGCTGGCCTCAAACTCACAGAGATCCACCTGCCTCTGCCTCCCAAGTGCTGGGATTAAAGGCGTGCACCACCACCGCCCAGCTACTGCTGGGATTTTTATCTGTTAGGTGGTTGGATTAAAAAAAAAATTCCTTGAATTGGTTCTGAGCCATAATTATGTTACTAGAAAATAATTGTCCTTTAGACGTGTCTTGGCTTTGACACGGCGGCATGACTACCCCAAACACTGCACAGAACACCCTTACCTGTGAATTCTGGTGTTTTCTAATTTGGCAAGGGTTTTAGGCATGGTGGCAGGCAGACTAGCCTTTCAGCCCTGTGTGAGGGCAATTCCTCTAATCCTCTCAAGCAATTCTTTCCCAGCCAACGGTAGTGAGGTTCGATGTTCTACAGAGTAGGTGAGGGTTTCTCTTTAAACTTCATTTTGTGATGCTTTCTCTCATCTCCCTAGTATTCTGTCCTGCCAACTCTAGGCAAGCAAGGCCCTTCAACATTTCATCAAAATCCTCATCTTGACAAGCTACAGTCCATATAAACACAGCTTAGGCAGAGAGTTAGGGACTGTGGGGGAGGGAGGAATCTCCCTAGGGATAGAATGGATAGCTAGGGATGGATGGGGGTTTATGTGCTGGAATGGGAGAGACAAACAGGAAGGAGGAGGGGACAAGGAGACAAGGGAGGGAATATGGGAAAGGACAGAAACACTTGGGCCATTTGAGGATAGTAAGGAACCCTAATACAGTAGAACCTTTTCTAAAGTACGTGTGTATATGAAAATGATCTAAATAAAATTCCCTAGTAACAGGGGAGACAGAGCCCCAGTTGGATATCTCTCATCACCAAGTGAAGCTTCCAGTACCAGGAATGGGTTACATTTAATCAAGCTCTTGGCCAAAGGGGTCCCGTGGAAACTACCAAATAACCCAGGCTGTTGCCAAGGCTCCTGGTGGCTGGTGGCTCTCCCTATTGCTGTAACCTTGCCCATAGGCCACGAGCCTCGGTGGTAAAATATAAAATAATAGAAGTGGGTTAGATATAAGAGCTAGCTAGAGATACACTTAAGCTATTGGCCAAACAGTGTGGCAAATAATACAGTTTCTGTGTGGTTATTTTGTGGTCTGGGCAGCCTGGAACTAACTAACAGCTTCTCCCAATAACCAACCCAGCTACAAGCTCTTTGATCTACAGGGGTGAGCTGCCTGCAAGATACACTGGTGTAACAGTGGCATAAAGCTTGTGGGAGTAGCCAATCAATATATCCAATTTGAGTTAAGGCCCATTCCAGGAGATAGAAACCATAGCCAATACTGCGTGGGTGGCCAAGAACCTGAGACTAGCCCAGGGGCCTAGGGGAAGAACCTACTACTGTTCTGCTAAGGGAATGTAGCAATAAAATGACTGCTAACAACACTCTGCTTTACTCATAGATCTATGCCTTATTCAGCCACCAGAAGAGAAGCTTCCTCCTGCAGGACATGGGGACAGAGACCCACAGCCAGAAAATATGCAGAAAACGAGAGACCTCAGAACACGAAGCCCCCCAAAGGGATGTCTCCATCAAATCTCTCCCCTCGGGGCTCAATGGATATCTCTTTCATTACTCTCCCCCTCCTTCCTGCTCCCAAGTCAACCAATCCGATCCCTCATACCCCACCACCCATTTTTTTGCTTTCTAATGAGAGAAAGAAAGGGTAGGAATTTGGTGGGAGAGGAGATGGCGGAAACTGGGAGTAGGGGGAGGGGAAACTGCAATCAGAATATATTGTATGAAAAAATCTATTTCAATTTAAATAATATTCTCACCTTGGGGAATCTCCACAGGATCCACCTGGGTTTCTTCTCAGTGTGCTATGGCCTGAGAACTTTATCCTGGCTGCAAGGAACAATCTGTGCTTGTTTTCCATATCTCAAGGAACACCGTCTCTGATTGCTTGATAGCTAATATCTTGAAACTTACCATGCTATTTTTGACTCACCATTTAAGCTGTCACGGGGGGCGGGGGTAGCTTTAATTTCCTCTGTCTCTCTCTATCCCTTTCTCTCACACATGCACACGCTCACACGCATGCTCACATGTGTGTATGCGTGCTGGCACATGAATGCCATGGGTGCCCTTGTGAAAGTCAGCGGCTATCTCTGAGCCAGCCTTTACCTCCCACCTTGCTGGGACAGGTCTCTTTGCTGTTCGATGATTCTCTTGTCTCCTTCCCCGCTCTGCTGTCGGAACACTGGGGTCACAGATGCACACTACTACTTTATATAAAAGGTGCTCTCAGATTCGAACTCAGGTCACTAGCACAACAAGTACTTACCCACTAGGACGTCTCTCAACTCTCTAATTAATTACTCCATTTCAGTTGGAAGCAGAAGCATGAACCTTTGTTTGTATTGCTATATTATCTAAATATATATATATAAATAATTATAAACCATGTATGCATATATTCTAGTTTGCTTTTCTATTGCTGTGATAAACACCATGACCAAAAGCTGTTTGGAAGAGAGAGGGTTTATTTCATCTTAATGGGTCACAGACCATCATCAAGGGAAGCGAAGGCCAGAGCTTGAAGCCGAAACCACAAAGGAAGGCTGTTTGCTGGCTTTACTCCTTTGTTTCCATGAAGCTGCCTTTCTTACACAGCCCGGGCCCATCTGCCTAGGGATGGTACCACCCACTGTGGGCTGGGTCAGAACTACATCAATCAAGCCTCACAGACTTGTTCACGGCTGACGTGATGGAGGCAGCTCTCAGTGGACGGTCCCTCTTCCTCGGTGAGTCAGGCTGATGAGACTAGCCATCACAGCATGTAAACATTTTAATTGTTCCTTATTGATTATGATTTTTGTGTGTGCATGGTGTGTGGGGTTACACGTGCCCCAATATGGACGTGGAGGTCAGAGGACAACTTTGTAGAGGTGATTCTGTCATTCCACCTTTACATGGGTCTTAGGGATGGAACTCAGCTGATGAAAGTGGCAAGGTCCACTGAGCTATCTGTGACCAACATATAGCTTTTAAACAACTAACAAGGCATTTTTAGATTTCGTAAATTAATTCTAAAAATCCAGAAGGTAAATAAAAGTCAAATTAATTACTTTCATTTCAGGTGGCAAATGTGGTTTGGCTCAAACTATCAAAGTCCCGATTGCTCTGCCGCAGGTTTGTGTCTGCGTGGTAGGGTTTCTACTACGTGTGCTGCCATGATTCATTTCCCCCCTTCGTTTGTCTGTGTGAATCACTGGAGAACATTCATTCACCTGCACAATGGACCATGATGTCATTCAGCCTCCACTCAGTTCAAATGCTTCGCTTAAACGATGAGCCGAGCCCTGTTTTCTTTGATGCCTGGGCAATTATATGTGTGGCTGGATATGAGCTTGTGACACTGCTTGGCTATTCAAAAGGGCGTATTAATCATCCTGAATATACTTAGGGATTTTTTTTGTCAATAATTGTAGACTTAGAAAAGTGAACTTAAAAAATAAGCCCCAGGGAAACAATGCCGTTTGATATAAACTCTTTCAAAACAGGACAATAAGACATTTCTCAAGTGGGTTGCCGTGTGGAGAAGGTCGCAGATGCATTTGAATCAAGAGAACTGCTAAAAAGAGGTACCCAGTTTGTTCAGAAGCTCTGATAATGAGGAAGAAACAGAACATGAGGGTGTGGCTAAAGACATAATGCTGTGGGAGAAAAGAGGGGAGATGCTAAGAAAAGGACCAAAGCAACTGCACAGAGCAAAAGCATGGTGGTCCAGAGGGACAAATGGGACGCTCTCCAAGGGAGACTAAACAAATGGCACAGCCTGGCCTGAAAGAAAGGACAGGAGACGAGGGAATAAAGAAGAGGACAGGAATCTGGAAAAGAAGGAGGGGAGGGGAGGGGTGGGGGAGGAAAAGAGGAAGAGAAAGGGAAAGGGAGAGGAAAAGGAGGAGAGGGGAGGAAGGGAAGAGAACGAATAGAAAAAAAAGATAAAGTATCCAGAATCTTTGTGCCTGACAAAGGAAAAGGCATACCAGGCAAATGAGGAAAACTGACCAAAGCTTTATCAACAGCTAGAATGTACGTGAGGACCATGAAAGGGACAGCATTGAGGCCTCTGACGGAAAGGTGAGTCTGGACCAGCCTGTCTGAGAGAGTGAGCCACCTGGGGTCCTTGGGCCAGGGTTCAGCAAGACAGAAAAGAGCACCATGGGATGCTACCTGCATGAGGTGGACTGCAGTCACTTGGGGTCTGTGTCTGTGGCATTCTGTTTCTGCTTCTGGCTTTCCTTGTTTGATCTGCAATCACGCCTCAACCTCTGCCTTCTGATAAATGTCATCCTACTGTGAGACTCGGGAGCCCTCCATCTGCTTTAGTGCTTCAGTCTTGGCTCCGTGTGTGTGTGTGTGTGTGTGTGTGTGTGTGTGTGTGTGTATTTACCTGCACACACACACACACACACATGAGTAGAAGCCAGAGATCAATCTTAGATCCCTGCTTCCTTCACTCACCACCTTGGCTGTGAGAGACGATCTTTTATTGAACTAAAGCCCACCATTTCAACCCCCAGGATCTGGCCCATCCTCTCTCCACCCAGGACTGGGGTCACTGGCACTGTTCTCACACCTGGCATTTGTTGACTATGGTGGATCCCGACTCTGCCCCTCGTGCTTGCTGGGTGAGCTCATTCCTCCCAGAGCCACCCCTCCAGCCTCTGTGGCGTTTTGTTCGTGGTGCTGCTTTGCGTCTTTGTTCCCCTATCTTGCCTATTCTCTTCCTCCTTGATGTTGTCTGTGGATAGTTCTCTAGTGAATAGAGAATTCCCTAGGATGCAGTGGAGGGGAAAAGACCATTCAGCCAAAACCGTAATCCCCAGAGTGAGGTTCTTACAGAGCCAGAAGAGCTCAATAGAAGGCTAAGACTATCTTGGTTAGCCCTTTAAACACGCAAGCCCTCTTGGCAAGCGTGTATGACTTGCAGTTTT
Source organism: Microtus ochrogaster (assembly GCF_000317375.1). Lineage (NCBI taxonomy): Eukaryota > Metazoa > Chordata > Mammalia > Rodentia > Cricetidae > Microtus > Microtus ochrogaster. The sequence goes on from NC_022022.1 coordinate 13,827,799, forward strand.
AATAACTATGTAAAACCAATCAAATAATCTGAAGTCTACCTGAGGAAAAAGAAACAATCTCAAGTATTTGATTCTCAGAGATATGCTATGCAAGAAAGGCCAGCTGTCCACATCAACCTGAACAATACACCTTGAAGCTGGGGTGGGAGATTGCCAGAGAAGCAAGAGAAAGAACAACCAGGTTAGACTCCAGGCTCCTAGGCTGTGATAGAAACTCTCTTTATATTTTTTGTCATTGACAGAGGACGGGGAAACCTGAGCTGCTCCAGGAGGGAGATGAGATGCCATGTCCTATTTCAGTTCAAAGCCTCTTCAGGAAGGTCACGCCATTCTCTGGTGACAGTCAGTGGGACACAACCCCAGTTTCTCAGCAGGGGACACTTTCACCGTGACAGTACGTTCCCTGAGTGCATTGGCGGGATAATGCCTGCCTTATTGAGCTTGTGCAAGGTCTGACATCAAAAATGATTAAGTATTTCCAATCAAATTATATCTTCGGAGCAGCTAAAAAAAATACATTATTCCAGGGCCAGAGAGATGACTAGCAGGGGAAAGTGCTTGTGATCCAAGTTCAATCCCCGAGTGTGACATGGCTTGAGTAGATTTTTCTATCATTCCAGTGAACAAAACCCAAGGTTAGGTTATTAACCTTAAAATAGGTAACCGAGAAGCAGCAAGGTTGGTATTGAGTCAGATCTATCTTGGCCGGCTCTGGAGGCAGCTCTGATATGGTTGTGGAAGCGCAATCTGATACCAGCGCGCATTGTGCTGCGGGCCTTTCTCGCGCCGATAGACAACCGCTCTGCAGACCCAAGCTGGTAACATGAGCACAGGGACGTGCTACTTCTTGAATCAATGCTAAGCAAAGGGGTGGGGGGTAAAGGATTTGAGGTTGCCTTCCTACTTGTGTTTCTGAAATCTGATTCTGTCAACAACAAAAGGAACTTGCACCTGTTTCTTCCACGTCTTAACTTAAATTCTCCCTCGGTCCCTTCAGCCCCGGAACCACCTGTAAGTCTGGGCTACTATTCCTTAAAGACATGACCTTGAAGGGACCTGTAAGCCTGAGTCACGCGGGAATCCTGGGGGAACATAAACAGATTGGGGCCAGTGAAATGGGTAAAGGCACTTGCGACCAAGCCTGAAAATCAGAGTTGGATCTGTAGGACTATCATAATGGAAGAAGAGAACCAAGTACCGAAAGTTGTCCTCCGACTTCCACACACTTACGCACGTGTGTGCACATGTGCGTGCACACACACACACACACACACACGAAGTCACTACATTGCTATAATAAAACTTACAAACCCTAGGTCACACCCAGACCTACCCATTCAGAATGCCCTGGGAGAGGAGTGGACTGGACTTTTCTATCTATAAAGACGAGTATTGCCCTGAAGCTTGAGACTCCCTGAGACAACAGAGACTGTCTAAGGAGGGACGGGGGTAGTCTCAGTCTGAGTGATTGGAAGAACCTAACAGTACTGCGACCAGGGTTAAATTATCAGACTCTCAACGCTCGCTCGTTTCCTGGTCAGGGAAACGGCCCTGTGGCCACTGTGGCTTAAAACTTGTCTTCAAAGCTGGGCTTGGCGGTGCCTGTAATCCAGTAGCGGAGAAGGAGAAGCAGGAGGATCAAGAGCTCAAGGAAGTCTCAACTACACTGAAAGTTCAAGGTCAGGCTGAGCTACTTGAATCCTTGTAATCTAAGAGCAAAATAATAAAAATAAAAATCATCTTCATTTTATTTTCTTTATAGCTTATTTTGGCAGCTCTCCCTGGGCACAGAAGTAACTTGAAAAACAGAAAAAAATTAACCATATCATTATCCTAATTAGACAAATATTTTGTTATAGTACCATCATATTTTTGGTTTTCTTCATGCGTGTTGGCTTTGTTTGTTGAGGCAGGATCTCACTGTCCAGGCTAATCTTGAAGTTACTCTTCCAAAGTTTAAGAATTACAGGGGTTTATAGATGTGTCTAACCATGCCTAACTTTATATATATATATATGTGTGTGTGTGTGTATTATATATAAGAATATATAATATAAAGAGTATATATGTGTGTGTGTTATATGCTGTTTAATCCAGTCCTGGTGGTATGCACCTATAATCTCAGCATTCAGGAAGCTGAGACAGGAGGACTATGAATTCATTGCCAGCCTAGGCTACATAGCAAGACACTCTCTCAAGAAAAGTGTGTTTTCGTAGCATAAGGATGACTTAGAAATTAGGTCTTCATCAGAAAAATGCTGTCCCAAGCACCCAGACATAGTTATGTGGATTGAAACATCACAGTCGGGGAAGACAAGCCCATATCCTGAGTACGTATTTTCCAGGGAGTTGAAATCGCCATCTTCTCCATTGACACTGGCCTCCCTGGAGTTGGTTTTCTGGCCTCTCCCAGACCAAGGTGCTACCTAGAGAGTACTGTGCTGCACTTAGCACCAGAACAACTAGACAAGTCTTGGAAAGAGAAGTCCATGCTGGTGAGCCCATGCATAGTCTGCATCCCCTCCACTGTGGCCATGCTGCTGAGCCTATGCATAGTCTGCATCCCCTCCACCGCGGTCACTGAAAAAGCAGTAAGCAACTGCAGAAAGGCTGACGTCACCCAAAGCAGGTCATCTGGTACACTGGAAGGCTCCTCCATGGTGTGTACCTTTTGCTGACTATCACATGGGTATATATGGGGTACAGTGCTCGTCCTCTGTTCATCAGAACATTTCTTTTTTTCTTTCTTTCTTTATTTTTTTTTTTTTTTTTTTGGTTTTTCGAGATAGGGTTTCTCTGTGGTTTTGGAGCCTGTCCTGGAACTAGCTCTTGTAGACCAGGCTGGCCTCGAACTCACAGAGATCC
>NC_022022.1:13830763-13842166 GCF_000317375.1 Microtus ochrogaster
TGTAGACCAGGCTGGCCTCGAACTCACAGAGATCCTCCTGCCTCTGCCTCCCGAGTGCTGGGATTAAAGGCGTGCGCCACCACCGCCCGGCCTCATCAGAACATTTCATTCACAGCTCTCCCCCAGTTCTCCTTGTCATCAAACTACCAGACATTTTTCTAAGTCCCCAGCACTTCAGTCAAACTGTCAGCTACAGTCTGTGAGTCAGAATACTTGGGTTCCAGTCTAACAGACAAGCAGATGCCTACATGGACTGACATTCTGCGCAGCAGCAGCAGCTGAATGGGGTGCGGTGCTGCAGACATCTGTGTCTATCAATGTTAGTGTATGGTGCAGTCATCTGTAAGTGGCGTCGCCTCTCACGCAGTGTACATGATCACAACTTCTGCTTTACCTAATCTGATGCCTCTTGGCACAGCTTTTACATATAGATGGTTCGGAACACACCCAGTTCACGATGAGCAGTTCAGTTCACAGGTTAGCAAATGTCCCACGATCAGAAATTCAGTCTCTGCTGTGGCCTGGTAGCAGCCCAAGCTCTGTTTCTGCAAAGAATAATTAACCTATTCCCAAACACTAGGTCTGTGCCTCTGCCCCTCCGACTGCTGCAGCAGCCTCTGAATGACTTATGCTTCCTGCTACTTATGAGCTTAAGAGGCACCGTCCCCTCAGGGAGGTGTTGGATTGGTGGCTTGGTTCTAATTAATAGAAAAATGGAAGAATTACGGGATAGCACTTCTGACTGGCTTCCCCTTAGGGGCTGTCTTTCTCTCTCCCTAGCCCTTGGATCCTCACCCTGGAGGCTGCGAGCTGTCATGTTGTGAAAAGTCATGGCGGCACGACATAGCAAGGCACATTTCCCTCCTAGCTTACTGGCCTGTGCCAAAACAGAGACTGACAAGGATGAGCAAGGTTAGCCGTGCTTCTGGTCCCTCACACACGTCTGGAGATGACGGCAGCTCTGCCAAAAACTTGATTGTAACCTTTGGCCAGAAATAACCAGCTATAATTGTTCCTGGATTCTTGGATGACATAAATTGTGAAGTAATAAATGTTTGTTGTCTCAAGCTACTAAATTTAGGGGGCGGGATTTGTTACACAGCAACAGATAATTGGGAGTGTTTGTGGACTTATGGGTGTCCCACACAATATCGCTTCCGAGGAAAAGCCCATTTCTCAGGCACACGATTGTTCCGTGTGTCTAGGTTGTAGGTCTGTCATGTAGAGCAGCGTCTCCCAGAGGGGGACAGGGCTATAAAACAGTTTACTAAAGGCTCACAGTTGTAATGTCAGTGGGGGAGAAGACTCTGAAAAGCTAGACCCATCCTTTAGTATCTGTGCTATTCTTGGATTCAGCAAGGAACACGGGGTACTCTTTCTTCCGCAGCCAGAATGTACTGCCCGGACAAAGGAGCAAAATGGGGACAGACTCCTCCACCGTCACAGCTAATTTCCTACCCACAAACCCATGTTTCTCATCCCGTAACACCAATCACTATAGTTGACTAGAGTTCCTCCTCCAGAAGTCACAACAATGGTGCCACTAAATTAGAAGACGAAATTTCCAGAGGCCACACTGAGCTTTTTGTATTATTAAACCGGCCAACAAAGAAGGGCTCGTCATCTTTGCTGGAAAATTGTTCCAAGTTACTAAGGGTAAATTGAGTGGCTGCCGTGACAACGAAGGCAGGGAAGCCGATGTCCGCAGCCTAGGACATCTCTGAGGTGCCCTGGAGTCCTATCAAACCCAGCACTAAGCATTAAGGCAAATACGGCAATAAATATAAAATGACTACTAATATTTAGACTCTTGGGAGTGAAGGACTGAATTAGTTCTACTAAGAATGGACTGCGTAGCTAACCTAACAACGCGGGACTGTAGCAACTACAGAGATTGCCTTCCTTGCTTGTTCTGTGTATACTGATGTTTGCATTTCTCCTCTCCTTTATTACTGTCCACCTGTACTTTACGTCCGGATTGTTACTACTTCCGGTCAGGAAGACCCCTGTGGCATTGCAAACAATACAAGCTATTGTTGTTCCTCCTGACTTCCCACCATAACCAGACCCTTTCTGCTGAAGACACCACCACTCAGAGAGTTCAGACTTGGCCTGACCAGGAAACTCATTGCTGTTCAAAGCGCTAGGAATAAGTGGCAGTGAATTGGTGGCACCAGACAGGACAACTGCATCCACTCCCGCACCTGACCTCAGGCTCTGGGAACACCAAGGACAGAAAGACTGGGAGAGCCAGAGGGTGGGGAGGAGGACAGGGCGCAGCTGAAACGTATGAGCCCCACAGCAGCTGTCGTTACCTGCACAACATCAGGTGCGGTAAAAATTCCAGCGGGAGGGAAGAGGAGCTCTCAAGAGCCACCCCTTGCTTGTTAGTTGAGGGGTGCTGGGGAAGAGTCTCTTCTTTGGGAGTGTAGCTGCTGGTAGGTTGCTCATGTCCCAGTGGATGACCACACATCCATGTACAGTGGTACTAATTAGACTCAGTGGGTTAAAAGGATAGATAGATACATAGATAAATAGATAGATGATAGATAAATAGACAGGTAGGTAGATAGATGATAGATACATAGATAGATGATAGGTAGATGATAGGTAGATAGATGATAGATAGATAGATAGATAGATAGATAGATAGATAGATAGATAGATAGATAGATAGATAGATAGATGATAGATAAAAAGATATAGACAGATGGATGGATAGACAGACAGACAGACAGACAGACAGACAGACAGACAGACAGATCATTTAAAAGGAGGCCACGAGTTAGGAAGGAGATGTGAAAGAAGCCGGGGGAAGTTGGAGAGGAAGATGGAGAGTGAATATACTCAAGACACATTATATACATGTATGAAATTCTCAAAGAAGAAAAAAAAAGATTTTTTAAAGTCTTGCTACTGTAGTTAACTTTACGAATCACACTGTTTTAGAGTGTCCGGGCGGGACTGCTTAAAGCAGACAGCACCCAGACAGTTGCTGAATTCCTCACCTTTCCTCGCTGTGAGCACATATCTGATAAGAGCAACTTAAGAGAGGAAGGGTTTTTCATGGCGCACAGCCCACTGGAGGATTCGCAGTGATGAAAGCGGCTGCTTAACTCGCTTTCTCCCTTGTATTCTGTCTAGAATTCCAGCCCATGGCACAGTGCTGCTAACATTTAAGATGGGCCTTCCCACCTCCATTAACCCTGTCTGAAAATACCCTCTGTCTGAGTTAGGGCTTCTACTGCTATGATAAAATGTCATCAACCATCCCCCTGAATATTAACCTTCATCAGGCGATGAAAGGAGACAGAGACAGAGACCCAAATTGGAGCACCGGACAGAAATCTCAAGGTCCAAATCAGGAGCAGAAGGAGGGGGAGCACGAGCAAGGAACTCAGGACCGCGAGGGGTACACCCACATTCTGAGACAATGGGGATGTTCTTTCGGGAATTCACCAAGGCCAGCTGGCCTGAGTCTGAAAAAGCATGGGATAAAACTGGACTTGCTGAACATAGCGGACAATGAGGACTACAGAGAACTCAAGAACAAGGGCAAGGGGTTTTTGATCCTACTGCACGTGCTGGCTTTGGGGGGGGCCTGGGCGGTTTGGATGCTCAACTTACTAAACCTGGATGGAGGTGGGCGGTCCTTGGACTTCCCACAGGTCAGGGAGCCCTGATGGCTCTACGGGCTGATGGGGGAGAGGGACTTGATCGGGGGGCGGGGAGGGGGAGGAGGGGGGTGGTGGCGGGGAGGAGGCGGAAATCCTCAATAAATAAATAAATTAAAAAAAAATGTCATCAACCAAAGCAGCTTGGCAAAGAAAGAGTTAATTTGGATTTTGCTTCCATATTGTAGTCCATCCCTGAAGGAAGTCAGGACAGGAACTCAAGCAGGGCGGAAACCTGGAGTCAAAAGTTGATGCAGAGGCCATGGAGGAGTATTGCTTACGAGCTTGCTCACCATGGCTTGCTCAGCCTGCTGTCTTATAAAACCCAGGACCATAAGCCCAGGGATGACACTAACTACAATGGGCTGGGCTCTCTCCCATCAATTGCTAATTAAGAAAATACACCGTAGCTGGATTTTTGTTGTTGTTGTTATTGTTTTGTTTTTTTCGAGACAGGGTTTCTCTGTGTAGCATTAGTGCCTGTCCTGTCCTGGAACTAGCTCTTGTAGCCCAGGCTGGCCTCGAACTTAGAGATCCACCTGTCTCTGCCTCCCGAGTGCTGGAATTAAAGGTGTGCACCACCACAGCTCGGTAACTATAGCTGGATTTTATGGAGGCAATTTCTAAATTGAGGTTCTAGCTTGTGTCGACTTGACACAAAACTAGCCAGGCCACCCTCACAAACACAACCAGAAGTGTGTTTCTATGGTGGTTCTAGATCCAGTCAAGCTGACAATTTAGGTTAACCATCACAGATGCTGCATGATCCGGGAAGATAGATCTGGCTATTTTACTGCCTCTTAACCCCAAGCATACCTTTCAAAATGCTGCTTCATGATTGAGATGCTGTCTATAATTTCCAGACCTCTTTAACACATGCTTACAGTTAGGACTTCTGAAAAGAGGAAGGCCTGGGTGGAAAGGGGAAGAAAGGCTTTCCTGTTTCCAGTTCCTCTTGGGACTGGTGTAGCCACAAACTGTGGTGCTGAGGTTCTCCGGCCTTTATCTTCCTCCCTGCCACACCTTCAGAATACCTTTGCTATCCTTTTAACAGTAAGAATCACCCCCTACTGTGTTCTGCACCTTCCCAGCCAGGCAAGCACCTACCACGCTGCACCTGCACGTCAGCCACAGAGCTCTGAAGCCCCATTGCCCTGCTGAAAAGTAGCCTTTCCTAAGACACCCGTCGGTCCTAAAGAGCCCAGCTTCCAAACTCCACCGTTCTAGCTAGAGTCAACACCTGCACCCTTTCTAGTCCTAAGAGTGTTGACTGAGGCTTGCACTTTCTGACTGCTGGCTACCTCAATGTCTCTTCTTTGTTCTAACTTTACAGTAACTACATCACTAGTTTCCAGTATAAGACCACCTGTTTGTGATACCATAAAATAAAAGAACACAGGATATATTCGGAATCGGCCAGACCCAAAATTAGCCTCTTGATCCTGATTGACTCTGGGGACCGTGAAAACACAATAGGAAAGAAAACTCAAATTAAGCTTCATGAGTAAACCTGAAGGACAACTGCCTCAGTTTCTACCCTGAACTCCCTCCTGCCTCCCAAACTCTTTCAGTACAATAGTCTGATGTGTCTGGTCAACAGTGGGTTTAAGTTATGATAGTTCACAATGGTCCAGGCATTTGTGTCCTCTGACTTCCTGCAGAGGTGCTGTAGAGTGCCTGAACTTGGCATGTATTAAATGAAGTGTCCATACTGCTGCCCAGTTATGACCACAGATATCTGCTAGGGCCCAGACAGGAAAGGGAGAGGTAGTACTACTGTTGAAGGAGAGAATGCATCTCTGAAAGTCTCCAGAATGGGAATGGAGCTCAGTGGTGGAGCTTGTCTAGGATGTGGGATACACTGGAGTCAATGCCTAGCACTGCAAACTAACACAAAATAAATGTATATTTACATATATACATTATATGCACATTTATATGCATACATATAATCACCACCATATAATATCTACCTTATTCCACTTTCTTAGCTTTGTATTGCTATGACAAAACACTGACCAGAAGCAACCAGAGAAGAAAGGGGTTTATTTGGCTTACATTTTCCCATCACAGTCCATCACTGAAGGCGGTTAGAACAGGTATTCAAGCAGGACCCTGGTGGCAGGAACTGAAGCAGACACCAAGGAAGAAAGCACTTCATGGCTTGCTCAGTTTACTTTTATACAAGTTATGATCAACTGCCTTGGGGTGGCCCTGCCCACAGTATGCTGGGCCCTCCCAACCATTAATCAAGAAAATGCCCCCAGAAACTTGCCCACAGGCCAATCTGATAGAAGTGATGTCCCAATTGATGTTTTCTCTTTCCAAATAACTCTAGCTTGAGCTAACAAAAGACTTATCGGCATATCTATCTTGTTGACATCTACAAAGGCCATATATTTTCACTACTGCTCTATTTAGATCTGGACAGCAGAGGAGACAGGGACGTCCCAGTCCTCCCTCCCTCCTTTGCTGTAGATGGACTAAGGGAAGTCAGATACTCATCTCTCAGACCATTTTTTTTTGGTGTCTGTATGTATGCGCATTTTTCCATATATGTTCATTATTTTACATTTTTAAAATTTAAACTTTTCAGTAAACACCAGATTCAAAACATTTAAACATTGACTTGATAACGTTAACCAGTCAATCATAAAAAATATTCTAAAATTACTAAACATAAATAAAATTTTGACTGGAAGTAGTGGCACATGCCTTTAATCCCAGAACTTGGGAAGCAGAGGGAGATGGATCTCTGTGAGTCCAAGGCCAGCCTGATCTAAAAAATAAAAATAAAAAAAAATAAAAATAAAATAATCTGGAGAGATTGCTCAGCTGTTATGAGAGCACTGGCTGTTCTTGAGGACCCAGGTTCAGTTCCTAGCACAAACATGGCAGCTTACAACTGTCTGTAACTCCAGTTCCTGGGGATCTGACACTTTCACACCAAAGAGCATAAAGTTAAATAAATTTTTAAAAAGTACAAAAAAAAAGAAGAAACAAAGGAAAAGAAAGAAAATTTTATTGGAACTATGTATGTTACTAAGTGGTGTGGCTTTCTGTTTTCAAAATAAGACCAGGTATCATAGGTGGATTGCTGGAAAGAAGCAAAATGTAGTGGGGATAAGAGCAGAAAGGTTATCAAGCAAACATGGGGCTGAAGCTGTGGGCATTACTCATCAGCTATCGATTATAGATTAGAGAACCTATCACTTTTCCATCTGGCAGGAAGAAGGGAAACAAAGACGTGATTGGTTCACGCTCGGCAGTATACTTCCAAAGATCAGCTGTTTTGTTAAAAGCTAACCGTTCTATCTGGGGCTGGGGAGACAGCACACAGGTGGAGTGCCCGCTGTGCGAACAGGGGATCCACACTAAGACCCCAGCACACAGGCGACAGAGCTGGTGTGCTGCTCTGGAGACAGCTCAGAGGTAATAGCATTTTTTGCTCTTCCAGAGAGCTTAACTTCCATGTTTTAGTAGGAGTGGGTTTTTGTTCGTTCTGGTTTTGGCTTGTTGGGTTTTGGGGTTTCTTTTTATTGTTGTTGTTGTTGTTTCGCTGGTTAGTTGGTTTGGTTTCTCAAGACAGGGTTTCTCTGTGTAGCCCTGGCTGTCTTGGAACTCACTCCGTAGAACTCAAACTCAGAAATCTGCCTGCCTCTGCCTCTCAAGTACTGGCATTAAAGGTGTGAGCCACCACCACTCGGCTCCAAGTTCAGGAAGGCATCCTGATGTCAGCCTGTCATCCACCTGGGCACTGGCACAGATGGAGCACCGCATACAAGAATGTGCACACACACACACACACACACACACATATCACATACTCACATGCACAACAGATAAATAATCTAACGGGCTTCTGTAAATGTTTCTAATAATCATAAACATTAGCTTTATTTAAAGATGCACTGTTGCAATGATGCTCATTCATTCATGTAAACACCGACACTCATTTTACATAGTATACAGAGACACAAGTGTGTATCTTTGAGTATCACATAGTATACAGAGACACAAGTGTGTGTCTTTGAGTATCACATAGCATACAGAGACACAAATGTGTATCTTTGAATATTACATAGTATACAGAGACACAAGTGTGTATCTTTGAATATTACATAGTATACAGAGACACAAGTGTGTGTCTTTGAGTAGGCTGTGAGAATAAGAAATCAAGCCTTTATTTCTAGTGCCCTGGAGATTTTCTTACAGTCTAAGAGAATGCAGATAAAATAACAGCAATATTAGAATGGGGTGGTAACTTCTAAGAGGAAGAAGAGCAGGTTATGAAAGAGAAGCTAAAAAGAACCCACTAACCTGCTCTGCTTTCAGGCACCTCATTCTGAGGAAGAAATATGTAAGCAGGGAAAGCTGAAAGCCAGTTCTCTAAATGTACTCCCCACGCAAGCAAACAGAAACCAAAGGCTTGGTAAAAAGCAAGGTTATGAGTTTAAATAACATTAGTTGTAGTTTTTGTGGGCATGAGATTCAGCACAGGGGCTAAGGAATGCATCACAATCACTTTTATCACCGAGTTACATCACAGTCCCTAAAATGCTCTTAAAGGGTATGAAGTTAGTGTATGGAGTTAGTGCTGTAATGTTACTTGGGAGGTGGAGGCAGGAGGACTGAGTTCTAGACCAGCCTCAGCTAAATAGGTGCATCGTCCACCTGGACTGTTTGAGGACCCTGCCTGACAGTGTTGAAGAGCTGCACCGAGAGTCAAACCCACACAACTGTTTGTACTTGCTGGTCTCTTAAGAACATACAGAAATAAAAAAGGAGCTGAATTGTTTTAGAAAAGTGCAGACTCAGCTTCCTGAGAGCAACAAAACTTTCCAGTTGTCCTACCTTTTTGACAAACTGAGGTTCAACAGCGGCGCCCACCCACATCAAGCATCTCCCCATTAGTGCTGCTGAGTTCACATCTCACTCTCAGATGCCCAGGCTGCGCTCCAGCTTCCCTCAACATTGCTGACGGCACTCGACCAGCACAAAGGGTCACACCAACCTGAAGGAGACCCCGCTTTACCATAATCCTAAAAGCTTTACTCGAAAGATAAAATTATACCTCATATCTCGATTATTGCAGAGTGAGCACCTTACAAGGCTTACTTATGTTTTTTTTTTAATTTTTTTTTTTTTTTTGGTTTTTTCGAGACAGGGTTTCTCTGTGGTTTTGGAGCCTGTCCTGGAACTAGCTCTTGTAGACCAGGCTGGTCTCGAACTCACAGAGATCCGCCTGCCTCTGCCTCCCGAGTGCTGGGATTAAAAGGCTTACTTATGTTGTGAACATGTAATTAATTATTCTTCTATGAAGCAAACTACATCTACTATCCCAGGCTATAGAAACCATTGGTAAGGATAATGACCATATTCTGCTCCCGCAGACTGGTCCACACATAAGAATCCAAACTTCCTGGATGTATTTCAGCAGTCTCTCTGAATTACTTGGACAATGTTTGACTTATCATCACTAGGTAAGGTCCATCCACGTTTTCATGAACTACACACAGCACTGACATACACAGCACACTGAACTAAAACATCAGACGGGGTTCACTTGAGCCACATCCTACATGCTGGCTAGGTGTGAAGTAGCAGAGAGCGATGCAGGCACACTTCTGTTCTAAAGGAACTCAACTATTCTGGAATACTCCCAGCCAAGACAGACATGTTTGGGACGAATGTGGCCAAACCTGCTAGGGTTACAATGATGTGCCGTGAACTTGACAGAAACACTCTTTGGGGTACACCTGAATGGTCAATTCAACTGTTCCTGCACACTGGAGCCCTCATCAGGTCCAGTGTCATTTGAAGGCAAACACTGTAATACTACAACTATTGATCTGATAAGCAAGCAGCTACTAAGTCTGTAATGGGCAAGTATGCAGCATACATAATATTGATATCCTGGACAAAGTGATGATCCACATCACAGGTGGGACAGAGCAGAAGGTATACGATTTCATCATGTTACTCAGAAAGGAGTTGCATTCAGAACTGATGAGTTATTTATGTTGAGTTTTCTAGTTAATATTTCAGGACCAAAGTTGACCCTAGGTAGCTCAAACTACAGAAAGTGAAACTGCAGGGAAGGTCATTAGTAACACAAATTACAGATCAAATCTGTGTCCCTTGCTTAATTTATTACACTAAAGAGAGAGAGAGAGAAGACGCAGCACATATTTGGGGTATAAACAGCATTTGATTTTAATACTTTAATATTGAAATTTACTATCATATTTAGCAGGTTTTGTCTTTTACTGTTTACATCTCAGAAGACATTTAAGTTGTGCTGACCACGAGGAAGTAGTCTCAGCAACTGAACGCACTTCATCCCCAAAGTCAGCCAAGCCCTGCAGTATCTTCCTTCGTAGGCTCTGTGCTACAGCACGTATAAATCAGTTAGTGCAACAGGGAGTAAATACCCTAGAGATGTGGGTTTGTCATCCCGATCCCTTCACACTCAATGATGTAAGTGTCTTTAGAGGCATCTTCTTCCTCTTCTGATTTCTTCACAGTAAATTTGGCCTGGAAGCAGAATATTAGTACGTAAGGACACATGGCGAGGAAGAAGGCACAGCCCTAGAACTCCAAGTTAAGGAAGAGAGTTCACATCAAATCCATTTGTTGAAGAAGGCACACACAAAAATCAAGTGACTTGTGAAGAAATTCAGTAGCTTATTTTGTCTGAGGACCATGGTTCTTGTTGACTGTTGTCTGTTAGGACAAAGGAATCAGGCTCCCCTCCACGGCCACTGACTAAGAGCACAGAGACACGTGCAGCCGTGGCAAGTGTGGCTTCTACGCCATCGACTGTTGCTGGCACATTTTCTCTTCCCCTCTGTTTTTCTAAAACACAGGTCTGAATCATTTACCTGTCAGATATGACATTATTTGCTCTCACTAAATTTTTCCTGTCAATTTAATTCTCTAAATACATAATTCAAGACGCTAGTTCAGAAGGGTAGGTGGGGCGGAGGGCTGTGGTGACTAACATCCTCCATCATTGAGCTTAACGCTCTCGTTCTCACTTGTTAGCTGAAGCTGGCTTTGAAATATGTGATTTGTCTCTATGCTCTGGAAGAATCATTTTAGGTAAATGCAGTTCCGTTTAATAAAACTGAATGTAAGTAAAAACAATCAAATGGTTTGAGATTCTGGCAAAGGGATTTCAAATCCTTAAGTTTTAGGAGTCTCTAAAATGCAACTTGAAACTATCATCCTGTGGTCTTACTGACCAGCAACCTTCACAAGCTTTCAGTTTCTGTTTATGTAACTGGGTGCTGTACAAGCAGGCATCTAAAAGTCACTGTGGAATGAACAAACACTGAACACAGAGCAACAGAGCCAAACTCTTATGTGTGGCTGCATTTTTTAAATTACAAACATGAAAATATGAAACACAAGTAAGAGGAAAATCACTTCAAATTTATGCTTAACCACACTTACAAAGCCTAAAAGATCTAGTTCAAGTCCCATATTTTTACAGATGACTTAGTCGTACTAAACCACAGAAAAATAAAGATACATTGGCCCAAATTACCCAGTTAAAATACAACAAAGAGTCTGGGTGTGGTGGTGCACACCTTTAATCCCAGCACTCAGGAGGCGGAGGCAGGTGGACCTTTGAGTCCAAGGCCAGCCTGGTCTACAGAGTGAGTTCCAGGACAGCAAAGCTACACAGAAAAACCCTGTCTCAAAAAAAAAAAAAAAAAAAAAA
>NC_022022.1:13842266-13845166 GCF_000317375.1 Microtus ochrogaster
AAAAAAAAAAAAAAAACACACACACACATACACACAGAGATGAATTATAAACAAAAGTCACAAACACCCCAGTTCAGGGGTGTCTACTCAGTTAAGCGTACTTAAGTGTTAATATACAAGATATTAGAAAACTGAAGGCTACAAAGAATAAATAAAATTTGATACCACCTAGTTAAGATCATCGATCTATGATGGAGAAGAGTAGTAACTGTAAATACAGCATGGGCTGAAGAAATGACTAAGCACTCAACAGCACTGGTTGTTCTTATAGAGGACCCGGATCCAATCCTAGCACCCACATAGAGAATCAGCTATAACTCCAGTTCCAGGAGAGCAGACACCGCCTTCTGGCTTCCCGGGGAATCAGGCACAAATGTGGCACAGACATAAATGCAGGCAAACCACTCATAAATATAAAATAAAGGTAAATTTAAAACTATTAATACTAATAGGATGAAGCTCAGTGACAGATGCTTGCCCAACATGCACAAATCATTGGTTTGGATTCCCAGGACAGTAAAACACAAAAAGCAAGAAACAAGGGAATCAAGGCTATTATAAAATAGTTAATTCACTGCTGTCACCAGATACCATCTGCCTTCAATTCTCCCAACCAGGCTTTTCTTGAAACCCATCTATTTCTTACAATGGCAACTACCAAAACTAGAGTAGAAGTTGCGAAGAGTTGTCAAGAAGAAAAAGCGGGTGACAGGCTTTGTGTAACTCCCCAGCTGTGATACTTTATTTCCCTAGTTACACAGGCAGCCACACAGAGACGGACGCTGAGGGAGCTGAGAGCCCACCATGCAGGGAGCCCACGAGCAGCACCAACCATGATTATTACTGGGTTTCCTGCTTATTAACCCGGATAGTCGTTCTGACAGGACACTCACCTTTGCTAGTGAATTATTTTTGGTGACAGAGGAAGTGAAGAGGGCATCTGACACAGGGTCTTGTTATATAGCACTGGCACTGGCCTTCAGCTATGATCCTCCTCCCAAGTGCTAGAATTCTAAGCATGCACCACCATGTCTGGCTCATGAAGGATATTCTCTAGGGTGTGTGTGTGTTTTGTGCTCTTTGCTTCTTTTTTATTCTTTTCTCTTTGTTGTTATTATTATTATTTTATTATATTATTATTGCTGTTTGTTAGTTTGTTCATTTTGTTTTATTCTTGTCTTTTTATTTGCTTGTTTGTTTCCTTAAGAAAGGTGTTGTGTTGGAACCATGAGACGGTGGGGAGGATCTGGGAGGAGATGAAATAGGGAACTATAATCAGAATATTTTGTATGAAAATAACTATTTTCAATTAAAAAATATTTTTAGAGAATGCAATGCAGATATTTTATAATCTTTTATTGCTCTTGTTTTGAAAGAGTTACTGTCTTTGTGTGTGTGTGTGTGTGTGTGTGTGTGTGTGTGTGTGTGTGTGTGTGTGTGTTTGAGACAGGGTTTCTCTTTAACTTTTAGAGCCTGTCCTGGAACTCTCAGATGAGGCTGGCCTTGAACTCATAGAGATCTGCTCACCTCTGCCTCCCAAGTGCTGGTATTAAAGGCATGCGCCAGCACTGCCCTAGGAAAGAGTCATGTCTTATAGCCTAGGCTGGCCTGAAATGTGCCAGGTAGACAGAGCTGACCTCTGCCTCCCAAATGCTGGATTACAGGTGCTCACTGCCATGCGTAATGTGAACTGCTTTGTAATTTAAAAAAAGTCAGCAACCTCATAAAATCTGAGTCATAAATTTTACAGAACTATATTACAGAGAATATAACATGTGGGTGTGGTGGCTCCTGCTATAACCCAGCACTCCAGAGGCTGAGGCCAGAGAGCCACAAGTACTACTGGTCTACCTAGGAAGTTCAAAGACAGCCCAAAATACAGACTGAGACCTTGACTCAATAAAACTAAACTATAATCATGCAAGAAATAAAAAGAAATCCCAAAATAAAAATATGCTATGGTACTGGATAAGGAAAAGAAGAAGCTGTGTGTACTCACAGTAAGACACAGTGAGAGGTAATTTGAAAAGGAAGAAAACACAACAACGGCTTTACTAGCCAGAGAAAATACTTTGTAGATTCTCCACAAAGAAATTAACATTGGTTTTAAAGTGAAGAGTCCTGAAGAAAAGGTGTAAACATGAGCTCACACGGTAGTAACAGCAGAATGTCTTCACTCATAGCTGCAGAACCACCGGGCCTTCAAAAATGTCCTCCTGGTGTGCTCAAAACCCCGCAACTGACAAAGGTCTGATCTCCAATCATGATTATTACAGGGTTTCCTGCTTATTAACCCAGTTAGTCATTCTAACAGGACACTCACCTTTGCTAGTTGTTCAGCAAAATGTATAGCAGTCTGTGTGTGGAGTGTGACTGGTCCTGTTTTTATTCTGGAAATTCCATTGGCTAGTGCCATGAAAATAATCAGCTATTAAAAAAGAACAAAGAAGAAAAATCTCACAAATATGCTAAGATTTAGAATTCCAAATTCTACAGCTAAAGAAAATGCTACTAGAAATCAAAATGGCTTTAAAAAGAAATTAAAAGAATAATTTCCACATTTCCAAGAGTTTTAGATGGTGATAGAGACTGTGTGTCAACCAGAGTCTGTGACTTAATACATGTTTAGCAAGACTGACTTTTAAAATTTTATGTTTCAATGTGAAAAAAAAAAAATTTTGTTTCAGAATATAATAGAGAGCTGGACACTGCTATACTTATTAGACCAAATATTTCTGCAAGCTGGCATACATGAAAAATCTTTCTACTCTTCTAAAATTGCATTTTAAAAGGCAAATGGAGACTATAGAATCCTGGGGATATGGACTTAGGCAAGAAAGAAATGACCAAACATAAGGAAAACTGTCCCCAAAAAAATGGTCAAGCCGGGCGGTGGTGGC
>NC_022022.1:13845286-13851257 GCF_000317375.1 Microtus ochrogaster
AGTTCCAGGACAGGCTCCAAAACCACAGAGAAACCCTGTCTCGAAAAACCAAAAAAAAAAAAAAAAGGTCAAGAAACCCTCTTCTTCTTTCTCCCTTTTTTTCTTTGTTTTGAGGATCAACCACAAGACTCCAGCCAGCCTGAGAGCACACTCCTAAAAGGAGAGAAACTAGTGACTTGAGAGAAAGATATGGTAGAAAGGAAAACACACAGAAGTGAAACATAGGAACATCTCTGACAGGCCTGGGCGTGCACACCTGTGAGCCCAACACTCTGGAGGCTGAGACAGGACGGTGAATGTGAGGTTAGAGAAAGACCTTGCCTCAAAAGAAGAGTGGAGGTACACACTCAAGAGCGCTTCCCAGTGTGAGTCTGCTCCTGAGTTTGAGGAGGTGACATAACCTAGTCGAGGTATTGATAGGCACAGGAAAACAACAAATGAGCACATAAAAAGGTTTGCGCAGTGACGGATCTGGGGGTGTCACCATCCGATTGGTACTTAAGTCATGAGACTGGAAAAGGTAACCAAGGAAGGAAAGACAGGTAAGAAAACATGAGCCACAAGCACTTTAAAACTGACAAGAAGACGACAGCAACTAGCTAGCAAAGCGCTAGAAGAAGAAAGTGCACTCCAGAACTAAGCGAAGACAGACTGAGAACAAGGCAGGTGTGCCAAAGACAGGCCGAGAAAGGCAGGCACTGAAATTCCAGGAACATAAACTCTAAAGAAAACTTTTTCAATGATTGGAATAGGACTTTCTATAATTAAATAACATGTGAAAAAACTATAAGCCAAGTATGGTGACACTTATCTGTAATCCCAGCACTCAAGAGACAAAGTACATATTGAGAATTCTAAATTAGCTTGAGCTAGAAAGCAAGATCCCATCTCAAAATAAAAGAAAAACAAAACATTCCAGTACAGACATATCTAGATTGGATATACCTTGCATTGAGACCAAGAGAATGAGACAGAAGTGTCTGGATTTTGATACCACAATTAAAGAAATTTGTATTCAACATAATTATGCTCAAAGCTAGCAGAAAGGATGGTTTTGATCCTGAAAATGTCATTGTCATTACCTGGTCTTGCAGATACTCGTCCACAGTGCCACCATGTCTAAGATTTGCTAATAGCATTTCAGCAGCTTCAATTCCAACCTTGTCTGCATTCACACCTAAAATAGCAGGTGTAATAACGAAGAAAATAACAAATTACTCCAAGTCATCAAGTTCAACTGAACTAAATAAGGTGATACACACTTGAAATCCCAGCACTTGAGAACCTACAAAGGACTGTTCCAGGTTCAAGGCCAGCCTGGGCTACAGAGCAAAATTCTATCCCAGAGTTTAAATGGTACATCCCAATTGGTACTGAGGTACCTTTTTTTAGGCCCTGGATGTTAATTAACCAATACACTTTTTGGGAAGCGTCTATGTTATCTAATCTTCTGAAACTTGAGAAATGCCAATGTGTCGATGAACAAGTGGAGGAAACGTAGGTTGTTTGGTACCTGCTTAAAAAACACTAATTATGGGATTGTGAATTGTAAGCTGGTTTTTCTTTGCTTTGTCTAAAAGCCACTTATGAGTGAGTACATATTATATTTGTTCTTCTGGGTCTGGGTTACCTCAGATATGATATTTTCTAGATTCATCTATTTGCTTGCAAATACGAAGATGCCATTTTTTTTTTCTGCCATGTAGTACTCCATTGTGTAAATGTACCACATCTTCTTTATCCATTCTTCGGTTGAGGGGCATTTAGGTTGTTTCCAGGTTCTGGCTATGACAAACAATGCTGCTATGTGCTGTGGGACAATGGTTTGTACCCTATCAATTGTATTTTAAAAAAATGCTGATTGGCCAGTAGCCAGGCAGGAAGTATAGGTGGGACAACCAGACAGGAAGTAGAGGCAGGGTGATAAGAACAGGAGAATTCTGGGAAGAGGAAAGCTCGGTGCAGTTGTGACCCAGCCACAGAAGAAGCAAGATGTGACTGCCTCGCTGAAAAAGGTACATGGCTAACATAGACAAGAATAATGGGCTAGCCGGGCGATGGTGGCGCACGCCTTTAATCCCAGCACTCAGGAGGCAGAGGCAGGCGGATCTCTGTGAGTTCGAGACCAGCCTGGTTTACAGAGCTAGTTCCAGGACAGGCTCCAAAGCCACAGAGAAACCCTGTCTCGAAAAACCAAAAAAAAAACAAAATAATAATAATAATGGGCTAATATAAGTTATAAGAATTAGTTAATAAGAAGCCTGAGGCCCGGCGATGGTGGCGCACGCCTTTAATCCCAGCACTCGGGAGGCAGAGGCAGGCGGATCTCTGTGAGTTCGAGACCAGCCTGGTCTACAAGAGCTAGTTCCAGGACAGGCTCCAAAACCACAGAGAAACCCTGTCTCGAAAAACCAAAAAAAAAAAAAAAAAAAAAAAGAAGCCTGAGATACTGGGCCAATCCATTTATAACTAATATAGACCTCTGTGTGATTTCTTTGAGGCTTAACGACGGCAGAAACCAGTCAAGACAGAAACCTCCAGACAACAGCTATGAACATAGCCGAGCACATGTCCTTGTAGCATGATTGAGCATCCTTTGGGTATATACCCAAAAGTGGCATTGCTGAGTCTTGATGTAGGTTGTTTCCTAATTTTCTGAGAAATCGCCACACTGACATCCAAAGGGGCTGTACCAATTTGCACTCCCACCAGCAATGCAGGAGTGTTCCCTTTACCCTACAACCTCTCCACCATAAGTTGTCATCAGTGGTTTTCATCACGGCCATTCTTACAGGTGTAAGATGGAATCTCAGAGTTGTTTTGATTTGCATTTTTCTGATGGCTAAGGATACTGGGCATTTCCTTAAGTGTCTTTCAGCCATTTTAGATTCCTCTTTTGAGAGTTATCTGTTTAGGTCTGTACTCCATTTTTTTTTATTAGATTATTTGTTCTTTTGATGACCAATTTCTTGAGTTCTTTGTATATTTTGAAGATCAGGCCTCTGTCTAATGTGGGGTTAGTGAAGAACTTTTCCCATTCTGTGGGATGCCATTTTGTCTTCTTGACTTGTGTCCTTTGCTTTACAGAAGCTTCTCAGTTTCAGGAGGACCCATTTATTAATTGTTGCTCTCAGTGTCTGTGCTACTGGGGTTATATTTAGGAAGTGGTCACCTTTGTCAAGCATACTTCCCACTTTCTCTTCTATAAGGTTCAGTGTGGTTGGTTTTACATTGAGGTCTTTGATCCATTTGGACTTGAGTTTTATGTGTGGCGATAGACATGGATCTATTTTCATTCTTCAATATGTTAATATCCAATTATGCCAGCACCATTTGTTGAATATGCTTTCTTTTTTCCATTTTATATTTTTTGTTTCTTTGTAAAAAATTAGGTGTTCTCATCATAAGTGGCCTTTAGACACATAGCAAAGAAAAACCAGCCTACAATTCACAATCCCAGAGAATTTAGACAACAAAAAGGACCCTAAGAGAGACATACATAGATCTAATCTACAAGGGAAGTAGAAAAGGACAAGATCTCCTGAGTAAATTGGGAGTATGGGGATCATAGGAGAGGGTAGAAGAAGAGGGGGGAGGAAGAGAGGGCAGCAGAGAAAAGTATATAGCTCAATAAAAACAAATTAAAAAAAGTGAACATTTTGAAAACAAATTCTTTGGGCTGCTGTTAAGAATGTGTTCTTTTCTGCTGCTGTTCTTTGAAATGTTCTGTAGATGTTAGTCCAGTCCAATTATTTATATATAGTGGTTTCACTATTTACTTTTGTTTTGATGACCTGTCTATAGGTAATAATCATGTATTGAAATCACCCGAAGTATTGGGGAGCTCTATCTCTTATATCATATTTAATAGTGTTTATTTTATAAAATTGGGTACACCAATGTGACAAGAATATGTGTTTATACACCCTCTTGTTGGGTTTCTTACTTTATCAATATGTAATGACCTTCATTGTCACTTTAAAATATATTTTGTGGAATATCAAAAAAAAAAATACTAATTATGGAGCCAGTGAGATGGTTCAGTCAGTAGAGAGGCTCCTGTGGCCAAGTCTGATGACCCAAGATCAAGTTCCAAAACCCACATGGTGAAAATGGAGAACTGGCCCTTGAAAGACTCCTCTGGCTTCCCATGTGCTCCATGGTATGCACTGCTTACAAACACTACTCAGGGCTGGCTGGGGGCGTGGCTCAATGCATGTGTGAAGCCGTAGCTTACCCAGGATTGTGAAAAACAAGTACAAAACCAAAATAACAAAGATTGGAGAAGGATACACAATCAAGAACACTGAATGCTCTTTCAGGGGACCCAGGTTCAATTCCCAGCACCTATATGATAGCTCACAACAGTAATTTTGGTTCCATAGGGTCCAACACCCTCTTCTGACCTCCCTGGGTATCAGACACAAAAGTGGTGCTCAGACATACATGTAGGCAAAACACTCATACACATATATATAAAATTAATTTTTAAATAATTAATTATACAGCCAGTTTTTTTGTTTTTGCAAGGAACTTTGCAATCATTCATTTCTTCCTTCTTGTGTTGTGATAATACAGCCTTCCACAAAGACTAGGAAACAAACGCGTAGAAAAATATCTAAGGCCAGTTTATGACAAAGCTATAACCCAGAGCTATACCTCAGCTTCCAATATAAAACTTGTGATTTGCACAAGTTATAATTAGTCACAGAAAATCTCATCGGAATTGAAGGATTTTCAGTATCATCTTAAAAAAGAACAGGTGACATTCTCAGAGCAACCATTTAAAGTTTAGTCTTTCACTGTTGAGCCCACAAGTTGGCAAGGCTTAGGTCTGAGGTCAGCGTGGGCTTCAGGGCAAGATATCATTGCACACAACAAATCCCAAACACCAAGATCCGAACAGGTTCTAAATCATTGTGAGCGCGTCTCTGGCTCGTCTGGTTCCTACTTTCCTAGGCATTCTAAGTCTTTGGTACAAAGATGAATACAAAATAAGTCTATCAGAAGTAATAAAAGTCAAATTCTATATTCTTTAAAAGAAATCTTTGGCTCCAGATAAAAATTTCTTAAAAGCTCAGAATAAGATAATTTTGTTTGTATTTTATATCTTTACATTTACTGGATCATATATATAATCAAGTACATACAATGTCCACAGGAAAGCCCTGAGCATGAGACAACCAGACAAATGCAAACTATGAGGAACTCTGTTGAGAAAAATGTTCTGAACTTTTCCAAATGTCAATATTGTGAGAATTAAAAAGAAAAAGCAAACAGAGAATTCTGTACTAAAGACAAACTAAGCTGGGCACAGTGGCACATGCCCGCAATCCCAGCACTTGCAAAATTGCCAGGCTGGGCTACACAGTGATTAACAGGCCAATGAGGGCTGACCTTGTCTGAAGAAAACCAAATAAAGTAAAAAGTAGAATAAAAGAGTCAATAACCATGATAGGTCAATACTATATAAACATAAATAAATAAATTCAACGTTGTTCCTAGGCAACTTGCTTAAGTTAATGTGTGGGTATGTCTGTGTAACAAATTCCTCAGGTGTAAGGCTAACACTGTGAATCTGAGGGTATTGGGAATGCCTGATGCAATTCATGACTGAGGCATGGCACCCACAATGAACACTGAAACAGTTTAGAAATGTACATAACACGTAGCTAAATATTCACAACTGGTGCACCTAGGAGAGATTTTCTCAAAATACAAAGTTGGGAGAAACGAAGAATTTGTTAACTCTAATAGTTGGTGCTATCTTTAAAATGTCACTCATCATTCTCAACAGTCTGCCCTGAAGAGAGACTTTTTTAGTGACAGTAGGAGTTATAGACCCCTCTCCTTCACTGTACCTCGTTTGCCAAGCGATGATCCAGCAAACAAGCAGCCAGTGGATGTCTCAGCAACAATGCTACACAGGAGGAAGAGAGGGCAGTTACCACACAGTAGTACTTTAACTACA
>NC_022022.1:13852157-13853803 GCF_000317375.1 Microtus ochrogaster
GGTTGTGAGCCACCATGTGGTTGCTGGGAATTGAACTCAGGACCTTTGGAAGAGCAGGCAATGCTCTTAACCACTGAGCCATCTCTCCAGCCCAAGAAAACTGCTCTTGCAGAGGACCCAAGTTCAGTACCTAGCATCACATAGGGCAGCTCACAAGTGCTAAGAACTCAGTGTCCCCTTCTGTACTCCATACATGCCTACACCCACATACATGTAACTAAAATAATAAATCTTAAAAAACAACAATTTAAGTTCACTACAATTGTCCCTCAGTTCTCATGGGGAGTTCAGGATCTACACGAGGACACTAAAATCTAAGGGTGTCCTAGTCCTTTATTTAAACAAACAATATCCTATCAACTAGCTCACACCTGTAATCCGGCACTTGGGGCGGGGGAGACACCAGAATTATGGACCATCTGAGGCCAGCCTGGACTACAGAGTGAGATCTGATTCAACAAACCAAATAACAGGGTGAGCATGTGGCACACACCTGTCCTCCCAGAAGGGAAGGAGGGGGATCATGAGTTCAAGGAGATCCTTCAACATACACCAAGTTCAAAGTCAGACTATACTACGTGAGACCTTGTTTCAAAAAACAAAAGAGAACTGACATCAAAAGAGTAACGTTGGCATCAAACTTGTACTCTGAATCATCTCTAGATTACTTAGACTCGTACTGCAAAGTGCACAGTTTGTACAGTCATTACACTGTACTGTTTAAGGAATGACAAGGGGAAAAAAATGCCTGTACACTTACAACAGAAACTTGTTTTTCCCAAGTACTTTTATCTGGAGTTGCTGGAATTATGATCATGGGACCCACAGATAAACGTCTACAAAGTACAAAATACCTTAGGAAACAAAATCACAGTGCTCATTTTCTTGGTGTTTTGCTTACGTTTGATTTAAGGCAGTAGCTTGATAAAGCTCCCAGTCTGCCTTCAAACACGCTGTGCAGCCTAGGTCTAAGGTGCCCTCAAACTTCTGATTCTCAACTCCTGTCTCGTGAGTTTGGGAAGTATAGCCATGTGACACCAAGCTTCACTCAAATAACCACACTAATTCACTAAACTGTTGTTTTAGGTGGAAATTCCCTTACAATTATGTTGTAAAACCCTAAACTGAGCAACAGTCCTTCAACTCTTTGATGGGTAATGATATCAGGAAATGTCTAAGTCCATGCTCTCACATGATTCCACTCCCGTTGCCAAACGCTTGGTCCCTGGGCTCCTGCAGAGGCTGGATGTTGACATAGAGATCCCTGATCTCCTTTCTGATGCAGCGCACGGCTGCCGCCGCCATGTCTTTTGCTACCTATTTTGGAAAATCAGAAAAGGAAAATGAATTCATCACTGGTTACTTGGACAATTAGTTTTTAAACTTCTTTTTCCCCCTCTCTTTTGGTTTGTTTTTTGAGATAGGGTGTGACTGTATTGTGTAGCTCTGGCTGTTCACAATTGCTTTCAATCCTACAAAATTATACATAGTCAGCTTTTCCATGCACCATTTAAAAATTTCCAGAGAGAGCTCTGACTTAAGAAAAATGTAAAAGCCGGGCGATGGTGGCGCACGCCTTTAATCCCAGCACTCGGGAGGCAGAGGCAGGTGGATCTCTGTGAGTTCGAGACCAGCCTGGTCTACAA
>NC_022022.1:13855593-13865219 GCF_000317375.1 Microtus ochrogaster
AAAAAAAATAAAAATAAAAAAAATAAAAAAAAGAAATAAACATAATTAAAAATAAAAGTTCTCAGGGTGGGCATGTAGCTCAGGGGGGAGTGTGTTGCCCAGCTCACATGAATCCTGGGATTTCCTGGGCCTGTAAGTTCAAGGCCATCATCAGCTATATCAGAACTACATGAGTCCCCGTTTTGAAAAAACAAACTAACAACATTTTAGAGGTAGAGACAGAAGAGTGTTGAAAGTTCAAGACCATCTGGTCTACCTAGTAAGTTCCAGGAAGCCTGGGCTATTCAAAAGATCCTACTTTAAACAAAAACAAAAACCTCAGAAGAAAAAAAAAAATCAAACAAAACCTCAAAGTGTCTGAGACTCTTATTTTGAAAGAAACAGAGTATTCTCAAAAACTTGAATGTTGTAGCACCATCAAAATGTCCATACACTTCTAAGAGCACTAAGACAACTTACTTTTAGTGGCAAAACTCCAGCAACAAAAGCTCTCCCATAAATCTTGGCCACAGAGCCACGATCAGTCAGATTTATTGGGTCCAACTGTTTAACTGGTGACATTCGGACAACGACTTCACCGCCCCCTTTTGGGTAATAGCCCCTAGGAAAAGTAGAACAAATACCTCTCCATAACTGAGTACATGACAAAGTAAAGTCCGACAGCACACTGCAGTCACAGGAATGATAGCAAACGATATGTAAGTTGTGGAGATGCATGGAAAGGCCTGACTGCTATCTGCAGTCTCGGGTGTCCACTCTGTGGTCTGAAGATACACACGAGTACTGACTTAGCATGTGAACACGAGGCCCTGGGTTCAACCCACAGGACAAAGAGAAATCATCGTCCCAGCGACATGAGACTATTTCAGGGGCTCAATGGGTACAGGGCGGTGACAACCACTGAAGACAGCGCAGGACATTTTCCTCACTATTCAAAGTGCTGTTTGAGAGCATACTCTCTGTGACACTGGCTCTACTGGTTTGTTTTCCAGGCTTAAAATCGGAGCTGGCATATGACAGGCACTCAGATTAATATCTGATCAATACATAACCACTCAACACTAACAAAATTTTACCTCAGTTCTATTCATTTATTGCAGATGCTAAGAACTGCTACGCTCCAAGTAGTTAGGAAATGACGTAGTTTACAATCTACTAAGATTAAAAATATGGCTGCAAAGAGGTACCAACAGATGAAGAATAAGTGTGAATGCATCCAAAGACGGTCCAAATAGAAATTTTCTATTTTTAAATAAGATTTCTAGCCGAGGGCTGGAGAGATGGCTCAGAGCTTAAGAGCACTGGCTGCTCTTCCAGAAGTCCTGAGTTCAATTCCCGGCAACCACATGGTGGCTCACAACCATCTGTAATGAGGTCTGGTGCCCTCTTCTGGCCTGCAGACATACACACAGACAGAATATTGTATACATAATAAATAAATAAATAATTTTTAAAAAAAGATTTCTAGCCGAGTGTGGTGGCATATGCCTTTGATCCCAGCAGTCAGGAGGCAGAGGCAGGTGGATCTCTGTGAGTTAGAGGCCAGCCTGGTCTCAGCCAAAGATACACAGAGAAACCCTGTCTCGAAAAAATAAATAAATAAAGATCTCTAATTTTTAAGTAAGCAGGGGATATAAATAACATGAATATAAAGGGGCACAGCAGTTTAAGACAGCAGGCAACCCACCGAGTAGTCTGCGACAACTTGAAAGTGGGAGGGAGAGTGAAACTAGAGAGAAAACTGGGGCAAGACCATAAAGCATTAAGCTCCAGGACAAATCTTTCACTCTTGTTACTGAAGAGCAGAGGACAACCTTACAGACACATCCCTAAGGCCAGGCTTTCTAAGGACGTCAACTCTGACTACTCTGGGGAGCAGCCTCTTCATGACTCCAGAGAGCCTAGTGCAGGTGTCCACACAGGGGCTCCTCTGCCTGTTCAGAGGCGCGGATAACACACACACATGGATAACACAGGAGCAAATAGCACACGTGTGGATAACACCAGTGTGGATGGCATAGTCATGGCTAACACAGGAGAGAATAACACACGTGTGGATAACACCAGTGTGGATGGTATAGTCATGGCTAACACAGGGGTGGATAACACACATGCAGACAACCCAGTGATGGATAATACAGGAGTGGAGAACACACGTGTGGATAACACCAATAGCTAAGGAAATATTCCCATGAAACTTTTTCTCTCAATGAACAAATGAACACCGCGGGTATCAGATAAGGTCCCATAGCTCTACAGTTTACCTTTAAGCCACAAAGTACAATTACTTTCTGCAAGAAATTTATCAAGAAACTGGGTGCTGGTGGTGCACACTTTTAATCCCAGCACTCAGAAAACAAAGGCAAGAGGATCTCTGTGAATTTGAGGCTAGCGTAGTCTACAGACTGAGTTTCTGGACAGCCAGAACTGTTAAACAGAGAAACCCTGTTTCAGAAAAAAAAAAAAAAAAAAAGGAAAGAAAAAGAAATTTATCATGAAACATAACACATTAACAGTATCAGAGTAATAGTTCTCTAAACATAACTTTTCCACTAATTTTGGAACTTGTAATAGACGAAAAAGATTAAGGGCCGAGGATATAACTCATTGACAGGGCATTGGCCTGGCACGCACAAGCCCCTGCGTTGGGTCCCCAGCACTGCTGTCGGAAGGATGGGGTGGGACACTAAAGACTGAGTAACTCACCTCATTTTAACGTCACAATTAAACTTGAAACCGAATTTCTCAACGATTGGCTTGAAAACCTGAAAAAGTCAATTGTTACTTTAGCCACTGGTGTGCAGAGATTCACCAAGTTCAATTATTAAATAAAAAAGCCATGCAGTAAGCTGGTCTGTAGGTGCTACAGATACAGAGGGACAACAGCAATACCGAGAGCAATTCTACTGTGCACACAAGAACTCCGGTGCACAGCTGAGCACTGAGCAGGACTGCGCAAGTCTACCTAAGGGCAGCGCTACACACTCCCAACACCAGTCCTCCTGGTGGTAACAACAGTGAGCACAAAGGGACACAAGAGGGCGCTAGTGAACAGCCTTCCACTATATACTGCTTCTCAATATGCTGAATCTATCAGATCGACACTTTACCCTCCATTATTCTCATTTCATATTAGGAACATTTTTCATAATATCATAAGTTCTTCCCAAACAATATTTAAATAACATAACAGTTGAGTAAAATTTATCAATCAATCCTCTAAAGCAGTGAAGCTCAACCTTCCTAATACTGTATCCTTTATACAATTCCTCATTGTGTGGTGACCCCCAACCAAAGATTACTTCAAAGCTACTTCATATCAGTAAGTTTGCTACTGCTGTAAATTGTAAAGTAACCATCTGACATGCAGGATATCTGATATTTGACCCCTCAAGGGGGTTGCGGCAACTCATAGGTGGAGAACCGCTGCTCTAAGAGTATCTTCCTTGGATGCTACACAATGATAATCGTAGTTTATACAAGGCTATGCTCAAAGACCTTAACAGTCCCCTTGCACAGTGGCTTAGGCTGAGCAGTCTCCTCTATGTGAATTACTAGGTAAAGAGGAAGTGGCCTTCATTACACATCTCAGCACACTAAAAAGATGATGCCGTCCATCATAGCGGAAGCGCTTCGCGAGAAGACGGTAATTAAGCCTAAAGCCTACGAAAACACATGCGATCTACCTGAGAGTTTGGCTCCTTTCTCTACGTTGTCTCCATGTGTGTAGAAGCTATGGACGGCACTAAATTTCTGTTTTGCTTTTTTCAAAGACAGGAGTGGTGATGCAGCCCAGGGCAGAGCGCTTGCCTAACACGTGTAAAGCTCTGGGTCCCCCGCACCCAAACACTTCAAACACTCAGATGTGGAGCGGGGTAAGGGGGACTTGAGCACAGAAGCCACCAATGCTCGGTGGGATGTAGGAGCTTTCACAGGTAACAAAGAGGACAGACAGGGCTGAAACATATTTTGGCAGTGTCTGCACATCTTAGTAGTGAATTTATTCAAAATTGCCAAAACATGAAAGCAACTCAAGTGACCTCCAACTCATGAGCAGATAAACAAACTGGTTCCTATACAGAATAAAACCACTGGCCTTTACTTCAGTAACACTGAGTCTCAAATTTATCATGTAAGTGGAAAAAATCTAGACCCAAGAACTAGCACGGAGCTTAGTTGGTAACACGCCTGGCTAGCATGCACGAAGTCATTTTCCAGCAAAACTGGCCATAGTGGGGCACACTTGCAACTCTAGACCTGCAAGTAGAAGCGGAGCATTGGAAACACAAGGTTACCCTCCCTACACAGCAATTTAAGGCCAACCTGGGATATAATGATCCTGTTTGAAAAGAGGGGAAAACAGACCTAATTCTAATGACACACACACACATGCATTACTACTTTAGATGGCATTGTGAAAAAAGCAAAACTAAAAGAAAATGGAAAAGTGGTTGCCAGGAGTTAGGAACGGGACTAGCTACCCATAAAGAGTATGGTTTTTTGTTTTTTTTTTTAAATTAAACTATCCCACATCTTAGCTATGAAAATTGGTTCACATGTATCTATATGTAAAAAAATTCCTAAAACTAAATTTAAAGGAATAAATTTAACTGTAAAGAATTATGACACAATAAACCTCGAGAAAAAAATTACACAGATTGAATATCCTCACCTGAAAATGCTCAGACCCAGAAGGGCTTTGGGCTTCTGACTGTCTCAGATTCTGTAGCATTTGCACACACACGATGATGGGATGCACACATGAAACTCACGTTTCACACGCTATACACAGACTCTGAAGGAATGAGTGAATGTCACCGGCACCTGGGCTACGATCACTCCCATCACATGAAGTCAGGTGGGAATGCTCCACTTGCGCCCCAGGGGTGGGGTACATGCACCACAGCACTGATGGGGCGGTCGGCTCTGGCCTTCTGCTGTGGTTCTGAGGCTGAACTCGGTCATCGGGCTTGCACAGCCAGTGTTGTTACCCAATGAGCCATCTCACTGGCTTAAATTCTGGCACACTTGGTATTTCAGTGCTACACTCAACCTGTGCCACTCTCCCCCCATAAGCACACCAGTACTAACGTAAAAACTGGTGATTTATATAATCACTGATACAATTTATATAATTATACTTTTAGGCCCTTAAAGACTCAGTATGGATACTATCTTAATTTATAATGCAAACCCTAAAGTGAACCTTAATCTGTCCCATCTCCTGCAACAGAATTAGAAAACATGCCTGAAGAGGAATGTCCACGAAGCTATTGCAGACATATTTACAGAGAGAGCACGAGGCCGCCCCTTACCATCATGGTGTAATCGATCTGTGGGGCCATCTCAGCATTAGTTCCGCCTTTCAAACGAAGTTCCGATGGAGAAGCAGCGAACAGAACACAAGGCATTGAAACCTGCATCAAGAGGCACACACTCCTAAGGAAAAGGCAGAACACGCTTAACTGTACTGTCTCTTGATTCTCAGGACAGCTGTACTCGTTACTGCACACCGGTGGGACTTATGGTTCAGACAATGCAGAAGTCAGAACACTCCAGTGTCTAAAGGGTAGAATCCTGAATCTCAGGGAAATATTTCCAATTAGAAAGATGATAAGCAAACTGGGTTGAGGTAATAAATCAATAATAAAAGGCTTCAGCCTCTTGATTGTGAGGCCTTCGTTGAGTACCCAGCACCACCAAAAATATTAGAAAAAAAAAATGTGGCCAGCAAGTGGTGGGGCAAACCTTTAATCCCAGTACCTGGGAGACAGAGGCAGGAGGATCTCTGTGAGTTCAAAGTCAGCCTGGTCTACAGAGCTAATTCCAGGACAGCTAGAACTACTCAGAGAAATACTGCCTCAATAAAAAATTAAATAAATAAGTGGATGGATGGATGGATGGATGGATGGATGGATGGATGAATGATAAATGAATAAATGCTATAACTCAACAAGTACAAAGATACAGAACAGCCAAGGCCACACAGAGAAACCCGGTCTCAATGAATGAATGAATGAATGAATGGCTCAATAAGCAGGCACTCAAAGTTTCACATCCACTGTCTTGAACCTTGGAAGGTCTATTGTTTACATTTTAAGGGGGAGAAAACTGGATCTCTAAAGGGTTAAGGAGCACCCCCCAGGAAGCATTAGAAACCCCACCGGAACTGAAGCCTGGATGGAGCACTAGTGTGACATACCCTGCCGTCTTCGTATCTGCCGTGTGGATTCCACCTCTGATCTTCTCCGGTGTGAAGGTTATCTCTGTTGAGCCGATTTCTGCCCCGTCCAGGTTCCCATCACACAAATCGCGAACCATTTCCAGTCCAGATAAATGCTGAGGCCTTCAGGTCATAATACTGCATCAAAACGTGTGCAATCAGACTGCCTATATTAATACCCCACTCTACGGAACCGCTACAGAAGCAATGGCCAGAAAGCAAGTGCCGTGTCTTCAATGGCAGAGCTTCAACTGGGGTTTTTAACGCACTTAGACTCACTGCTTATAGGCAACTTTTTAAAGGTCTCAAGACTGGTTATTTAGGTTACAAACACACCGAGGAACTGTTACAAATTCCAAGTGTGCATAAAAGGAAAAATAGAACTACCTACGTGCTACCAGCCTTGCTTGCCTTCTACTAAATAACCAACCCATGACACCTCTCACCCCCTAAATCCTATGTTGACGCCTCAACCCACACAAAATAGGATTGTTTAAATAAGACCCCTTAAAGCTAAAATTAAATTAAAGACAAGCTATGAACCCTTACTATTGTGTGTGCTAACAATCTGACTGCTATTCTTATAAAACGAGATGGATTGATTGGGGGATAGGGATGTGGCTCGGTGGTGGTGCATAGGATGGAGGAAGCGTTAGGTTTCATCCCCAGAACTATATAAACTGGGCATGGTAGCACAGAGCTGTAATTCTAGCATTTGAGAATTGGAGACAGGAGAATCAAAAGTTCAAGGTTATTATTCCCATCTAGGGAGTTCGGGATTACCCTGGGCTGGCTGAGAGCGAATCTAAGGGAAACACAAGTGGCAAACTACCGTGTTTCAATGCGTCCCAAGGACAACTCGCAGCCCGTCTTAGGGACGGGAAAGACGGGCGAGGGCTGCACTCTGGACGCTGCCCCGGGCATCCTCTGCCCCACAACCCGGGCTCCGATCCCGGTCTCCGGGCCTTCAGGTTCCCGACTCCCCATGCGCCCGCAGTACCTGAGGCCCGGTGTGCTGCGGCCCGCACGGATCTTCTGCACGCGCAAGGGAAGGCCCAGGAGGCAGCTCAGGGCGGTGGAGACCCTGAGGATCTGGCCGCCCTGCAGAGCACCGGGGACAAGAAACGAGAGATGTTGAATGGAGGTCCCCACAGCCACGCCTCGCCCCGGCCCCACACAGGGCCGCACTTACCCCTTCCATGATCCCGCCGTCCACCTCCACCCGCTGCCCCTCCATCGCTGACGCGCGTGAGCCCGGCCCGCAGCGACCACGCCCCGGCTGCCACAGGGAAAGGACCAGGCGCCGACAAGCCTGCAGTCCCGACACTGCGCTTCCGGTCCGAACTTGCCGGAAGGAGAAAGAATCAGTGCCTCAGGGGAAAGCCTCCCTGCTGGAACGAAATCCCTCCGTGGACCGGCCCGTCGTCTGTACGCATGCGCGCTGCCCGGCGCTCAAAAGAGGCTGCGCAGAGAGTTGTTGGCCTATATTCCCAAACTCAGGGATCTGGGCTGACCGCAAGGGGGTGACACAGCCAAACCTTCAGGTTCCAGAAGACCTTTTCCCAACAGGTACATTCTTCAGTTGTCCCTCAGGCTGGTGTTTTAACTTTCCCCACAATCTGTTTTCCCCACAAAGTGTTGCTCTGCTTTCTCCAGCGTCCTTGGGTACCTGAAAGACTTAGGAAATGAGTCTGAATCGCCTGAATTGCGTGGTGTAAACCTCTGTACTGTTCTGACTCAATATTCTGGAAACACATAGATTACTTAAACCAATCTAGAACATGCTCCAAGATACTAATCAGGGCAGTACTCCTAGTTGAGATTTGGAATATTAGCTATGGTTGTATGGTTACTTAAATTGTTTATCATCAGAGCCCGGGCTCCGGCAACCCTAACAAAGTAGGTTCAGCCATCCCTTCTTAGTAGCTAATCCAAAAAAAAAAAAAAAAAAGAAGAGTAATAATGAAGAGCAGAAAACTGAGATTTATTAAATATGGTTCCATTGGGAAGAGGAAAAAATAGACCAGGTCTAGGTTTAAGTAGAGGGCAATAGAAATGAATAACTTAAGTAATTCTGGTCAAGATGTGGCCAAGGCCAAAACTGACCCATCATTGACTCAGTGTCTCCTGCAAGGTGGTCTAGCCGATTTCATTTTTTTTTTCTTTTGGTTTTTCTAGACAGGGTTTCTCTGTAGCTTTGGAGCCTCTCTTGGAACTCTAGACCAGGTTGGACTAGAACTCACAGAGATCCGCCTGCCTCTGCCTCCCGAGTGCTGGGATTAAAGGCGTGCTCCACCACCGCCGGGCTCTAGGCTATTTCAGAACTGTTAAATCTCTCCCTGAGAAACAAGCTTCCTCCCCACCCCACGCCATCCCCGCCAGCATGTGACCCCAGCCTTTCCTTTCTCCCAAAGCGTGAGACTCTTAAAAAAAACTTCAGCCGGGCGGTGGTGGCGCACGCCTTTAATCCCAGCACTCGGGAGGCAGAGGCAGGCGGATCTCTGTGAGTTCGAGACCAGCCTGGTCTACAGAGCTAGTTCCAGGACAGGCTCCAAAACCACAGAGAAACCCTGTCTCGAAAAACCAAAAAAAAAAAAAAAAAAAAAAAAAAAAAAAAAAAAAAAAAAAAAAAAAAAAAAAAGAAAGAAAAACTTCATTGTCTCATAGTCTGCTAACCAGAGGGAAAGGCATAAGGCCCTTATCAGTATGAAGACCACGAACTAGAGGCCTGAGCACCCAAAGGATGAGATAACAGTGATGTACTTTTACAGGCAAAAAATGAGAAGTCGAGGCAAGACTGTGGCTTTGGGAACAGAATACTTTTAAACATTACTTTGTTATGTGTATGGGTGTATTGCCTACACATGTATCTGTGCACCACAAGAGTGCCTGGTGCCCACAGAGGCCTGAAGAGGGCATCAAATTCCCCAGGATTAGAGTTACAGAAGATTGTGAGTCACCAAGTGAGTGCTGAGGATCTGACCTGGGTCCTAGGGAAAAGCAGCCATTTCTCCAGCCCCTGTGGTACCTTGATTATCTTACTTAGTAGATTCCTATTGCAGAAACATAACCTCCTCTGAAGAAAGCTTTTTATTTACCTGTCACAGTACTAGGGACTGATGTGGAGGTTTCACGCGTGCCAAATAAACACTCTAAAAAAGAGCTGCGTCTCCGCCCTCACTTGTGCTTTCTAATTTCAAACTCCTGCTATGAATTCTTGGCTCTGATCTGTTTGCACCATTCTCATTTCTTTTGGTGGTTGAAGGAAGTGAACAAGATAGGAGTATGGTATAGAAACTAGCCAAGAGCCCAAAAAGAGGAACATGGGATGTACTCACTCATATTTGGTTTCTAGCCATAAATAAAGGACATTGAGCCTATAATTCACCATCCTAGAGAAGCT
>NC_022022.1:13865954-13882885 GCF_000317375.1 Microtus ochrogaster
AAAAAAAAAAAAAAATTAAAAATTAAAAAAATATCATACCCACTCAAGAAAAAAAGAAAAAAAGAAACTAGCCAAGAGGGCTGGAGAGATGGCTCAGAGGTTAAGAGCACTGGCTGTTCTTTCAGAGGATCTGAGTTCAATTCCCAGCACCCACATGATGGCTCACAACCATCTGTAATGAGATCCCATTCCCTCTTTTGACCTGCAGGCAAACATGCAGGCAGAACACTGTATACGTAATAAATAAACTTAAAAAAAAGAGAGAGAGAGAGAGAAGTAAACACTCAAAGATGTAATTGACTTGATAAAAAAAAAAAAGAAACTAGCCAAGAAACTATAGATAACATTGTAACCGACCTTACCTGGGAATCTCATGCTGGAAAAAGGAGGCTAAAGCCAGCCAGGGAGAGAATTTGTCTGCAGGGAAGAGATTTTACACAGTTCTGACAATTTATCAGACCATCCTGCAGGAGAGACTAAATCTGAGACCATGTTGCATCGGTGATGGGCAGAACCATACTTTGGTGGGACTGCTTAGCTATACACACTTCCAGCCATCTACTTCAAACCTAAACCACAAAGATGAACTTGAGGGGTGTCTTGGTTAGGATTTCTATTGCTGTGAAGAGACGCCATGACCACAGCAGCTCTGATATAGCAAAATATTTAATTGAGGTAGCAGCTTCAGTTTAGAGGTTCAGTCTATGATCATCACGGCAGGGAACATGGTGGCATGCAGGTAGATGTGGTACTGGCTCCATCTTGATCAAAAGGCAACAGGAAATGGGCTGTGACGCTGAAAGTAGCTTGAGCATAGAAGAACCCAAAGCCCACCCCTACAGTGACACACTTGCAACAAGGCCACACCTCCTGATAATGCCACTCCTTTTGGGGGCCATATTCATTCAACCAACCACAAGGGTCATTAGATTTTCTCATTCCTTATCTCATCCAAATGTGACTACACTGACTATCTCTCTCCCTCCTTCCCTCCTTTTCTCTCCCCGTCCCCTCCCCCCTCCTCTCTTAGTCTCTTAGAATGGTTTATTGCAGATGTGTGGCTGAGCCTCGCCCATTAGGGTTTCCAGGACATCAGCTCTGGCCCTAATAAATCTTACAATAATAATAAGCTTGTATAGTGCTATGCTGGTGACCACAATAAAAGCTTGGGGTTGATGTTCCTGTCTTTGACCAGTCGGGGATCCACGTCTAGCTCTAGATATACATAATAAGTGAATTTCCAAAGAACAGATCTGCAGTCAGGCTTGGTAGTGCATGCCTTTAATCACAGCACTCAACAGAGGCAGGGGGATGGCTGATCTTGAGGCCAGCCTAATCTACAGAGCAAGTTGTATGACAACCAGAGCTACCCAGAGAAACCTTGTCTCAGAAACCAAAAACCAAAACAAAACCCTAAACATGTGCACTTCAGAAATAAAAGTTATCCCCAAAAGGAAGTCTGAGAAATAGTAAAAAAAAATGATGAGCTGAGAAAATATAAACATTACATAAAATGACACAGGATAACAAAGCAATGTGAGTCAAGTTAAAGAATCCCCAGATCTCTACTTGGAGTTAAAGCTTAAGTTCAGACAAATTGATAGACTCAAGACTTAACACACCAGCTGTGTGTGGTGGTGCACCCCTTTAATCCCAGCACTCTGAAGGCAAAGGTAAGTGGATCTCTGAGCTCAAGCCCATTTTGGTCTACAGGACAGCCAGGGCTTTTGTCTTTTGTGTCTGTCAAAAGCAGCATTATTTACAACAGTTCCAAATCAGAAATAATACCAATGTCATGAAAAAGAAAGACCAAAACAAACAAACAAACAAAACCCCACAAGATCATTCAAGTTAGAGCTCTCAGGTTATTGTGTATATGAGAACTGGAAATTGTCAAACCAAAAAAGTAGCTTGGAGTCGCAGCTTTACAGAAGTTATTGCATAGTTTAGAGAGCACTACTCAAGTCAATGAGAAAAATCACCCGGAGGTCTGGGAGTGCAGCTCAGTTGGTAGAGTCGGCCTAGTAGGCACAACAGGTCCTATTTTGGCCACTATGGTACATATTCAAGGAAAGGGGATGCCATATGAAACCATATCCATAAAAAAAAGAATTAGCCAGGCTATGGTGGCGCACGCCTTTAATCCCAGCACTCGGGAGGCAGAGGCAGGCGGATCTCTTTGAGTTTGAGACCAACCTGGTCTACAAGAGCTAGTTCCAGGACAGGCTCCAAAAACCACAGAGAAACCCTGTCTCGAAAAAAAAAAAAAGAAGCTTTAAATTAATACCATAATACTATGTTATAGTTAAATATTTTTAAGTCTGTCAAATGAGAAACAATACTCCCACATACAGCTATTACACAAATTATTTTGTATAATCATACTGCAAAGCAATCTAGCATTATCTAATAATAATAAACATCTGTCTCAAAATTCCTTTTTTTTGTCATTTCAAATGTCATTTTACAGGTGGTTCTGGGAGGGGGCTGAGCTGGACTTGGTGGCTCACACCTGTAATCCTAGCTACTAACTAGGCTGAGAAAGTAGAATCGTAAGCTCAAGGCCACTAGCCCTGGCTGTCCTGGAACTCACTCTGTAGAACAGGTTGGCCTCATACTTAAAAAGATCCACCTACCTCTGCCTCCCAAGCGCTGGGATGAAAGGCGTGCACCAGCACATCCTGTTATTGCAGAATTTCTGATAAAGGCAATGTTTCATACTTATCGCCTACGGTAGCTGTACTTGTTACCCTGACTGGTAAAATGGTGTGTCCGTGTGCAGTTAAGCAAGTTGTGAAAAGCCTGGGATTGTTGTTTCACAACCACTGATTTTCCAATGCTGACGAAATATTGCCTCTGCTTTCTCCCCCAACTTATTCCCTTTAATCTCTTAGACATTGGTACAGATTTTTAAGGAACAAGAACAGTTGGATGTCACTGACATTCATACAGTAAATGTGTACATTTCTATATACACAGCTTATGGAAGAAAGCTCTGCTTCCCTCTTATTGTCTCTCGCTCTGTTTGTTTTTTTGCAGAATGGATCTCACCATGTAGTTCAGACAGACTGGCCTTTGATTCACAATACCCTATCTCTTCCTTGCCGCCCCAGGCGCACCCTCCTGGTGCTGGGTTTCTGATGTTCCCTTTACGGTTCCACTTATGCTCAATTTGACATTTCTTCAAAGGTTATAGGTTTGCGACTCATTTCTCATGCTAGGCTGCTGCCTCTGACCACCACATTCTCTAAGACTGAAAGACGACGTGACGGCGTGTTTGTTTTAGATGTGAGAAGCCAATTTGACAACCTCAAGGACACTCACAGGAGGAAGAGATGCTAGTCGTGGAGAAATGTTCCAGTATGGACTTAGGAAAAGGTCATCCTTCCGAACCTTGCTACAAAATATGGAAATGTCCTAGTTTTCTGCCTTCAGTGTGGTTACAGCGCAACACCAAGAAGGACATTTTGCTACTGACTCCTCAAGTCTTCGATGAGTCCCCTTTCTTGTGTGCCTTTAATTTTTTTTTAAAGAAATTATTTATGTATGTGTGTGTGCTCACCTGGGTGTGTCTAGGTGGTGCAGGTGCTTAGAGATGGCCAGAAGAGGGCATCGGATCCCCTGGCTGTTGTGAGCCGCCTGATGTGGGTGCTAGAGACTCAACTTGGGTTCTCTCCAAGAGCCCTCTCTGCAGTCCCTAAACGTGATTTCTTTCCATTATCTGAACTAAAAAGGTGATTGTTGATGCGTGTGTACTTGCACAGCAGCACCTGGCCGTTTGAGCTTCCCTCCTCCCCCACTTCTACCTCTCCCGCTAATACTCTTCTGCAGAGCCTTGGGGCTGCCACCGGCCCCGCCTCGCGCCCCGGTTGGCTGCTGGGTGGGAGGCTCGTTTCTTCGCTCCTATTGGCCGCTCAGGGGGGTGCGTCTCGCGTCTCAGGATTGGTCCCTTGGAGGAGGCGTCTCTCCCAGCTGGGCGGCCGGTGGCTATTTCCGGAGTAAGATGGCTGCAACGCGTGTGCTGGGGACCTGGAGCCAGAACGCTGTCAGACTGGTAAGCAGGATTGAGTGGGTGTGAGGTTAAAAAGAAGTGGTTTAGCAGTGATTTGTCACCTGAAGTGGTGCGTTGCTTTCTTCTTCGAAGTGCCACGCGTCCCGTGAGTAAGTGATGGAAAGATGCATGCAAACAGAAGGGTAGCGAAGGTGGCGCACCAGCGAGGCTGGGAACAAACGCTGCACTTACCTGGGCGCGCTCCTGTGGCGATTAGCGTTCCTCCCAGCGGTGCCCACAACCCTGCCTTTCACCTGCTTACTTTGCTTGAGCATCTTGATGCCAGGCATTGTCACAGGCGCTGCAGACCCAGAGCTACAATCTTTCGGCATTTATTGTGTACCCACCCCTTGTCAGACGTAGGCACTGTTAACCTGACCTCAGGCAATTTTTAGTGGGAAGAAGAGAAGAGAAAAGGAAAACTTTGCCCTCTAGCTTGAGATTCACTTGGAGTTCTACTTCTCCCCCAGGTCCACACTACATGCCGTTCCAACTTTTTATCAAGTTACCACCTCCGTTTGCCTTCAGTTCCCCTTCACGCACAAGCATTTAGCAGTAACGGTGGATGAATCTCATTAAGTATCCCGTTTCTTCCTAACTGTATTACGTTTTGGATACCGACCTTTCCCATTCCCTAGATGTTCCTGCAGTGATGGCCTCCCGTTACCACAAAACCTTTTCCCAGCCTGCTGTCTGTGTGTACTGGGCACTGGGGATATAAATATAACACAGACACCATCCCTTTCCTCCTGAGATTGTAATCTAGTGGAGGAGAAGAGGCGAGAGGGAGGCCGGGAAAGACAGAAAGCCATGGCTTTAGACTACATCAGGGAAGTGCTATTGTGGAACAAGTGCCCAGAGCTACTATGGGGGTGACACCTGTGGGGGAGTGGGGCTCAGAGAGGAATTCCTGGAGGGCACTGAGTGAGGACAGTGTG
This sequence comes from Microtus ochrogaster, assembly GCF_000317375.1. NCBI lineage: Eukaryota > Metazoa > Chordata > Mammalia > Rodentia > Cricetidae > Microtus > Microtus ochrogaster. Next base: position 13,870,944 of record NC_022022.1, read on the forward strand.
AAGGGGGAGGAGGAGGTAGCCAGCGGACAGGCCCCTTGTCACAGCACCTTACTAGGCATTTCTGGGCGCTTCTTTTGAGAGCTCTCCATCCTTGGCTTCTCAGACATCAGCTTCCCAGTATTATTTTTCCTAGATCTTTTGCTGCTTTCTCCAGCTTCTAAATACTATTTTAAAGTCATGGACTGCACTTTTCAGTCAACAGTGGTCCCATAAGATTATGGCAGATCTGAACACTTCCTATGACCTTTCCCATGTTTTGATGTGTGTAAATATGCAGACACAGTGGTGTTACAGTTGCCTGCAGTGTTTAGTACAGTAACATGCTATACAGGTTTGTAGCATAAGAACTGGCATATAGCTTAGATGGGTAATAAGCTAAGCAGAAGGTGCCCACGTAGACTAAATCACCAAATGATAGAGTTCTCACAGTGGTGTGTGATAGCTTCCTTTCTAAGTGCGCTGGCTTTGACCCTCTGCACCTTCCCTGCTTCCTGCATCGTCTCTCCCACTCCTTTGGATATATTTTCTGGCTGTGCTAATGGTTTCCTGATGTCCCCTCGTCTTTCAAATGAGTCTACGAAAGGCTCGGCTATTCTGTCCAAGAGATTTCCAATTGAACAATATGAGGTGTTTTTCAATCACAAGTAATACAAATCCGCTGGATGAACAGGACATCATCTATGCATACAAATGACAAGTGACATACGTGCCAGTCGTTATCAGGGCTGATGTTCCATCAGTTCATTCCGAACTTTCCCATCTGGCCTTAAGAAGCTGCAGCAACTCCCTCAGTAGTTAAGGCTGGAAGAAGAAAGGAATCCCACCAGGCTGATCTAACCAGCAAGAACACTGTTCCAAGGCTACTGCTAGCACCAGGGAGTCTGGAAAGCTAGCCTTCAGCCTTCGCACAGTGTACCATAGTGCCTCAGGGATGCAGCCGCCGGGCTCTGGAATAGAACCCTCAAACCTGTTCCTCTTGATTCTAACTCTGAAGCAATCTATCCACTCTTCACTGCCTCATTCTTAATTGCAGGTGTCTTAGTCTTTCCTAACTGATCTCTGGCCTCTGATCTGTCCCTTTTGTGATTCATTTCTCATAGGCTGACCATGATGGCCTTATAAAGTAAGGGATGCATTACATCATGCCATGTTCTTGCTTAAAATTAACAACTCTTTTTTTAAAGATGCCCATAAGCCACATGACCTAGGAAATTTATGATCTGGCTTCCCTAACCCCTCAAGCTTCATTCTTTATTAAAAACCTGTTCATTCTATACTTTATTCTCCTCTTATCCATTCTCCTTTGATTTCTCTTTCCACATCCTTAATTGTTTCTCTTCTACTTTCATACCCCCCAGTTTGTTTTGTTTTGGCTTTTGAAGACAGGGTTTCTCTGACCTCCTAGAACTCTGTAGACCACGCTGACCTTGAACTCAGAAGTCTGTCTGCCTCAGCCTCCCAAGTGCCACCACCTCCCAGCTTATGAGACATTCTGTATCTGCCTTTGTGAAGAGAGTCTGTGTCACTTAACATGATGATTACTATACCATCCACTTTTTTTTTTCCTTTTTTTGGGGGGGTGGCAGAGGAAGGGAGTTTTGAGGCAGGGTTTCTTTGTAGCTTTTTGGAGACTGTCTTGGAACTTGCTCTATAGACCAGGCTGGCCTTTGGAGACTGTCCTGGAACTTGCTCTATAGATCAGTATAGGGATAAGTCCCGCCCCTTAGGGGGCGTGTTCGCCTCGGGCTAATGTTTACCTATAAATCTGGCACGCCTTCTGGCTGAGCTTGCTTCTGCTTTCCTGGTCTCTGCAGGAACAGTGATTCTGTAAATCTATTTCTCCATTAAAGCTGTATATATTTTTACAATCTGTCTGCATTCGTTTACGCCATTACAGACCAGGCTGGCCTTGAACTCACTGAGATCCTCCTGCCTCTGCCTCCTGAAAGAATGCTGGGATTAAAGGCACGCACCACTACCACCCAGCCCATTTTCTTGAAAATAATTTTTTTTTGCATTCTACCATTTTTCTGGACATCAATGAAATAAGATTAGAGTAAAAGTAACTAACACTTTTTATACACAAACACACATTGCTCATTCCAGCTCCAACTCTGACCGTGCCCATCTTGGGGAAGGTTTAACTTGGGTTTTGCACAGCAAGTAGGAATAATAAAGAGCAGAAGGACACTTCTAAGGCATAGGAAGTGATGCAAGCACAGGAAGTGCAGCAAGAATTTGCTTAGCAGGGCTGCAGGAGCAGCTAGATTTGGCTTGATCACACTCAACTTCAGAGAGTTCTGTTAAACAACCCGCTGAGCACACAGTGTGCTCTCCTGACTCCAGACCTTTGCTCATATATTTCCTCTGTCTTGAAGACTCTTGCCTCATCTGCAACACTTCTCATCCTGTGGGTTACTCCTACTCAGTCTGCAGTCTTACTTCAGGCTAACTCTCTCCAGAGCTTCCCTTAGCACACCCTGCCGGAGCTGTGTTAATGGCCTGTGTGCTCCACTTTATCTCTTATTCTACCAGTGTCTTAGTTAGGATTCCGATTGCTGTGAAGAGACACCAAGACCACGGCTGCTCTTATAGAGGAAACCATTTAATTGAGCCGGCTCAATTCAGCCCATTTTTCTCATGATGGGGAGCATGGTGGCAGGTAGGCAGATGTGGTGCTGCAGGGACAGCTAAGAGTCCTACGTCTTGCAGGCAACAGGAAATGGACTGACTCCCTGGGCAGTATCCTGAGCATAGGAAACCTCAAAGCCCACCCCCACAGTGACGCACTTTTTCCAGCAAGGCCATTCCCACTCCAACAGAGCCACACAGCAACTGAAGTTCACTCTTCAGTTACTATGAGATCATGGGGACAATTACAATCAAACTCCACCACTAGGCATTGCATGTGGCAGGAACTGCATGTGTTTCCTTCTCTATCCAATCCTAGTACTCCGCATACTCTGAGAGCATCGAATGACTCCGTAAAAGAAGTTTTGTTTTGTTTGTTTTTCAAAGCAGAGTTTCTCTGTCTAACAGCCTGGCTGTTGTGGAACTCTTCATCTGTAGACCAGGCTAGCCTCGAACTCTCTGTCTCTTCAGTGCTGGGATTAAAGGTGTGTGCCACCACTCTCAGTGCTTGTCTTTGGCTTTTTTATCTTATACAAACATTTTTAAAGGAGGAGGGCTTAGTACCTGTGATAAATTAATCATACATATGCAAGAGGTTTTGTGTCTGATTTCCTGCTTGGCTAAGAGTCGTACATTTGCTTCCTAGTTTAGTCAACTATACTCTAAGGAATTTAAAATAGTTATTTGTTTGTTGTGTGTGTGGTGGGGAACACAAGCGTCATGATTACGTGTGGAAATCAGGACAGCTTCCAGGAGTCTGGTTTCTCATTCTACTATTTGGGTCCTGGGGATCGAAATCAAGTCCTCAGGATTGGGAGCAAGAGCCTTGACTCCCTCAGCCACCTCACTGGCCCCTGTGGTACATTTCTCAATGGTATTTGTCTTCCTGCTCAAAATACTAAGTAATGTGAACTATTTTTTTTACTTCTTTATTATATTAATCAGCTAAAATTTTTGGCCTCCCTTCTTTTTTTTTTCTAGTTGTATACATTAAATTATTGATGCGATGAATCACTAGGTATAAATTAGAATTATCTCAGGCACGTTAGGCCAGATGATCTCAGTGGAATTGTGTCTTTTAGGTATTGTTCATGACTCAGTAAAAGAAGTTTTTGTTTGGTTTTTTTGTCTTCTGCAAAAGTTTGTAAGGGAGGAGAGCTTAGCGCCTGTGATGAGTTATTCACAGGCGTGTGGTCTTGCTGTATTCGGTTCCTGCTTCTCTAGGAATCATTACATTGGTGCCTCAAACAGAAACCTCCGCCAGTTTGTCCTTTAAAAGCTGAGGCTTTTCTGGGCATGGCAGCGTATGCTTTTCGTCCCTGAGCTGTCAGTGAGGACAGCCTGGTCTGCACAGGGAGTTCCAGCCTCCCGGGCTATGTAGTATCTCAAAAAAAAAAAAAAAAAGAAGAAGAAGAAGAAGAAGAAGAAGGAGCGGTAGTTGGTACTGTCATTCAGTAGGACACCAAAGGTCATTCTCTTTCTACCACTTTGCACTGTTAGTAGGAAAAATAATCCCTACCTTCCCATTCTTAATTAGTATGATTTCATGAAGGGAGAATGCCTTCTCAGGTTTGAAAAATCATTTTTTCTCCTTTCTGTTGTTTTTTAATCTCTTCACTTCTGCTAATGTTTAATCTCTCCCCTCTTTCTCTTCAAAGCCATGCAATGGCTGATAATCACATAATACCCATTGCAACTCGGTTGCCTTTTCTCAGTTCTGTTGGTCAGCTGCAGGAGCCCACGTTTCATGTGTTAGCCCACCTTGGCCTTCCTTTCCAGACCTTACCCATAATAACCTATCATATGAGCTAGGTAGACTGTTCGCTGGTCCTGTCTGTACTGGGACCTCACCCCCAAAACATGAATTCCCACCCCTTCCTGACATTCCCAGATCCCAGCAACTATTCTGATAGTCACTGCTTTCCTCTCTAAATCTGATCAAGCCAAATCTTGCTGCACTTTCTGTGCTTACATCACTTCCTGTGCCTTAGAAGTGTCCTTCTGCTCTTTATTATTCCTACTTGCTGTGCAAAACCCAAGTTAAACCTTCCCAAGGTCAAGCTAACCCCCCCCCACACACACACACACTTCTCTTTTGTCTTTTTCTCTTACAAATAATAAAAGCACACGTGACCCTACACCGATGTGGTAGGAAGAGCCTAGAGTTTGACACCAGGTTTACTTGTCTTCAGAGCTTTAATTGCAATCTGACCTTGGATCACTTCACCTCCTGTGAGGGTGACAGTGTGAGCTGGAGAGAAAGCACTGGATATGAAATCTTCAGGTACCTGGTACATAGCAAGAAAGCACCCAGTACATTTTAATTGGTTAGCTCTTGACCCCGTCTATTAGTAGTTCCTCGGTGAGAGCTGTGTTGTTAAAGGGAGAGCTTCTGTAGGCTAATTCTCCTCCAGGGTTTTAAAGTGTGAAGTATAGTATTAAATCAAGGTGAATTTGTATGCTTTATAATTTTCACTAGGCATCTCTATTTTCTATCTGAAGAGGCAGAGGCGATTACTTCTTTTTTGTTGACCGAGAGCCAGGGTTGAGAATGTTGAAGGAGAAAGGAAAGACAAACAAGAGAGGGTATTTGGAGAAGAGATTCCAGTCGATATCTGCTCTGCTGTGAGCTGTCAACTCAAAGGATTTTAGTTGGGCTTTGTGGTGCCTCAATATTGCTCTTAATAAGAATTAAATATAGGCATAGAGACTGGTGAGATGGCTCAGCAGGGAAAGAGCCTCTGAGGACCTGAGTTTGATCACTGGAACCCGTGTCCTCTGACATCCACTCATGTTACACACTCACCATAGACACACACACGTATAATAAAATAATGATTTAAATATAGGTATTATAAAAGTGAGTTATCAAGTGAGAATGGGAAGCTGCCTGTGGGAAGCAGACAGAATGCCCAGAGCAAGATGGTGAACCGTGGGTTCAGTGAGAGACCCTGCTAAAGACTGTATTCGAGAAAGACAGTCAATATCAACCTTAGGCCTCCATGTGCATCTGCACACATAAATATGACCCAGGATGGACGTAGGCTAGAATCTTCCCGGTAAGCGCACCTTGGGGTGCTACACACATTATTAGAAATGGGCTAGTCCAGGTGCGAGAGTTAGCCGAGAAGAGGCTAGATATAATGGGCCAAGCAGTGTTTAAAAGAATACAGTGTCTGTGTAATTATTTCGGATAAAGCTAGCCATGCGGGAGCCAGGGCAGTCGGATTGCAGCCTTGCAGCTCCCACTACACACATGCATGTGCACACACATCCATATGGGGGAAAGAGATGATTTAGGATGAGCTCTTTATGGGAAAGACAGGATATGTAATTTAAGAAAGGAACCACCAGTTTTTCTTTGCCTTCTGAAATCAAAAATAACTGTCACTTAAGAATTTAAATCTAGGGGCTGGAGAGATGGCTCGGCAGTTGGGACCACTTCCTGCTCTCAGAGAGGACCTGAGTTTGGTTCCCAGCACTCACACGGTGGCTCCCAGCCATCCTTGTCTTCACTTCCAGAGCATCCAATCCCCTCTTCTGTCCTCTGCAGGTACCAGGCATGTATGTGATACACATACAAACATGCAGGCAAAACACCAATACACATAAAATAAAACAAATAATTTTTAAAATTATGAACTTAAAGATATTCTACAGTCAGACTTTTGATTTTTATATTGCTTACCTTTAGAAAAAGAATGAAATCCTTACTTATAAATACATATTAAAATATGATTTGTAAGTATGGTGGCATGTGCCTATAGTTCCAGCTGTCTGGGAGGCTGAGGCAGGAAGATCACTTGAGCCCCGTGTTCAAGACCAATGTGGGTAGCATAGGGAGACCTGCTGCCAGACCACAGATAACCAATGTACAAAACTAATGTGATGTTCTCCAATCAAAAGTTACTTCTGTATAAATGGAAGTTTTAAATATATACCAGTATTCTCAAAAAAAAGGGGGGGCTAGAAATTATTGTTGTTTAAAAGGTAAGGTAGTTATTGGATATTAATAGCATTGAAAGGTTAACGTTAAGAATAAATTTTAAGTTTAAGGACATTTAGGTTTTGATATATCAAGTTGGGTATACTTAGGCCTAACATGTCTTGAATCATACTAAGGCATTATGCAGATAGTTAACAGAGTTATCTATCAGTTAGTAATAAGAAAACCAGCGGGGGAGCTGGAGAACAGTTCTGCGGTTGGAGCACCGGCTGCTCTTTCAGACGACTGGGTTTCAGTTCCCAGCACCCACAGGGCAGCTCACAACTGTTTGTAACTCCAGAGGCTTCAACTCCCTCTTTTGGCTTCTCTGGGCAACAGGCTGCACATAGTAACATACTATGCACATAGGCAAACGCTCATACACATAAAGTAAAAGGGAATATCTTTTTAAAAGAAAGAAAGCAAGCTATCTGGGCTGCTGAGTGGGTAAGGTGTGCCAAGAAGCCATGGGTTCAGCCCCCAGTACTGAGAGGAAAAACAGAACTTTTGGACATAGTATTTGTTTTCCATTGGTCTTAAATGCTAACAAGCACTGTGGAGCTTTTTGTTATTATCTCTGCAGCCCCAGGTTTCCTTCGCTGCATTACTTCAGGAGTTCCAGCAGCTTAAGCCTATCTACTCCCTGAAGTTTAGGGAATCGGGACAGTGTTTTAAACATACAAATAACTGTATGTGTCTCAGTGGGTGTGACTTAAGTCCATGTTTTCTCCTTGATTGAGTTTGAGTTCTTTTGATTAATGGGACAGCAGCAATTTGGAAAATAATCAGTTTCATGGTTCCTGCTGCTGAGTATTCTGAATTTGACTATCTAATTCATTATCGATATGAGTGTCAGCCTACAACAAAACTGAATGAATTTCAGTGTGTTTATACTTTTCTTTTGGGGGTGTGCGTGTGAACCCACGACTTTCTACGTATGGGACACACACTCTACCAATGAGGTTAACTCCCAGCCTCTGAGGATTTGTAATGCATTTTTCGTTTTGTTTTCTCTTTGATAGGTTTGTGTTCGCTATTTTCAAACATGTAATAATGTACATGTTTTGAGGCCAAAATGCGTGTGTTCCTTCGGTTATCCTTTGCTCAAATATAGTCAACCACATCACTCCCTAAGAACAGCAGCTGGTGAGTACACTCCCCAAATAGCATGTCAAATAATCGACTCTTTTTCTTAGTAATTGAAGACGTACCAAAGTAAAAGAGTTAGTCCTGTGTTTCCAGCATGGCTCTCCCCACCTCTATGTAATTTGCATATACACATTCCCTCTGTTCTTTCCCCCTCCACTCATAGTTTCCCTGAATGCCAGTGTCTTGTACTGTTGGGACTGGGTTATACCCGGTCATCCGTTCCTTAGGCTCTGATTTTCTCTGTGCAGTCATTGGCACTGATGTGACCTGCTCAGTTCAGGTGAACTGCTGATTTAATAGAAGCATCTTTATATCCTGGTGCACAGTCACTCTGTTTGTGAGGTGGAACTTAATCCGCTGTTACGACAGCATGATGTAATCACCCCGACCGCCCCTGAGTAGAGAGAGTTCCCTGGCTTTTATCTACTTACCTTTCTCCTATCTGTCCAGCCTCTGGAGATAACTCGAGGCCTCAAGTATTAGATTTGGCAAGGGCATTAGAGCTTTTTTTTTTTCCTGCTGGCCTATTAAGAACCCTGACAAAGAACCCTAGATTTCATTATATACTTAAGTTTTTAGCAGATACAGGGGCCCTGGCAATGGAAAACGGGGAAATTCTAGGCAGATTTTGACTGATTTTCCATGCTTTTATATTGTTATCCTCAATAGTCTCAGACAATATAAACTTTACATTCACCTGCTTTTAAAACGGTTTGTATCTGTTTGTACATATACACACATATATGTACACAAATGTACACCATATGTGTTTTTTATTCCTTGCACCACATATACAATATGTAATTTATTTTGGTAATTGTATAGGTGGAGTGTGTGTGTGTGTGTGTGTGTGTGTGTGTGAGAGAGAGAGAGAAAGAGAGAGAGAGAGAGAGAATATGTATGTGATGTGTGTATCTATCTGCAGTGTGCGTGTGTGTGTGTGTGTGTGTGTGTGTGTGTGTGTGTGTGTGTGTGTGTGGTGCTGGGGATAAAACCCAGGGCTTCATACATGGAGGCAAGCCTTCTTCCACCTCACTCACTCTGCTCAAGCCAGGATTTCCGGTTTCTAACCCTGATCACTGTTGCTTCACAGAGAAAGTAGAGGCTACTGCAGGAGGAACAGCAACTCCCTGCTTCATCCTCTACACTCTTCTGAACTTTAGGTCTCTTTATCAACTGCAGGCCGCATGGTGTTTGTTTGTGTGGTGTTTGTTTGTTTCTTTGTTTTGAGGCAGGGTTTCTCTGTGTAGCCTTGGCTATCCTGGAACTCCTCTGTAGACCAGGCTAGCCTTTAACTCACAAAGATCTGCCTGCCTCTTCCTCCTGAGTGCTGGGGTTAAAAACATGCCCCACTGCCACCTGGCTTCGTGTTTATATATTATTAGCTGTGCAACGCTGAGAAAGTTGCTCATCTGTTTCATCATCTGGAAAATGAGAGTAACCATAGTATTTAATTCATTCACGCTGCTGTGAGTATTTGTTCAGGAAGTGTGACCACCTGTGTACAAGGGATCTATCAGTAGGGTGTATGTTTCAGTACCTACTGTCTCTGTCACTCAGCATCTTTTTAAGTTTCTTTTACTCTGTCTAATGGAGAGAGGAAAGGAAAGTCTTGGATAATTTGGCAGAACATAATCTGAACATATTGGAAATGTTTAGGCATGATGGCGCATGCCTGCAATCCCAGTACTCAGGAGGCCGAGGTAGGTGGATCCAGCCTGGTCTACAGCGTGAGTTCCAGGACAGCCAGGGCTACACAGTGAGGCCCTGTCTCAAAAGAACAAACAATAACAAACAAACAAAACCTAAAAAGGGGGCAGGAGAAAATAAAAAATTCCAAGGCTACTAGATAAGCACTGGCCTGGTTGTAGTCATAAGTATCGAGGACGGTTATTGGAGCGAGAGATCTCGTTGAGAGCAGGCTATTTATGTATGTATGTATGTATGTATGTATGTATGTATGTATGTATGTATGTATGTGTGCAGCATTCTGCCTCCATGTATGCCTGTACGCCAGAAGAGGGCGACAGACCTCATTACAGATGGTTGTGAGCCACCATGTGGTTGCTGGGAATTGAACTCAGGACCTTTGGAAGAGCCAACAATGCTCTTAACCTCTGAGCCATCTCTCCAGCCCATGCAGGCCTTTTTGGTACATCAATATTGTTTCAATTGGTCAGGAGCTTCATAGGAGAGACATTGTAACCCTATCAAAGAGCATTATTTGGGAAGCTGGAAAACATGAGTTCTGTGGAGGTAGACTTGTGTCTTGGAGTAATTCTGTAACACTTTAGTGGTTATGCTTTTTAAAATTATAAAATGCTGGGCTTTTAGTTTTTTGGTTTTTGGGTTTTTTTTTTTTTGGTTTGGTTTGGTTGTCTATAGACAATTTCTGCCTCTACTTGAGAACATATTCTAATTTTAGAAATAAAAGTAGCTATTGATGATACATATTTAATGAGATCATTTCCCATTTATTTTTGAAGTGCTGCAGGGGCAGGTTGTTCAGTTCAAACTCTCTGACATTGGAGAAGGGATTCGAGAAGTAACTATTAAAGAATGGTAAGTTAGTCTCAAAGTAGTTTTAAGTCAATGTAAAATTAATTGAATATGCAAAAAATAAGACTCAAATTGGGAAACTTCTTCATTGATATGCTGGTAGCAGAAGTTATTCCTCAAGTCTCTTTCTTTGATGTGATTTATTAATGATTGTTACTTTATTGTGTGTGTGTTTTGCCTGTGTGTCATGTTCGTGCCTTGTGCTCTCAGAGGCCAGAAGAGGGTATAGAATCTTCTGGAACTGGAGTTACAGATGGTTGTAAGCCACCATGTGGGTGCCAGGAATTGAACCCAATACTCTTAATGACTGAGCCATCTCTCCAGTCCGTTTCTTTCTCCTTTTTTTTTTTTAAAAAAAAATCCTTTAACTGTCTACTCTTTGTTTCAACTACAAAAGAGATTACTTTCTAAGAGATGATAAGGTGATATAAAACCAGGGCAGAGCAATAAATAATCAAAGCCTGCAAACTTAGCACCTTTGTCACACCCCCAGCCCACATGAATTTGGAAGAATCTCATGTATGAATTCGCAATTTCCTTCCTAAAATCTTAAAACAATCCTGTTACCTAACGCTCTACCATACTTTACATGGTTTTCAGGAAGCAGGCTTGGTTCGTGTTACCTGACATTCTTTGCTTGTGGGCTTATAAGATACTTTACCTGAAAGGCACAAATCAAAAAATCTGAAACCCTAAAACAGTTAGGACTGGAGAGATGGCTCAGTGGTTAAGAGCATGCTCTGTTCATCCAGCAGTCCTGAGTTCGACTCCTGGCACCTATATTTGGCAGCTCACAACTGCCAGTGACTTCTCCTCTAGGGGGATCCTGTGCCTCTGTCTCATACTTACATGCCTTGTACTTACATACTTACATGCCTCCCTCCAATTAAAACAAAAACTTTAAAATTATATAGTATAAAATAGTATAGATACACATATGGTTGCTTGAAACAAAAGGAAGAAATTCTTTACGGCCTTTGACATTCTCCATCCTTTTGTGTCTTTAATCTTTTGGAAAAACATTGCCTCTTGGCACTAAACTAAGTTTTAAGGTTTTTAGAAGTAGCAGTTACATTGAATAAAGAGATAAGGTTTTGTTCCATAACCAAGATAAGGTTTTGTTCTATAACCAAGCTAGCCTCAAACTGGCCATCCTTCTGCCTCTGCCTCCTGTGTCCTCAATGCTGGGGTTATGTTCCACTCTGCTCGGCTCACATAGTCTTTAAAGAACTGGACCGAGGCCAGTGACTGTCATGTTCTCTACTTAGCATTCTTTGCTTTGTAAGCAGAGGATTTTAGGAACCAGCCTTCCTTATAATTGTCTTTCCTGGCACTGTGCAATTGTGAGGCGAGCCATGGACTCAGGACAGCCTGGTTTTGAAATTCGTGATGCACCCGTTCTCTTCTGAGCTGCTGTCTCTTATGGTGTAGAATCAGGTAATAGTTGTGGCTCTCCGAACTCACAGTGGCTGTTAGCACTATTAAAATGTAACACGTAGAAATGCCTTACCTTTCCGAAGAACTGCGTACATTTTGACTTATTGATGCTTTGCTTCAAGACCAAGTCTTAGAAAAAAAATTAACTTCTTAATTTCTGGGTCTTTTTTTATTTCTTTTT
>NC_022022.1:13883242-13909293 GCF_000317375.1 Microtus ochrogaster
GGCACCAGATCTCATTGTAGATGGCTGTGAGCCACCATGTGGTTGCTGGGAATTAAACTCAGGTCCTCTGGAAGAGCAGCCAACATTCTTAACCACTGAGCCATTTCTCGAGCCCTAACTTCTTAATTTCTATCTTATTAATTTTGTAGATCCACGTGCATAGGAAGGGGGTTAAGGCTGTTAGAAGAGGAAATTATTTTTTTCCTCATGAGAATCTTAAGACCAGGACTTGTTTTCTCAGCTACATTGAGGCTGGAGGATCTCAAGTTTGAGGTAAGCCTGCACTACACAGAGAGACTCTATCCCCCTCATTCCAATTTTAATAGTTTAGTTTTTTAGTTTTTAGTTTTGAGATGGGGGTTGTCTTGATAGTTTGCCTAGGCTGGTCTTGAATTTGTAATCCTCCTGCCTCTGTCTCTTGAGCGATGGGATACTGCCTTCACAATTCTTTTAATTATTTTATTTTGATATGTGTGGCTGTTACCGCCTTTGAGTTTATCTTTGTATTTATCTCCCTCCCACCTCCCTGATTAGTGTCCCCAATTTTTTCAGTTTTTCTTATCAGATCATTGTACCCTGCTATTCCCCTCTGTCCCTGATTATTTTTTTGCTCCCCAACTCTCCCCACCCTAGCAATGGTTCCCTTTTTCACCCTGATGGTGCAGTTACTCCATGAAATGTGCTCATATCCGAAGATTTGGGACTTGGAACCTCAGGTCAAAGAGAACCTATGATGCTTGTCTTTCTGTGTCTGGTTTACCTTCATCAATATAATATTTGCTGTTTCCTCTCATTTACCTGCAAAGTTCATGATTTCACTTTCCTCTACCGCTGAATAGCATTCCATAGTGTATATGTAGCATATTTTCATCATCCTCTCATCAGATGAAGGACATGTGAGTTATTTCCATTTCCCGGCTACGTGAGTGGAGCAGCGATCAGCCATGAACATGCTGAGCAAGTGTCTGTGAAGTAGGATGTTGGCTTCTTTGGGCATATGCCAAGGAATATGGCTGTGTTGTAGGGTAGATTGAACATTCTCCACAGATTTGAGATTTCCAAAGTGGCTGAACCAGTTTTCAATCCCACCCACAGTGAATGAGGGGCCCCTCTCCCCAACACTCCCTCCAGCATTCCTTGGTAATCATTTTGTTGATTTTTGCCATTCTGACTTGGGTAAGATGAATTCACAAAATTTTGCTTTGAATTTTTCTAATTGTTAGGGACAGTGAACATTTTTTTGAGATTTTTTTTTAATTTTTTTAAGAACTTTCTATTTAGGTCCCAGCCCCTCCACCCCCCACCCCAAATGATGGGTCCTTTTGACTCTTTGCTTTTGAGTTCTTTATTTAATTGCAATATTAATCTCGTGCCAGATCTATGGCTGACAAAGATTCTCCCCCATTCTGTGGGCTTCCTCTTCACTCAGGTGGTTGTTTCTCTGGCTGTGGAGAGCTTTTTAGTTCTATGTCCCACTTGTCACTTGTTGGCCTTGATTCTTGGGCAAATGGAGTCCAGTTTAGAGTCCTTTCCTGCACCTCTGTCATGTAGGGCACTGTCGTGTTTTCTTCTGGCAGTGTCAGGTTAACATTTAGGCCATTATTTCAGACAGGGTCTCACCTGGTATCTCAGGCTGACCTCAGATTCATGATTTTTCTGACTCAGCCATCTGTGTGCTGGGATCACAAGTTTATGCTACCATGCTCAACGGTTTTTTTTTTTGTTTTGTTTTGTTTTTTCAAGAGAGGGTTTCTCAGTGTAACAGTCCTGGCTGTCCTGGGACTCACTTTGTACACCAGCCTGGCCTCGAACTCACAGAGATCTGCCCGCGTCTAACTCCCGAGTACTGGGATTAAAGTCGCGTGCCTCCACCACCACCTGGCTCATTTCTGACTACTGCTCTTCCTTTCCTGTTGAGATACAGCATGAATATTTGTGTGCTTTATGACATTGTCTCAGGCTCTCTAAGCTCTGTCCACGTTTCCTTTTTATTCCTCAGACTAAAAAAAAAAAAAAAAAAAATTAGCTGATCCTCAGATTCCTTGGTTCTTCCTTTTTCCCAAATGGATCACAGCCGCTCAACCCTTCTAGTAAATTTTTATTTTAGTCCGTCTTGAACCGCAAAATTTGGTGTGCTTTGTCATGTGTCTATTTCTGCCATATTATTACTGTTTTCTACCTGACAGGACATTGTTTTCCCATACTTCCTTCAGTTTTGGAACATTATTTAGTTCTTTGTTTCTTAGGCGACAGCTGTGCTAAGCAGAAGAAGATGGCGCTGGGCAAGTTTAAATCCCCAAGGGTTCATTGAGGACGCCATGGTTGTCCTTGTGTGTTATGTCTAAACACTGCTCATCCTTGAAGTCGGATACACAGCTGATACAGGCTGAATATATTTTATCCGAAATGTTTACTACCAAAACTACTTCCAACTTTGCATCCTAGGTTATAGAACACTTGCTTAGGCTTCATCATTTGAGCATCCAGAGTCCAGGGTTTTGAGCCTCATTGTTGGACAGAAAAACACTTCAGATTTTGTGTTCTAATTAGGGATGCTCATTATGTAATATTATACAACAAGAGGAAATAAATGTAAAATTTTAAAACTTATATTTTCTCAAAAAAAAAAGTGGATCAAGCAGAAAACCTGAATGTAATTAAACCTGAAGGTACAGGTTTTAGTTTGGGTTCTTAATTTTAACATTTGTTAGGGGTTTGTCAAAGAAACTCTAAGAGTCATTTTCATCTTTTCTAAAACGTTTCTTTGTGTGCCATCTCAGCATCAGTGCTGGGCTAGGTGGCTTTTAATGTGACAGTGTGGCCTTTCCATGAGCGCACAAGGACGACTTGTAATCATGACTGTTGATGGGAACGTGTCCTTGTCTCTGTCTCCCAGGTATGTAAAAGAAGGCGATACCGTGTCTCAGTTTGACAGCATCTGTGAAGTTCAGAGTGACAAGGCCTCTGTCACCATCACCAGTCGCTACGATGGCGTCATTAAGAGGCTCTATTACAATCTAGACGAAATCGCTTACGTGGGGAAGCCACTGATCGACATCGAAACGGAAGCCTTAAAGGGTAAATGTGTTCTGCTGCATTTGTCGCTGCTGTCCTTTGGTTGCTGAACCCCAATAAAGTAGCCCTGGCCGGGCATGGTGGCACACACTATAATATCTTATAGTATTAATTACAATATTATAATATTATATATTATACAAATATAATATTATATTTGTATAATATATAATTATAAATTATATATTATAATATATAATATTATATATTATACAAAATTATAATATTATTATAATATTAATTACAATATAATAACTTGTGTAGTGGAAGCAGGAGGATTGTGAGTTCGAAGTCAGCTTGAGCTACATAGTGAGTTTGAAGCTATCCTAGGCTATAGAGAAACTCTGTCTCATAAACAGGATAATTCTAACAGAACCTGGGTTGGGGATTTAGAACAGAAAATTAGAAAAACTGGAAGGATTTTCTGTAATACCTGATTATCTTTGGGTCAATACCACAGCAAAAACCTGTACAGTAAGACTTTATTTGTCACAATGTCTACCCCCAAACGGTATCCCTCGAGCCCTGTTTTCCCATCCGAAGTGGCTCAGTTTTAGTTATAGATCACTAGTGTGTGTGTGTGTGTGTGTGTGTGTGTGTGTGTGTGTGTGTGTGTTGTATACTCATGTGTGTACCTGAGCATGCATGTGGAAGCCAAAGGTTGATATCAGATGTCTTCCTCACTTTCCACCTTATTCTGAGGGACTGTGTCTCTCGCTGACCCTGGAGCTCCTTCATTCAGTCCTGCTCACTGGGCAATGCGCTCCAGGATGTTTGCCTCGCCCCTTCCTCCCCCCCCTCCCCCGACAGTACTGGGCTACAGACATACACTGCAATGCCTGACATTTACATGCGTGCTGAGGATCTGAACTCAGGGCCTTAGGCCCAACAAACACTCTACTGGCCTGACCGCCCAGCCAGCCCCGCCACTGAGTTCTTTGAAGAGATGCTTTTGGCTGAGGTTATTCCCATCTTGCTTCCAGATTCAGAAGAAGATGTTGTTGAAACCCCTGCTGTGTCCCACGAAGAGCACACTCACCAAGAGATAAAAGGCCAGAAAACACTAGCGACACCTGCTGTTCGTCGTCTAGCAATGGAAAACAATGTAAGTCTTAAAACTGAAGTTTGAAATTACACAGAAAGTATATACATTTACCAGTCTCTGGGAGAGAAATGGTTCAAGCTGGAATTAATGAGCGTGGTCGCTTTAGTCAAGTGACCATGGCACAAAAGCACATGGGAGGGGACAGGAGAGAGAGCCCAGCTGTTAGGGCATCTGCTGCTCTTCCAGAGGATGCAGGGTCTGCTCCCAGCACCCACGGTGGGAGGCTCACAACCACCACGTTCAGCTCCTGCTCTCGGGTTAGCGAAGAGAAGAGGCTGAAAATGGAACAGGCTTGGGTTTGCTTACAAAGTTCTGCCAGATGCTGCACTGCAACAAGAAGATTTGTCATGTCTTTTCCATCCAGGTGTTAGTCCTCTCGCCATAACTGCAGCAAAATGCCTGAGAGAAACCAACTAATAAAGAAGATGCGTAACTGGGCTCCAGTTTCATAGATTTCGGGTGCTGAGCAATTGGCCCCACGCTTTAGGCGTGTGCTAGTGCAGCACGTCACGGCAGAGTGTGCGGGGAGGAGGCTTGCTCTCTGTGTAGCTTGGAATCTCTTTTGATGATACACCAGTAGTAACCCAGTAGACTCTAGCTCAGAGTCTCCACCACATCCTAACACCAGCAAGTTAGAACCACTTTTTTTGGTGGAGGCCACTCGTTCGTTCCCAGCTGTCCAGGCCCCAAATAATCACTCAGAAATTATATTATTTGCAATACTGTTTGGCCAATAGCTTAAGCGTATTTCTAGCTAGCTCCTGTATCCTAAACTAACCCATCTTTATTAGTCTTTGCATCCCCAGCGGACTCCAGCAGAGGTCTGACTAGGTGTCTCCCTGACTCCACCTACTCTCTCTATCTTTTCCAGCCTGGCTATATTCTGTTAAGCCCTTGACCGAAAGCAGCTTCTTTATTAACCAGTGGTATTCACAGCATACAGAGGAGAATCCCACATCACACCTTTTATTTTATTTTATTTATTTATTTTTTTTTTTTTGGTTTTTCGAGACAGGGTTTCTCTGTAGCTTTGGAGCCTGTCCTGGAACTAGCTCTGTAGACCAGGCTAGTCTCGAACTCACAGAGATCCGCCTGTCTCTGCCTCCCGAGTGCTGGGATTAAAGGCGTGCGCCACCACCGCCCGGCTTATTTTATTTTTTATTTTTATGTATGTTTGCTTTTTTTTTTTAAGACGGGATCTCATTATGTGGTCCAGACTGACCTCAAAATCACTCCATAGCCCAGGCTATCCTCATAAACTCTGCTCTCCTACCTCGGTCTTCAGAGCGCTGGAATTACAGGCATTCACTACCACACCCTGCTGAGCAGAAGACCCAAACCGTAGCCTGCTCTGTAACTGTATGGCAGGTAAAATGCCAAGCAGCATGGCTCCCTGACACTAGTAAGTTCTGACATGTCTCAATTAACCTTCCAGATCAGAGGCTGCTGTGAGGCACAGGTCAGAAGGGCCGGTGAAGTCACACAGCTGGCTGCACGGGAGATCAATCATCTCAGAACCAAAGGTGTCAACCATTGGCTGCCTCAATAGTCATTGCATTCATTATTTTAAGCGTGTGTGTGCCAGGAACTGTACACAATATCCCTGACTCCTGCAATAGCCCTTCAGGGTTGTTGGATTCTCGGTATTTTCTGGTGAAGAAGGACAAAGAGGTGTGTTAACGTGTCCAAACCTAAAGTCAATAACAGAACTGGGCATTTGAGGAAAGTCCTGTTTACCCAGCCGTAGTTCTTCCCACTCTGCCCAACCATGCAGAGAGTTTCTGAGGAAAGTAGCTGTTACCATGGGAACAAAAACAAAAGTTTGTCTCATGCATGTATGTAATTGATTTGTAGAAATGTTACTATAGATCCAGATAGTTCTCCTGCTGATGAGGAACTATCCAAGGGCATACTCTCTGATGTGTTCTGCCTGGTGTGGTCATGGGCAAACACTCCACAACTCATCTGCACCTCTTCCCCTTTTTAGGGGTGAAGTTTTAAGTAGATATTATGCTTTCCAGGCTCATCTGGAACTTTCTATTGTAGCACAGTCTGGCTTGGAACTCAGTACTCCTGCCTCTGCTCCTAAATGCTAAGATTATGTTTGCATACCCGGTTTGTCTGTACCTTTTCTTTCACAGCCATAGATTTCGTTATTGTTTTTGTTTTTGTTGTTGTTGTTGTTGTTCTTCTTCTTTCATACACTACATCCCAACCATAGTTTCCCCTCCCTCCACTCCTCCCAGATCCATTCCTCTGTTTCCCTTCAGAAAAGAGCAGGCCTCCTGGGATATCAACCAAACTCATCATAACAAGATACAATAAGACCTGAAGCACAAACTCTCATATCGAGGTTGGGCGAAGCATCCCAGTAGGAGGAAAGGGGTTCCAAGAGCAGGCAAAAGAGTTAGAGACACTCCCACTCCCACTGTTAAGGGTCCCACAAAAACAACGTACACAACCATCTTGTATATGCAGAGGACCTAGCACAGTCCTGTGCAGGCTCTGTGATTGCCTCTTCAGTCTCTAAGAGCCCCTATGAGCCCTGCTTAGTTGATTCTGTGGACTGTGTTCTCCTGCTGTCCTCAACCCCTCTGGCTCCTACAATTTTCCTCCTCTTCCTTGGGGTTCCCTGAGCTCCGAGGTGGGGTGGGGGCAATGGAGATCTCCAATTTGGACTCTCTTCCCTAATGTTTGGCTGTACTCTCTACCTCTGCTTCCATCAGCTGCCTGAGGAAGTCTCTCTGACGATGATTGGTCTAGGCACCCATCTATCACATTCATATTTTTTTAAAAAAAACAATATGTAATTATTATACAAAATAGTGGGTTTAATTACTAAGCACTAAGAATTACAGGAGAAGGTCTGGAAAGATGGTTTAGTGCTTAAGATACCTGGCTGCTCTTCTAGGGACCCAGATTCGATTCACAAAATCTACATGTCAGCTAACAAGTAGCTCTACTCTGGTCCTTATCTGAAGTTCTCTTCTGGACTCCTTGGGTACCAGGCACACAAGTGATACACCGATTGTATGCAGACAAGACACACACAACAAATAAAGAAATAAAAGCTCATTTAAAAAAAGAATTCTGAGAGAGCAGGGCATGGTGCACACCTCTAATCCCCTCACTCACAGGCAGAGGCAGGCGGATCTGTTGAAGTTCAAGGCCAGCCTGATCTACACAGTGAGTTCCAGACTGGCCAGGACTACACAGTGAGACCCTGGTAAGAAGGAAAAAAGAAGGAAGGAAGGAAGGAAGGAAGGAAGGAAGGAAGGAAGGAAGGAAGGAAGGAAGGATAATGGGAGAGACTTGGAGATTTAAATGGGCAAATGAACAACAGTGTACATAAAAGTGACAGCCACTTACACGGGGATCTTGAAGCTTCTCTCTCAAAATGATGAAAATGTTGCTTCCTCAAACTACATTCTTGGGCAAGAGTTTTTACCTTTAATTGATTACACTCCACTTTTAAACTTTGATGCTCAATCTGTGTTGTACTTTAGATTAAGCTGAGTGAAGTTGTCGGCTCCGGAAAAGATGGCAGAATACTTAAAGAAGATATTCTCAATTTTCTGGAAAAGCAGACGGGAGCTATATTGCCTCCCTCACCAAAAGCTGAAATAACACCGCCTCCACCACAAGCCAAAGACAGGCCCTTTCCCACGCCAGTATCAAAGCCTCCGGTGTTCACAGGCAAAGACAGGACAGAGCCCGTAACAGGTAATGGTGACAGCAGTGACAGGAAGCAGCGCTGATCTGCTTCAGGGCAGCCACCTCAGGGGACATGTATTCATTGGTAATATTTCTGATGACGTTTTGAGCCAGGGTCTCACTTTGTAGTCCTGGAGCTCAATATGTAGATCAGGCTGGCTTCGGACTCACAGAGATCAGCCTGTCTCTGCTGAAGGAGACCCCTGCACAGCAGTGGCTTCCTCCCAGACCCTGGATTAGGTACAAACCACACACAAACACCTGTTTTCACGGAGATCCTTTATTAACCAGGGAAGAAAAGTTAAAGTGGCTGCTTTCTGATCCAGGACCTCGCAGGTGTAATTTTTAATAGGAGGAAAAGGGGAGGGCAGGGTTAGAATGGGCTAGGATGGGGTGGTATATCTTGATTGGGTTTGTTAATTAGGTGAGCCAAAGGGGGCTTGATCGCTGGACTTCAATACTTCGATAGCTGAGCCTTGGTGGTCAGACTCAGGTGGAGGAAGCAAGCAAGCAAGGGAACAGACCTTGGCAAGACAGAGGGAACTGGGGGGAAGGGCAAGGCCTGCCAGAGCCATGTCTTAGTGGGCTGGTGTTCCTTCATCTGCCTCACAAGCACTGGGATTAAAGGTGTGCACCCCCACTGCCCAGCTGTCAATTCTTACTAACAGAAAAGTGCAAATCCATCGTGGAATCATAATGATGCAATCCTGTTTCTCTAATTTGTATAGAAAATAACATATTATTAGATTTATATAAAAGGATTGGGTTTCTTCTAGGTTTCCAAAAAGCAATGGTCAAGACCATGTCTGCAGCTCTGAAGATTCCCCACTTTGGGTATTGTGATGAGGTTGACCTTACTGAACTGGTTAAGCTTCGGGAAGAGTTAAAACCTGTTGCTTTGGCTCGGGGAATCAAACTCTCCTTCATGCCCTTCTTCTTAAAGGTGAGTTTCACCCCTTCCAAGAGAAGCCCCAGAGGACACTGCCACTTGTTTTGTAAAGACATAGTAGGTTAGGTGGCTGGAGAGATGGCTCAGGGGTTAAGAGCACTGGCTGCTCCTCCAGAGGTCCTGAGTTCAATTCCCAGCAACCACATGGTGGCTCACAACCATCTATAGTGAGATCTAGCGCCTTCTTCTGTCATAAAGGTGTACATGCAGATAGAGCACTCATACATTAAATAAATAAATCTTCAAAAAAAAAGAAATAAGCCAGGCGATGGTGGCGCACGCCTTTAATCCCAGCACTCGGGAGGCAGAGGCAGGCGGATCTCTGTGAGTTCCAGACCAGCCTGGTCTACAGAGCTAGTTCCAGGACAGGCTCCAAAGCCACAGAGAAACCCTGTCTCGAAAAACCAAAAAGAAAAAAAAAAGAAATAGTAGGTTAATAATGCTATACTACTTCATAACATGTCGTCAGACTTAGATAAAAAAATGTCTAAACCCATCTCTCTGCTTCGTAAGAATTTATACAATTGAAATCTATGTTGTGCTTTTATCTTCTTGCTTCCTTTTTTAAAGACTAATTTTATGTTCAAGTCACATTTATCTATTTAGTGTGCATCTGTGTGCATGCATGCGTGTGCACGAATGTACGTTTGTATGTTTGTATGCTCCAGTGCGCTCCAGAGGATACTTGCAGGAGTCAGATTCCTCCTTCCAAAACCTTGTAAGTCCCAAGGATCCAACTCAAGTTGTCAGGCTTGGAGGAAAGTGCCTCACTCAATCCTGTCAGCTCGATAGTCATTCATTCGTTCGTTCGTTCATTCATTTATTGTGTAGGTTTTCGCTAAACAGCTCTGGCCATCTCACCAGCCCAATATCTATCTATCTATCTATCTATCTATCTATCTATCTATCTATCTATCTATCTATCTATCCATCCATCTATTTACAGGGTTTCACTAAACAGCCCTGGCTGGCCTGGAATTTAATATGTAGACAAGGCTGCTTTCAAACTCACAGAGATTAATCTGCCTCTGCCTCTGCCTCCCAAATACTGGGATTAAAGGCATATGCAATTTATTTATTTATTTATTTATTTATTTATTTATTTATTTATTTGTGTGTGTGTGTGTGTGTGTGTGTTCACTCAAGTGCCCGCAGAGGACAGAAGAAGATATCAGTCAGATCTCCTGGAATGAGCATTAACAGCCAGTTGAGAGTCATCATTTTGGGTCCTAGGAACCAAGCTGTGATGGTCCTCTGCAAGAACAGCAAGTGCCCGCACCCACTGAGCCTCTCCCCCACTTCAAACTAGGAAGAGAACTGTGATTCTTGAGGAAAGCCTTTCATTCTGAAAGGGTCCTAGGAAAGTTCTGTTTGAGATTTTGCACATCACCGTAGGAGTTCATTTCCATGTATTCAGAGTATTCACAGACGGTTTCCAGTCTTGACCTTGAGACCATTGGCTGAGCTTGAGCAGCTGGCACTGTGTGCTAGGCTTGGGTAAGCATACTGAAGTTATCCCTTAGTTCTCAGAGTACCCCAAACATGTAGATTACTGTCCCCACATTCCTCAGAAGAGGCCTCAGAGAGGATGAGAATCTTGTCATGGACATTACCTAGCAAATGGAAAAGCCGTATTTCTGGTCTGCTCCGGTCTGTTTTGGTCTGGCCTCTCACTCAGCGCGGCTCCTCCTGGACTTCCTTCACAGTCTACCAAGACGAATTACCCTTCTCGCAAATGGTGTCATTTCCTGACTCTTCAGTAGTTTCCATTCAGTTCCCTTAGGTGGTTTCCTGTTGTTGCTTGTTTTCTTTATTCTTTTGGGGAACCCGCCACTCAGCTCCCAGATAGATCACACACAGAGTCTTATTCTTATTAATAAATTCCCAGCCTTAGCTTGGCTCCTTTCTAGCCAGCTTCCCTTAACTTATCCCATCCATCTTTTGCATCTGGGCTTTTACTTCTTCTTACTTCTTACTTTCCCTCTTATTCTGTGTCTCGCTGTGTGCCTGGGTGGCTGGCCCCATCTTTTCTCCCTCCTTCTCTTGCTCCTACATCTCCCAGATTATCCTCCTGTTTGTTCTCTCTCTGCCTGCCAGCCTTGCCCATCCTTTCTTCTGCCTTGCTGTTATAGAGCTGTTCAGCTCTTTATTAGACCAATAGGGTGTTTTAGACAGGCAAGGTAACACAGCTTCACAGAATGAAACAAATGCAATATAAAAGAATGCAACACATCTTTGCATCACTAAACAAATGTTCTACAGCATAAACAAATGTAACACAATGTAACAAATGTAAATTAGTATTCCACGAGAGTTTCCCAAGTCCTTAGTGTGGCATACAAGTTTCTGCTAGCTACCCCTCCTGTCTCCTCAAAACCTCACCCTGTTTTAACCACATCGAGCTATACACATAGTTGGTGGATTATACAGTTTTACCTGAAACATCCATCCAGTGCCTCCCCCTACCATACCGTTTTGTTTTATTTGCTGTTTTTGAAACAGTGTTTCAGTAGATAGCCCCGGCTGGCCTGGAATTTACAGTCCTGTCCCAGCCTTCCAAGTGCTGGGATTACAGGCATGAGGCATCTCACCTGGCCTCCTTTTTCAAATATCTATGCGTTATCAATATCAGATCAGTTCAGATGTAAACTCCAGACACCTCAGTGGTTCTCCAGCATATGGGCAGGAGAGAAATGATATAAAGAAAAGTAGGGGAGAGATTAAAGGGGGCAGACAGGGATTTGTGCCAGCAAGGTGGGCTCCAGTACATATTTGCGCTAGCTCCGCCCTTGACTAGGCCAAGGACACCTGTGGCACACTGGCCTTTCAGGGTCACCTTGCAGTCATTAATGCATATTCTTTCTACACAGAGAGGTGGCTTACCTGCCTTTTTGTGTTTGAATTCCTAGCTTATTTTTGAGCTATCAGCTTGCTTCTCATAAAAATCTAAATCTACACGTTAAGTGAGGAAATCACTTGGGATTGAGATGTCTTTCTTGGTACTTTGGCAGCCTGCATGGCTGTTTGGGAAATTCCCTTCATGTTTGCAGGTGACCTGGCCACTTCACCATCTGTTTTTAAATGATGCCGGGGCCGGGCGGTGGTGGCACATGCCTTTAATCCCAGCACTCTGGAGGCAGAGGCAGGCGGATCTCTGTGAGTTTGAGACCAGCCTGGTCTACAAGAGCTAGTTCCAGGACAGGCTCCAAAACCACAGAGAAACCCTGTCTCAAAAAACCAAAAATAAAATAAAATAAAATGATGCTGGCAAACTAGTTTCACCTTCGTTGGAGACACGGGTGGGAGTGGTGAACCCAGGCGTGTGTGTAGCCTTGAATTAAGAATTCTTTTCCTGCTTCCCTTTCTGCCTCCCATTGCTTTCAGTCCCCTCTGCCTGCGTGAGGCAAGAATGCTCATGTTGTGTTATCTTTCTCTTCAACAGGCCGCCTCTCTGGGATTGCTACAGTTTCCCATCCTCAATGCCTCTGTGGACGAAAACTGCCAGAACATCACCTACAAGGTTGGCCATGCATTGTGAAAATCCCGTTGTACTAGAAGAGGGTGTTCATGTGCTTGTAGGTTAGAGCCCTCTAGGATGCTCAACGACCCTTTTCCGGACAGGACCGGCAGGCATCACATAAGCCATTAAGCTGAAGTGCAGTCAGTTAGCGTTGTTTGTTTTCCCTGTTCAGTGATGACTTTGTTCAGCTGCGCAGCCTGCCCTTTTCAGGTCCTGCTGGTTCTCTGTTTAAAACCCACTCTACTTAACACCTCCAAAGAGTCTCCTCTCGCAAGCTTAAATTTCTGGAACTTTAAGAAAGAGAGCCATCTTAGGTAGGGTTTCCATTGCTGTGGAGAGACACCATGACCACAAAAACTCTTATAAAGGAAACCATTTAACTGAGGTGACAGCTTATATTTTCAGAGGTTTAGTCCATTATCATCATGGCAAGACATGGTGGCATACGGGAAGGCATGGTGCTAGAGAATTCTACATCTTGGTCATAGGCAACAGGAAGTGGTCTGTGATACTGGGCAGTATCTTGAACATATATGCGACCTCAAAGCCCGCCCCCACTGTGACACTCTTCCTCCAAAAAGACCACTCCTACTCTGACAGGGCCACACCTCCTAATAATGCCACTCCTTTTGGGGGCCATTTTCTTTCAAACCACCACAAGAGCAATTGTTTTTTTTAAAGTATGTGTAGGTAGGAGTGTGTTTCTGCATGAGGCCTGTGCTCAAGAGTGCAGGTGCCTGCAGAGGTCAGAGGTATCATTTCACCTGGAGCTGGAGTTACAGACTGTTGTGAGCCTCCTGTGGGTGCTAAGAAGTTAATTTGGGTCCTCTGGAAGAGCAGCAAGTGCTCTTCACCACTAACCCAGCTCTCCAGCCCAAAAGACAGTAATTAATAATATATTTTAAAATAATATATTATTAATAATACATTTGAATCCAGTTTGAGCGAAGTTTTCTTTTTGAAGTAAAAGCTTTTTAAGACAGAATTCTTGCAATGTTGATTTCTATATTCATTCCTCATTAGCAATACTCAGCTAGCAGGAAGCTTAGAGGCTGCAAGGAGGTGGCTGAGTAGCAGAGTGCTTTCCCAGCATCAGCAAAACACAGAAACAAAAGGTACACTTAGGTAATCCAAGCAATCTGATCAAAGCTATTGTGGCATGCCTAATAATCTTTCCTAATATAGCTTATTTTAAAAACTTAAGAGAAAATAATGTTTGCCTTCAGTTCTGTGGCCTCAGTTACTCCCTGCTCATTCTGGTATTCATAAATGAATTAATTCATTTCTTAAATGAATTAATACAAACTTTAATTTGCTTTTCTCTTTTCCATTTACTATACTGTGGCTGTCATCACACATCAGTAGATGTGATATTGTCATTTATTCAATAAGTGGCCTACAGCAAATATTTTAGTTGTTAAAGAACTATCTGATGAGCTGGGCAGTGGTGGCACATGCCTTCATTCCCAGCACTTGGGAGGTAGAGGCAGGCGGATCTCTGTGAGTTCAAGGCCAGCCTGGGTTACAAGAGCTAGTTCCAGGACAGGTTCCAAAGCTACAGAGAAACCCTGTCTCAAAAAACCAAAACAACAACAACAACAACAAAAAAAAATGATGATGACTCCTGGTTAGTTCCTTCATTCTTTTGAATATATCCTTAGCACTGTTTTTTTGTAAATATCATATAAATCTTTATGATGGAAGGAGAGAATTGACTCCTGCAAGTTCTCTGACTTCTACATGCATGTCATAATGTTTGTATGTACACACACACACACGTATGTCATAGTGTTTGTATGTACACACACGTATGTCATAGTGTTTGTATGTACACACACATGTATGTCATAGTGTTTGTATGTACACACACGTATGTCATAGTGTTTAAATGTTCACACACATGTATGCCATAGTGTTTATATGTTCACACACACTTATGTCATAGTGTTTGTATGTACACACACACATATGCGCACAAATATAATTTTTAATTTTAAAAAGAGACTTGTTTCTAAAACAATCTTTTAAGCTCAGTTAAATTACTCTTTTTAAAAAGTTTACATTTTTTTGTTTGCGGGGAGGAAACTGGTATGTGAGCGGAGGCCAGCGGACAACTTGCCAGAGTTTCTCTCCCCTTTCACCCGGGTTCAGAGTTTGAACTCAGGCTGGCGGCGCAATGCCTTTACCCAGAGTGCCATCTCATCCCCGCAAACTATTTCTTCTCAATGACTTCTACGCTAGAGAAAATGGTGACTGTTTTGTCTTCTTGGCCTTTTGGATTTTTGGGCATATGGCACAGCTGGCTTCAAACCGTGTTTCTTTCTCCATCAGTGTCCGGATACTGGGATCGCAGCGCACCACATGCCTCGCTTGGTGATACAGTCGGCATCTTTGTTGTAGAAGATGAGAGTGGAGTTTGTTCTTGTCATAATCTATGTAGTAAAAGTTCTACTGGGTCATTTTTATTTCGTAGGCATCACACAATATTGGGATAGCAATGGATACTGAGCTGGGGTTGATTGTCCCCAATGTGAAGAATGTTCAGGTCCGCTCTGTATTTGAGATTGCCTTGGAACTGAACCGCCTCCAGAAACTGGGCTCTTCAGGTCAGCTCAGTACCACTGACCTTACCGGAGGGACATTTACTCTTTCCAACATTGGATCAGTAAGTCGTGGTGTTCAAATGTATGTGTAACTTGCATGCACTTCTGATCATATACTCAAATAAAATTCCACCCGTCATCTACCAGGCATTCCCTGAAAGCTAAATTTTCCCATTCTTTTCAGATTGGTGGGACCTATGCCAAGCCAGTGATATTGCCACCTGAAGTAGCCATCGGGGCCCTGGGAGCAATTAAGGTATGTACAGTGAATAACTGCGAGACAGTCTGAGCAAGTTGGAAGACTGACCATGAAGACTCAGCACTGAGGGTTTCCCTCTGCTTTTTAGTGTGAGTTTGTGAAGTCTGGCTCAGTATGCTCTTTCTTCCCTGTTTGAGTTAGATCAGAGCTCACTGTACAGTTCCAGCTGGCTCTAATTCTGGGCCCTCCTGCCCCACTTGTCACCTACTGGGATTACAGGTGTGTGCCACCACACCTGGCAAAATGCGGATTTCTTGATCTTGAAGGCAATTGTATTTTGAACAAGAATCTAGGTGACTCCAAAAATTGGTCTGTGGCCATGGCTTAGGACTTTTAGAATAGGGTTATAGGGTTGTGACTCACTCCTTCTCTGTATGTGTGCATGATTGCTCTGCACATGCAAGAGTGCTAGACACACACACACACACACACACACACACACACACACACACACACACCATAGCTCTTGTGTGAAGCTCAGAGGACAACTTCAGGAATCAGGTCTCTCCTACTCTGTCGGTTCTAAAGTTCAAATTCAGGTGGTGGACCCTGGCAGCAAGCGGATTTATTGTCAAGCCATCTTGCCGGGCCTATTAAATCTAATAATAAGTTAGAACTTGCATTTTGTACATTTCTTATTTATTAATAGCAAGGTTTTTTGTTTTGTGTGTGATGTGGGGTGTGTGTGTGTGTGTGTGTGTGTGTGTGCATGGGTCGGTCTTGTGTGCTCAGAGGCTAACGTGTGTGTGTGTCCCTCTCTATCACTCTCTTCGCGGAACCTGGAGCTTGAGTTTTTCAGCTCGGCTGGCAGTCAGCAAACCTCCGCAGCCCTTTCGTCTGCACTTGTTGTGTGCTGGCCCTTACAGGTGTGTAGGGACCCACCCAGGTCACTACCTAGCACTGGGATCTGAAGTGTGATCCACATGTTGAGCCGGCTCTGTGGCCCAAATAGCTGATTTCTAACACGCATTTGTTGCGTTATTCTTTGCTTCTTGGTACCAAGGATGGAACTGTGTGCATGCTAGGCAGGCACTCTATCAGTGAGCTACTCCCAGAGCCCTTATGTTTGTTTTCTCAGAATCGCCTGTCATGGCTTGGGACTTCTGTTTTTACGATGGAGAAACCCTGCCTTTCATGACATGCTCTCTGTCAGTGACTGGCATAGAACACACCCAGACACCAAATTCTCAACGCAAAGGAGATTTCATTACCCTGGAGGGACAACTGCCCCAAAAACAGGAACAAAGGCAGACAGCGGGTATTTCTGCAGGAGTGGTTTTTAAGGAGAAAAGAAGTCCGTGTGAGGGGAATTGCTAAGTCCTGGCTGGACATGTTAGCCAGTGTGGTCGAATAATGAATTCTAGTTGCTGGACCTCGGTGTTTGGGTAGCTGGAACTTGGTGATCAGTGTCAGGAGTGAGTCAGTGGCCAAATAAGGGACTAGAAGTTGGTGGCTAGCTTTAGGGATGTAATCTAACAGTTTAGCAGGAGAGAGGAAAAGGACAGCAAGACCTGCTGGTGTTATGTTTGCAGTGCCTGTTAGAGAACCCTGTAGAACGAATACTAAAATCCCAGAGACAGATACTGGGGTTCAACCTGAAGATCAGAAAAGCAAAGCAGCCAGCCACTAGAGAGCTCTTACCTCTATGAAATCTTGAGGCTGAAAAGACTGGTTCCTGTCTCATCCCGCCTTATATTCCTCTCTAGGACCGGGATTAAAGGCATGCACTACCATTGCCTGACCTCTGTGGCTAACTAGTGTGGCTGCTGGGATTAAAGGTGTGTGTGACCACTGCCTGGCCTATCTGGCTGACTAGTGTGACAGTTTTGTGCTCTGATCTTCAGGCAAGCTTTACTTATTAAAATAAAAATGACATATCCCTACAGAGCTCTTCAGTCCAACAGCCCTGACCCTGTTGTCTGAGGTTTCTGTCCTGCCCTGTTCCTGCAATCATTAAGTCCCAAAGAAATCACACAGAGGTCTATATTAGTTATAAACTGATTGGCCTAGTATCTTAGGCTTCTTATTAACTCTTACAACTTATATTAGCTCATTATTCTTATCTGTGTTAGCCACATGAAAAAGGTGGCACACACCTTTTTCAGTGAGGCAGTCACACCTTGCTTCTTCTGTAGCTGGGTCACAACTGCAGACTGAGCTTTCCTCTTCCCAGAATTCTCCTGTTCTCATTGACCCACCTCTACTTCCTGTCTGGTTGTCCCACCTATACTTCCTGCCTGGCTACTGACCAATCAGCATTTTATTTAAAATATAACTGGCAGAATACAGACAATTGTCCCACACCATGACCCCAGAAGTTGTCAGACTGATGTTCTGTTCCCATCAAGCCCCAGCTCCTTGACCAGTGTCCATGTGCTTTCCTTCCGCGCTGCCTTCAACAAAAAGTATTTTCCTTATCTCAGTTGTCTTTTGTTAAGAGTCTGTAAGATGACTTAGCACATGGTGATTAATACATTAACTATTTGACATTTGGATAAAATTTAATGTAAATATTATATATGGGGCAGGAGATACCTTGAAGAAGTTAAAGCTTCAGACATGATCTCCTGAGGGTAGGGAAAATAGGAGGTAGCATTTTCAGAAGCCCTGGTGGATGCCCACTCATTGGCAGGGAGTTTCTGAACCTTATGCTGTTCTTGGCAGATCTTCCTTCCACTCTGAGAGAGGAAAAGTTTACCCTTGTTTATTTTTTGTTTTTTCCATTATTTCTAGGCTCTTCCCCGATTTGACCAGAAAGGAGAAGTTTATAAAGCACAAATGATGAATGTGAGCTGGTCAGCTGATCACAGAATCATTGACGGAGCCACCATGTCACGCTTCTCTAATCTGTGGAAATCCTACCTGGAAAACCCAGCATTTATGCTGCTAGATCTGAAATAATGTTACATACAACAACTTTGAACTTACGCATTTCCAAAGAGTACGGGAAGCTGCTATATGCCTCACGTATTCCTGTTACAGCTGCATTAGAAGTGATTTGAGTTACCCGCTTAAGGCTCTAAGGCACAGTATTTATGACTCACGTTAGGCTCTTTGCTGAAATGAATGATGGCGTCATGGTTCTCTTGGGGTATCACACTGTGTAGGTCAGAAGGTGACCTCTCAATATGGTGCTGAGATCTTTGTGTCAATGAGTTGAAACAGGCAACAAAGCAAAATTAATGTTACTAAAAGGCAAGTGGCAATATATGTGTGGTATTTGCCATGTTTCTTTTTTAATTTTTTAACTGACTTTTAGTGAAAGTTTAAAATTACACTTCACTGGGGAAAGCAGTTTTTATGCCAGTGTTTTCCATTTCCCTACAATCATGGTAACTGTTCTGCAAAATAAGTGCAATTCTGCTTATCTTTTCAGAGGATGAGGTGTATACTCTCCCCTTGGGTACAAAGTATCATTTGTAGTCTGATAGCTGACATTAGCTTTATTTAAAGGGGGAAGTTACAATATGGTCTGAACTATAATTTACAGCCCATAAGGCTGTCCCTGGTAACTGTTTGCAATGGGTAGACTTCTAGAGCTGTGACAATGCTTTGGCATTTTGCTGGGAAATACTTGACTTTTCACACTCACTTTGTGACGTAAAATACCATAAATACAGCAGCCGTTGGCTTGTTTTTTTTTTTTTTATGCTTAGGGATTTGTTGACTTTTAATTTTATTGATCGTCAGCTAAAAGAAAGGGGCGTGGGATCTGTTTTCTTCTCCTGATCCTCAGTAGGAGCGATATCAGGTAAAGGGTCAAATGGGAAACTGTGGACATAAAACACAACTAATGATCATCTTGATAAAGGTCCATCTTAATCAGATAGCATGAGGATCAATCTAATTCAAGGCTGGGCACGCCTTTATTTTTAGCACTTGAGAAGCAGAGACAAGGGGATCTCTGTGTTTGAGACCAGCCTGGTCTACATAGTGAGTTTCCGGACAGCCAGGGACACATAAAGAGACCCTGTTTTGTTTGTTTGTTTTGTTTTTTAAATCAAATTTAAAATTTTGAAATCTAGGGGTTTTTTTGTTTTTTTTTTTCTAATATTATCTAATTGAATATATCATAACAAAATTACTTGCGTAATTGAAGTTTCGTGATAGGAGCTAAACGGTCATTTTTAATGCCTCCTTGATTTTTTTTCCAAAATTGAAATACTTTATAAATCAAGCAAATGCTGTTTATTTGAAAAGTCACATTATGAAATCATTGTTTTTACATAAAGAAAATTAACAGAAAAAAAATCATTTGAGAGCCAGGCCTGTAATCCCTGCTGTTGGGAGGTTGAGGCAGGAGGCTCCTGAGCTCAAGACCATGTGAGGCTGCTTAGTGAGACTCCTCTGGAGAAAAGGAAAAACTACAGACAGTATGGGGGCGTAACAAACTATCTATAATCTTAGCACTGTCAATACAATGTATGTATCTGTATACATAGGGATTCTTTTATAAAAATGAGATAATGTATCTACTATTTTATAATTTGATTTTTTAAAATTTATCATTATATTACTGACACCTTTATATGTCAATAAACAGTTCTACATTATCACACTTTGTATACTTTCACTGTGCATGTTATTTTTTACTGTTTATTCAATGTCGGGGGAATGCATATGTGGAGGTCAGAGAACAGCTTGTAGGAATCGGGTCTCTTCTGCTGCAGTTTTGGTGCTCGGGTGGCTGTTTTTCCGTTGATTGACTTTTGTGTTTTGTGTGCATTATCATTGCATCTGTTTATTACACATTCATATACTTAACATTGAGCTGAGATTGGGGACAACCATAATCCAGGCATTTGGTGGCCTGAGGCAGGAGGATTGTGTGTTCCAGGTCAGCTGGGCTACATAGTGAGACCCAGCCCCCACTACCCCCAATTAAATACCTACTACTGTAGTTTAATTAAATACCTACTACTATAGTTTTAGTAGGGAGCCAACCATTGTTCAGACAATGCACGCCTCGTTGGCCTCTGCCATGATTACACTTAGAGTCTAGTGATGGTGACAGATATTAAATAGCCAGAAAAGTATCTACAGTTTCACCGCCATGATGGAAAAACAACAAGCAAGTAGGTGCTATGAGCCATGTAAAAGAAGCTGATCATGTTGGGGAGAGTCCGAAGATGGTCATCCCATCATTAAACTCACTTCCCATTCGGGCAGTGCTGTGGGGAAGACAAGCGTGCCACACACTCACCTGAAGATCCAGTGTGATAGGCTCGAGATGTTTCCTACATTACCCGGTAAACTTGGAGCAGTCCCACCCCAACTCCACGCTGTTAACACCCTGTCTTGTGTGTCTGCCTTTAAGAATAGTGAAAAATTCATTTCCTTTGTGTGCTGGGCCTCGGGGAGAGCACACGTCCTTGTACAAAATCGGGGAACCATAGCGGCAGAGCCAGGCTTTAGGGCTGGGGTGGACAGACACCCTGGGGCAGAGTCTCGGTGAACAGAGCCCTTGCTGTACTCCTAGAGTTGGCATTAAAGCACTGAAGCCAGAAAGGTTTTGTTCCTTTCCTACACGTGCTTAAAAAAATAAACAAACAGGGGGCTGGAGAGATGGCTGAGTGGTTAAGAGCGTTGCCTACTCTTCCAAAGGTCCAGAGTTCAATTCCCAGCAACCACATCGTGGCTCACAACCATCTGTAATGAGGTCTGGTGCCCTCTTCTGGCCTATAGGCATATACACAGACAGAATGTTGTATACATAATAAGTAAAAAAAAAAAAACAAAACAAAAAAAAACCCTAAACTAAAATTGGACTATTACATTTTTCCTTAACTCTAGTCTACCTCATAAATCCTACCTTACAAATCATCTGACCTAATATTAGGACCTACTGTGTCCCAAGGCCTCAGAAATTCTCCATCCAAGCTCTTGGAAGATTTTTTCCCCCACCTTTATTGTTTTTTTCCCTAAATCCGAGAGAGAGAGAAAGAGAGAGAGAGAGAGAGAGAGAGAGAGAGAGAGAGAGAGAGAGAGAACAAAGAAAGAACAAAGAAAATCCAGAAACACTGGAGGGAGCAGGCTGGAGAGATGACTCAGCAGTTAAGAGCACTGACTGCTCCTCCTCTGGACGACCCAGGTTCAAATCCTAGCACCCACATGGCCGCTTACAATTCTCTGTAACTCCAAGATCTGACAGCCTCACACAGACATACATGCAGGCAAAACATCAATGCACATAAGTTTTAATATATATTTATACAAATAAAATATTAAACAAAAAAAAGGGAAAACCGTGAGTTCAAGGCCATCCTGGTCTACAGAGTGAGTTTCAGGACAGGCTCCAAAGCTACACAAAGAAACCCCGTCTCAAAAAACCAAAGAGAAATAAAAAAAAAAAAAAGAAAGAAAGAAAAGAAAAGAAAAAAAACCCGGGAAAACCAACTAAAGCATGACATGAACACACACAGCTCTGCTAGGAAGAGGGCATCTATATCAGGCTTTTACGGAGTACCCTGAGGAATGCCATAATTCAAAGCATGGGCAACAGCTGTCCTTGGTGGTAACAAGAGACAGGAGATAGGGAATGAGAGCGAGTGAGTGGACATCAAGAATTCAGGTTCTAACAACTGAAAAGAAAGTTCTCAGGAAAAAAAAAAGAAGAAAAATAAGAGGTTATATGTGGGGGAAGCTGGGCCAAGGTGGAGGTTCACTCCTAGCGGGTAGGTTGAGGTGGCCTCCTTCCAAGAGACAGCATGAGTGGTCTCAGTCATCCACACCCTCAGAGGAGTACTGTCATACCAGGCGGCAAGCTATATAACTTGAAATTTGCTTCAGGATGTGCTCATAAAAGGTCTAGAATTATCTTAGGTCCAGAATTATCAAAAGGGATTGCAAGAACGTAATTACATGAATGGTACCCGCAGGGCGGCAAGCTCTCTTAACCCCTGAGCCATCGCTCCAGCTCCCAAAAGCATCATTTTTAAAATCTCTGACTGCATCCTTTCTCATACAGTTTTTTTGTATATTACAAATGACTGTAAAAACCGGGCCTGGTGGCATGCGCCCACAGCCCTGGCTGTGTAGAAGCCTGAGGAAGCGCACTCGTTTGAGGCCAGGGGCTTCAGACCAACCAGGACAACACAGGAAGACCCTTAGCTGAAAAACTGAAAACTAGGGGGTTGGAGAGATGGCTCAGCAATTAAATGCACTTGTTCCTTTCTCAGTCACCCACGTAGTGGCTCACATCACCCTGCAATTCCAATTCCAGGGAGTCGAGCGCCCTCTTCTGGCCTCTGTGGGCACTGCAAGTATACATGCAGGTCACAGCCATGTACAAGAGATAAAATAAACAAATCTAAAAAAAAAAAAAACAAAAAACTAAATAGCCAAATGAAATGTGTTCCATCTTCAGTAGAATGTTACTTCTAGAACACACTAAGAGAAACTTTAAGATTATGATGCTGAGTATAAAAACAAAATTCCCGTAACTTCTACTTTTATAGATAGGAAAGTTCTCCATAGAGTTTTTAAAAATGTGAAAAAAAAACTGTAGTTGTTGTTTGAAACTGATCATAAAATTTACTCTAAAGTCGGGTCAGTATCAGAAAACGGTGTTACATAATTCACACTAACTTTCTTGTGAAAGGTCTTTAATCTGAGGAACTTTTATTTCCATGGAACTGAAAGTAGCCATTAATATAAAGCAGAATGAACTTCTCTTTTGAATTCACTATACACACGACACTTCATTCAACATATGGGAAAGAGCTAGAGTTGTAGCTCAGCTGAGGAATTGCTTGCCTAGCCTGCATGAAGCATCACCTATAACCCAGTATGGTGACACATGCCTGCAATCCTAGCACTCAGGGGATAGACAGATGAAAGGTAAGTATTGGGAAGGAAGTGGAAAACACTCACATTCACTGGTGGGAAGTGTTTATTAGTATATCTTTTGGGAAACAATATGGGTATAAATGTCTCAATCTGTCTCTATCTCCAGGATCTCATCTAGACTATGCTGGTCTCTAGGGAGGCAATGTTATAATAAAATCTATTATTTTGTTTAAAAAAACAAAACCAAAAAAGAAACAATATATGCTAGCAAAACATGATAATAGGTAGTTCTACAGAATCGTGGGGCGTAGCTCATTGGTAGAGAGCTTGTCTAGCATGTGCAAGGGCCTCTGCTCTAGCCAGCACTGAACAATTGTGTGTGTGTGTAAATATAGCGCAACAATGAGATTTGTTATCTTTTAAAATTTGTCCATGTCCAGATGCATACAAATTTAAAAAACTAAATGTATAACTCTTAAGAACATGGAATTAAGTCCTGTCGATGACCCCTGAGAGGTAAGAACTGAAAGTTAATTAGATTTGAAGCCTCAAACTTGGGAGTGTACCTAAGAGGCAAGGGCATGAACATGGTTTGACTCAACCTTCGGCACGCTCCCAAACGGAAGCACAGGTGCAGCATAAATTGGGGTCCCCCGACACACCTTTCCTGTTCATTTATCTGACACATCTGTGCCTTTAGCTCAAGACTTTGTTCTGTTGCAGATCGGCGTATTTTAAAGTCGCTTTGCTTCAAATAGATGCATTACATTCTATGAAATACATGCAATCTGTAAAATCATGAAAGGTGGAAAGACTTTTAGAAAGAATGTTTTTCTAGGGCTTAGGAACAGTTCTCTCTCCATGGGCCTGGAGAGGTGGCCCAGCAGTCAAGAGCTTTTGCTCTTTTTGCAGAAGATCCAGGGCCAATTCCTAGCATCCACACGGTGGCGCACAACCATCCCTAACTCCCGTTCCAGGGAATTCAATACCTTTCTTCTGGCCTGCTGGGCGCTACGTTCATGTGGTGCACGGCCACGCATACACACCAACCACGCAAACGTAAAACTTTAAAATTAAATAAATAAAAAGGAACTCGTTCTCCCTGAAAGTTTCCTAGTGTTTCTAACACAACGTACTCGCAGACGTTATCAGTTGAACCTTTGCACAGAAGCCCCACGTGATTCTTGCTATTCTCAGCCTTGTCCGTGAGCTATAATTAGAACTCGGCTGACATTACTTTTCACTTGTGGTTACAGCCCGACAGAGGATTTTAGTCATTTGGATCCACCTCGTGTTTCTCGCTGGAAACCAGGAGCTCTGGGTATGTTGGCTGCAGCCTCCCCCAAGGGTAAGTGCTTTCCCGTAACCGGTGCCTCCATTGCTTCTGCGTAAGTGAACTGCCAAAGACGACTCCACTGTGTGTGTAAGTGCACCAATGCAGAACGGAGCTTGAGTTTAATTTAAAGCCCTTTGGGGGATTGCCGGCGGCTCACATTCATTCTCTAGGACATAAGAGACAGGCTTCCCCGGAAGCAAGAATTTAAGGTTGTATTCTTGGACTTTTTTAAACTTTGGGGAGCAGACTCCTATTGTGGTGTCTGCGTGTTTCCCTCGCTGCTATGCTAAGAGCTTTTCCTCCACAAAGCAGCTAACTGCAGAAATGCATTGTTATGAGCTTGTTGCTTTCTGATGCAGATCTTTCGTTTTAGGCAAACTAATATTAGAGACAACCAATATTTAATGTCAAACAATGGAATAAGTTAACAAATGTGAGTTTATATAGAATAAAGCAATACTTACATGTTGTTGAAAGTATTTCGTAGTCACTTCAATTTTGTTAACATCTGAGACATAAATTATCGGTGACATGCCCAG
This sequence comes from Microtus ochrogaster, assembly GCF_000317375.1. Lineage (NCBI taxonomy): Eukaryota > Metazoa > Chordata > Mammalia > Rodentia > Cricetidae > Microtus > Microtus ochrogaster. Next base: position 13,908,131 of record NC_022022.1, read on the forward strand.
GGAATTAGGTCACTAGTACATGTTCTCTAAGGCCCCTTCCCTCCCACTGGCTCTCCCTCTCTGCTTTTATCCATCCTGACTTCTTTTCTTTCCTTCTTTTATCCATCTTCCCTTCCTTTCTTTCTTCCTTCTTAATTTGGCAGGATGTTTTTATGTATCCCAAGCTGTTCTCAGACTTGCCATCCTCCTGCCTCAGCCTCAGACATGTACCATTATGGCTAACAGCAAGGTTTATTGACCGTGGAAAGATTTCCCAGTCATCTCTTGTGTGTGGACTTCATGCCTTCCTTAGAGACAGTACCCCATCCTAGTGATTTTCTGCATATTTCTAATGGCATAGCAACCCTATTTTTTTTTCTAACGACCCTTTTCTGTTTCTTTTTCTGTGTGGCCCCATGCTCCTTGAGTAATTTAAAATCTGTAATTTAGACAAGGTTAGCCAAACATCCTGGACCTGCTAAATGAAGACATCCATGCAAAAGTAAATTTCCAGGAGGCATTTATTCTTTATTGCTATCACCACCATCACCACTATCACCATCACCATCATCATCACCACCATCATCACCACCACCATCACCACCACCATCATCATCATCACCACCACCATCATCACCACCATCATCATCACCATCACCACCATCATCACCACCACCATCACCACCACCATCATCACCACCACCATCATCATCACCATCATCATCATCACCACCATTATCATCATCATCATCATCACCATCATCACCACCATCACCACTATCATCACCATCACCACCATCATCACTACCACTATCATCACCATCACCACCATCATCACTACCACCACCATCACCATCATCACCATCACCATCATCACCACCATCATCATCACCATCATCACCACCACCATCGTCATCACCATCACCACTATCATCACATCACCACCATCATCACCAACACCACCATCATCATCACCATCATCACCATCACCACCACCATCATCATCATCACCATCATCATCACCACCATCACCATCATCATCACCATCATCATCATCACCATCATCATCATCACCATCATCATCACCACCATCATCACCATCACCACCATCACCATCATCACCACCATCATCATCATCACCATCATCACCACCACCATCATCACCACCATCATCATCATCACCA
>NC_022022.1:13909393-13910215 GCF_000317375.1 Microtus ochrogaster
TCATCACCACCATCACCACCACCATCATCATCACCACCACCATCATCACCATCATCACCACCATCACCACCACCATCATCATCACCACCACCATCGTCATCATTGTCATTCTGCTACTTTGAAAAGTCATTCTTGGGGGACACTTGTTCACATTTCACAGGGACGGCCTATTCTACTGTTATTGCATGGGAATGTATACATGTTACATACCATCTGTGCTCTCTAGAGTAGTTGCAACCAACCCACAGTACCACCGATGCACAGCACTAGGGGAAAGTTCCTCACTCAGACTTTTACCGATACTTGGTAGAGTCAGTCTCTTATGATCAATATTTTGACAGGATGTGTGTAGATGATTTATTATGGTTTAATCAACAGAATCCTAAGGTTTGCTACAATTTTTGATTTTTTTTGTCATTCGGATTTCCTGGTTTTTTTCCATCTTATTATTACTATTTAACTGCTTTTTTTCTTCTTTCTTCTAATTGGTACATGTTAAATATAAGCAATGAGTTTCACTACAACACACTGATGCATGCATGTAGTGACTCTGGCCGCAGTTGCACTTCCTGTGGCCTTTTTGAACTTTCTGTCTTCTCTGTGAGTCACTTTCTACTTCCTAATAGTTCTGATACTCTTTCTCTTGAATTATTTAAAGTTATTTATTTTTGAAATGCATGTGTGTGTGTGTGTGTGCGTGTGCATGTGTGTGTGTGTGCGTTTCATGATGTGGGTGCTAAGAACCAAACTTCTGTCCTTGGGAAGAGGAGCAAATGCTCTTAATCATTGCTCTGTCTCTCTAGTCATCTTTTTTTTTTTTTT
>NC_022022.1:13911682-13920304 GCF_000317375.1 Microtus ochrogaster
TTATCTCAGATTAGTGGGAATGTATGCTAATCTCGTCATTATAGAAAGATCATTTCAGCACAAGTACGCTAAGACATTTTATCTCAGATTAGTGGAAATGTACAATCTCGTCGTTATAGAAAGATCATTTAGCAAGAGCTCCACTGAATTTGAGAGGAAACACAAAATAATCTTCTTTAAGACGCTTTACTTTTATTTTGCATATATGAGCATTTGACTGCAGGTTGGTCTCCCATATGTGTGCAGTACCCATGGAGACCAGAAGAGGGCACTGAGTCCCCTGGAACTGAAGTTATTGACAGTAGCTAGTTGCCATGTGGGTGCTGGGAACTGAATCTGGAGCCTCTGGAAGAGCATCAAGTGCTCTTAACAACTGAACCATCTCTCCCACGCCCAAAATAGTCTTTCATTTTTCTTTATTATTATTTTATGTGCATGAGTGTTTTGCCTGCCTGTATCTTTGTGTACCTCTTCCACGCAGTGCCTTCAGAGGCCAGAGAGGGGGTGCCACACCCCTGGGACTGGAGTTACAGGTGGTTCTGAGCTGTCACGTGAGTGCTGAAGAATTGGACCCTAGTTCTCTGGAAACACAGCCAGTGCTGTTAACCACTGAGCCATTGTTCCAGCCATCTGGAAGTTTTCTTAATTAAGGAAATAACTGATTCAGATGGGATTAAGTGTTAAGAGGAACAAGAGGATGTTTGCGTGTGAAAACAGAAACCCACTTAACACCCATTTGTAACATGAACAGGGGCCAAGCCTGCTTGTTGTTGGGGTTTTTGTCCTCCCACCAGGTACCCCCCAGCTGTTTAGTCCCAGAGAAAAATCACACATCAATCTCTATAAGTTATAAAGCTGATTGGCCCATTAGCTCTAGCCTCTCACTGGCTAACTCTCACATCTTGATTAACCCATTTTTCTGATGTATGTTAACCATGTGGCTCAGCACCTTTTTTCAGTGAGGCAGATCACATCCTGCTGCTCCAGTAGTCTGGGCAGGAGTGGGAGGAATCAACTTCCTCCTTCCCAGAATTCTCCTGTTCTCATTACATCATTTCTACTTCCTGTGTGGTTTTCCCACCTATATTTCCTACCTGGCCAATCAGTATTTATTTATAACATGATTGACAGAATACAGACAATTCTCCCACACCACCCATTGAAGTCTGGCTTCTGGGACAGTCTAATTTTCAGGATTGTGTCCACTAAATACCTCAAGCTGCCCCTGAGAGCAGAAGATGGACATAGTCCCCAGCCTATCTGAATGGCTGGGAGCCACAGCCAGGGCCCCTCTGGATCACATGATTTTTTAATAGAGGGAGGGCTGTATTTCAATATTGGGCTCTCATTTCTTCTGAAATCTTGACATTTGACCTACTTTCCTGATGGGTGTTAGATTGGTTTTCAGTCTAACCTTGTAAGAATATCTGCTTTCTTTGTGAATACCACATGGCTCCCTCCAGTTCTCATTCATAAAGCAAATAGCTAATAGCTAATGTCAGGTTTTTAAAAAATAGCAGAAAGTCCAACTCTAAGTGGTTCAACTGTGGGGGTGGTGATTGCAAAAGTAGCCAAAGCACCAACTCCACTCTGTAAGACTCAGCTTCTGTTCACCTGCCTCTGCCAACTCCTGTGTGTGGTTTAGCCCTCCAGTTAGCTCCCTTTGGGAGTGTGTGTGTGTGTGTGTGTGTGTGTGTGTGTGTGTGTGTGAGAGAGAGAGAGGGGGGGGAGGGAGAGGGAGGGAGAGGGAGAGAGAGCTGTGTGTGCATAAGAGAGAGACTCACAGAGATCCATCTGCTTCTATCTCCCAAGTGTTCGGATTATTTCTCCAGGAAATAAATACCATGACAACCTCAAAAACCATTTTCTATTAACCTTAAAACAATTCCATTGCAAAATCGTGTCATATCATGATAAAACTTGATTTTGCCAGGTGTGGTGGTCCATGCCTGTAATTCGGACCCTTGGGAAGCAGAAGCAGGAGGACCATGAGTTGGAGGTCAGCAAACACAGTGAGACAGAGCTGTGGAGAGCAGGTAGTCAGACTGTGAAGTTGGGGCTATGCTGTTCTGTTGGTTCATCAGGAAGTTACAACATGGCTCAGAAATTCTCCTAGGAATATAGTCCTGGAAATAAAAATATACAATCTGTGGAAGGTCAAATTGCAACTAATTTTAAAGATGTGTACATGCAGGGGAGGGCATGTGCATGTGTGTGTAGGTGTTCATGTTGGCATGTGCAAGTGTACACGTGTGTATGCAAGTGGAGACCAGGAAAGTGGGGATGCCCTCTGACCTCCTCCATCACTCTCCACCTTAGATGCTTGTATGTCTGTGCACATTGTATGTGCATGTGAGCGTGAGCGTGTAAACACAGGTGCCTCCGTCACTCTCCACCTTAGATGCTTGTATGTCTATACGCATTGTGTGTGCATGTGAGCGTGAGCGCGTAAACACAGGTGCTTTCCTCAGTCGCTGCCCACTTTATTATTATTATTATTTTTTTTTTTTTTGGTTTTTCGAGACAGGGTTTCTCTGTGGTTTTGGAGCCTGTCCTGGAACTAGCTCTTGTAGACCAGGCTGGCCTCGAACTCACAGAGATCCGCCTGCCTCTGCCTCCCGAGTGCTGGGATTAAAGGCGTGCGCCACCACCGCCCGGCCCACTTTATTATTATGATAATTTTTATCACAAGATCTCTCACTGAACTTGTAACTCAGCTAGGCTGGCTGCCCCATGAGCCCGGGCATCCTCCTATCTCCCATCTCTCCTCCTCTGGAATTCCAGATATGTCATGGTGCTGGGGATCTGGACTCCGGCCCATTTTACTAACTCCGCTGTCCCCATAGCTCCAGTTTCAAAAGATTTCCAATAGGCAGAACGCTCAACAAGAGTTAGGCGGCACTCACTCTATGAAACCAAATAAGAACAGATTGCTATTAGATACAGGAAGGGGCTGGGGAAAAAGGAAAAAAATCACAGAACATAAGGCAGCTTGGCCATTCCAAAGCTATTTTTCCTATAAAACCAAGACATGAAGACAAAACTATAAAAATTAACAGCTGGGTCATATCAGACTACCTCATGCTACCTTGAGGATTATGTGTTAGGATTATAGCCGAGGGAAATTCATTCCTAAACCAACGGGAACTACTTTGGTGGGGAAAGTGGCTGTCACCTGCCGTGATTTTTCAGAAGACCAGAGAACTCTTTTATTTCTGTGACATGGGGCCTGTCTTGGTCCCTGTTCTATTGCTGTGAAGAGACATCATGACCAAGGCAACTCTTCTAAGAGAAAGCATTTAATTAGGGCTTGCTTACAGTTTCAGAGGTTTAGTCCGTTATCATCTTAGTGGGAAACACGACAGCGTGCAGTATACATGGTGCTGGAGAAGGAGCGGAGCGTTCTACACCTGAATCTGCACGCGGCAGAAGAGAATGACACACTGGGCATGGCTTAAGCGTCTGAAACCCCAAAGCCCATGCCCAGTGACCACCTCTTCCAAGAAAAACATACTTATTCTTCTCAGGTAGTGCCGCTCCCTGATGACTAAGCCTTCAGATATATGCGCTTAAGGGGCCCATTCTTACCACAAAGCTTTATTTCAATTTTCAGTCTGATTTGTTGAGGTTCAGTGTCAAGAGCTTAGTACAAAACAATGGCCTTTTATCATTATTGACCAGTTCACAAAGAGGCATGCATACAGATGTTCTTAGCAACATGATACAGAAGAGGCAAAGCATACACTCGGTGATGGATGGACCAACACATGTGAAAGACCCATACAGTAGTGCCATCCTCCCATCAAAGGAAGCACATTGCTGGTTAGTAGTAACGACACAGATGAGCTGGAATTGTGTTAAGCGGGAAGGCACACTTATATATTGCCCTTTTTACATGAAACACAGCACAGGCAAATGTATAGGTACAAAAAAAAAATAGCGGGGGCTGGAGAGATGGCTCAGTGACTAAGAGCATTGGCAGCTCTTCCAGAGGTACTGAGTTCAATTCCCAGCAACCACATGGTGACTCACAACCATCTATGATGAGATCTGGTGCCCCCTTCTGGCGGGTATGCATACATGCAGGTAGAACGCTGTGTATATATAACAAATAAACCTTAAAAAAGAAATAGCAATGTCCTGGAAGGAATGGAAGGATGAGGGATGTCTGCTAATGAGGACTGAGGAGGAGTTTTGAGTGATAAAATACTTTGGAATTAGATAGCGGAGACAGTTGCCCAATGTTGTGAATTTACAGATAAAATCATTGACTTGTATACTTTAAATGGTTGAATTTTATAACATATGAATCATATCTCACTGATGCTATTAGAAGTAGAATATAAGAAGAATTGTGATACTTTTTAAGACCTTAGGAGTGAGCTTAGTACGTGCAAGGCACTGTGCTATCCCCAGCACCAAAACAAATAAAGCAACCTTGAACCAATAGTGTTAGTAAATCTAAGACACTGCTCACGGCTCAAAGGCCTTCAGTACGACGAGAAGAGGGTGAACATGAAGAAAAGCAGGTTTGTTAAAGGGCCAGCCCCTTAAGAAAATGGGAGGCTACCATTTACTCAAAAAGGACCATCTTGAGCAGCTCAGGTACCCAAAAGAGATGTTAGAGGATGTGGTGGTGTGAACGAGAATGACCCGCATAAGCGCATATGTTTGAGTGAGTGGTCTCCAGTTAAACAGAACTGTTTGGAAAAAATGAGGAACCATGGCCCTGCCTGACGGCTTTCTGCCATGGTGACCATGGAGTCAATGGTATTGGAAATCAGGTGAAAGGTTGCTGCATGGGCTAGCATGGGTCCAGTGGCTATGTTTTAATTTGCATGGCCTCTGTTCCTTTCACTGCTGTGTCCGTTGTTTGGGTGGACTTTGTGTTGCTGCTCTTGTCACCGCCTATGAATTAAACTACGTCCCGGTGTCTTAGGCTGGTGCGCATCTGGGAAGACCGGGTTAGCTTAACCAAGCTGAAAGAAAAGGTCACCAGGGAAGACGGAAGAGTCATCTTGAAGATAGAGAAAGAAGAGTGGAAGGTAAGCGCTCTCTCTAGAAGCAGCTCTTGGTTGGCCAGCCTCTGAATTGTGTGAAGGTCCGAGAGGATCTGAGACTGTATTGAAGACCAGGAGAGTTCGAGAGTCTATTAATAGAACAGGTGAATTTGGGCGACATGAACAATGGAAAAGAAATATAAGTGCATGGACTGTTTTTTTTTTTTTTTTTATCCGAGAGTCTCTTTGCCCCATCCCACCCGGACTCAAATCACTTGTGAGACTTAGTCTCTAAATCCTCCCAGTCAGCAGATATCCTAGTGTGCTCTACAGCGGTGATGGCCAGGCTAACTCAAATCACATAGCTAAACTATCAATTTAGATTCCAGAATGGAAGGGGACATTTCTCTCCCTCACATGTGTGTGAGCACACATGCATATGTCTGTTTAGTTACATCAGATAGACTAACTCTTACAAGGGCTTCAAAACCTTTCTTTCTTTTAAAATTTATTTATTGTGTACACCGTAATCTGCCTACATGCATGCCCGCAGGCCAGAAGAGGGCACCAGATCTCATTACAGATGGTTGTAAGCCACCTTGTGGTTGCTGGGAATTGAACTCAGGACCTTTAGACAAGTAGGCGATGCTCTTAACCACTGAGCCATCTCTCCAGCTCCTGAGTGTTTGTTTTTCATACCTGGAGTTATCATTAGCTATGGGGTCAGTTTCCTAGTTAACTTTCTTATTTTACTTTTAGCTTATTTTAGGCTTGAAAAGAAAAGGCATAGAGTTCATAGTTTAAAGAAAAAAAATGGTTTGAAAAACCTTATAAAAACGGCTGGACGCGGTGGCGCACACTTTCAACCCCTGCATTTGGGAGGCAGAAGTAGAGGCAGGTGGATCTCTATGAGTTTAATACCAGCTTGGTCTACATTGTGAGTTCTAAGACACCCAGGGGTCTGTAGAGAGATCCTGTCTCAAAACAAACCCCTAAAACACTTAATAATAGAAGTGGAAGAGAAATTCAAATTACTAAAATGGTTTTTCAGAATATTATCATTTTCAATTATACACGTGCTCTTGGATAGTCTAATAAATACTACAGAATCATTCATTAGAACAGACTTGATCTGTGTGCATTACTAGTCAAAATATGATATTTTTGTTTATTCTACTATGGTTGAGATTTGAAGGTTTAGCAATAAACGATGAAGTAAATAATAACTTGTAAAAAACTGAAAATAAATTTTTTAACAATTAAAAAAATAATAAAAGTCAAGGTTTGAGTGATGTAGCCCAAAGTATCTGGAAATGTCACCAATTAAGGGAAAACTATCGTCAAGTGTATCTTTACATCCTGTAATATCATAGCAGTGTGCACAAAGCTAGAATAAACCAGGCAATCTTATCGTAGCAGTGCAGCACAGCGCTAGACTAATCCAGACAATGTGATGATTGTCCACACGTTTTCTACTTTAGACTCTCCCTTCTTCTTTACTGAAACTGAATCACCTACAAGAATGGCAACTTCATAGGACGGGTTTGTTGAAAATTCCTGAATTCATCGGAAGATTCCAGAATCTCATTGTGCTAGATTTATCTCGAAACACAATTTCAGAGATCCCCCGAGGGATTGGTAAGGATTGCTTTTATTCCTGTGTTATTTTGTTTACCTGCCAAAGGTGCTTTTTCTTTCTTTCAGACCCCCTTACCCTGCCGCTTCAAATGCCGTGGAATAAAGATCTTCTCTCTGAAATTTGAGAAAACTGTAAACAGTTCCTCTAACGTAATGCTTCAGGGTATTCAAACTTATACTGGGGTGATAGACAAAATTTCAGTTGAGAAAAGCTTTTGGAAATATGCTGTATATTCCTAAAGCAATATTGCTGGTTTAACTATTTATCTTAGAACACACTAAAGGAAATAAAGGGGGAAAAGATTGATTAGACAGTGGGAAAATGTTCCCAAATGAAAAATTGCTCAGGATGTTGTGTTCTGTGTTGGGGTTTTGTGTTGGAGACCAAGCCCAATGATGTGGGGCCTCCCCTACAGCGGGGGCTCCCTCCTGGACCCGGATTGGGTACAAACTGCACCCAAACACCTGTTTTCACAGAGATCCTTTATGAAGTGGGGGAAGAAAAGTTAGAGCGGCTGCTTCCTGACTCAGGCAGAAAACAGCAGGAAATGACCTTGCCGGTGTAATTCTGAAGAGAAAAGGGGGAGGCCTGTGTTTGGAATGGGCTAGGCTGTCGAGGAAAAGGAGATAGAGAACAAACAGGAAGGGTAGGGGATGAGGGAAAGGCGGCATGGGTATGGGACAAAGAACTGCCTCTGGATAGAGAGACAGATGTGGTCCATAGGCAAATGGTGGTTTATAAAGGTAAAATGAGAAACCCTGTGTTAGGGCGAAGTACTTAATTTTAACTGGGAATGTTAATTAGGTGAGTCAAAGGTGAGTTTTGATTGCTGGCCCTTGGTAGAAGGTCTCAGGAGGAGGAAGTGAGTGGCTCAATAAGGGAATAGACCTTTGTGGCTAGCTTTATTAATGTAATCTACCGGTTTTTAGAGAGGCAGAGGGAATTGGGAAGAAGGGCAGAGCCTGCCAGAGTCAGAGTGGGCTTCACCCAGGGTCTGGTACACGCTAGGCAGGTTCTGTACCATCCACAGTCACCTTGATCCAGTATATATAAAGCAGAATGGAAATCCCAGGACCTCTCCTATAGCATGAGAAATTTGCCCCTGGTTTGAAGACGAGAATAACTGACTTTGCCAATAAGTAAAGTCTGTAAGCAGCACTTAGTGTCAGGAAGCACTAAGTCTGCCTCCTTCCTATTGTGTATTGTTGTTACTTAGTGTTGTTGCTGTTGTTTTGTGCAGGACTGCTCACCAGGCTGCAGGAACTGATTCTTAGCTACAACAAAATCAAGACTGTCCCCAAAGAGCTGAGCAACTGTGCCAGCTTGGAGAAGCTAGAACTGGCTGTGAACAGAGATCTAAGTGACCTCCCTCCAGAGGTCAGAAGGTCCCAATGTCTGTTTTGTTTGCCTCTACTAATAGTTTGCTTCTCGAGCATGTGGCTGTTGGCAAAACACAAAACAAAACTGGTGAAGCACTGTTATGAATTTGGTTTTAGGAAAGACATTCTTAGTGAAAAGCATTTTCTAGCAGAAGGCAAGTTTTTTTCTTAGAACAAACTCTACTTGGCATAAAAGGTTCCTCTATTGTTGTTACTGTTCTGCATTATTATCTCTTTGGAGAGAAGACAGAACTTTATTTAATTTAAACTCCCATAATAAGGAGAAGCCTAGGTTCCTGTAGTGGTTCTTCACACATGCTTGATTATTTCGTCGGCTAGGGGTTGAACCCAGGGTCTCAAGCATGCCAAGCAGACATACTGCTACTGAGCTATAGCCTTGGACCTTGAGGCTTTTTTGTCTGTCAATCTGTCTCTCTACCTGTCTGTAAATTTTTTTAAACAATATTGCTGGTTTAACTATTTATCTTAAAAAACACTTAGCTGGGCAATGGTGGCACACGCCTTTAATCCCAGCACTCGGGAGGCAGAGGCAGGCGGATCTCTGTGAGTTCGAGGCCAGCCTGGTCTACCAAGGGAGTTCCAG
>NC_022022.1:13920404-13921654 GCF_000317375.1 Microtus ochrogaster
AGGCGGATCTCTGTGAGTTCGAGGCCAGCCTGGTCTACCAAGGGAGTTCCAGGACAGGCTCCAAAGCTACAGAGAAACCCTGTCTTGAAAAACCAGAAAAAAAAAAAAAAACAAAAACAAAAAACACACACACACACTTAGACACTGCCTCTGTCTGTTGTGAGGCAGAGTCTCAAAGTGGAGCTCACTATGACCTTGAACTTCCAATTCTCACTCAGCTTTTTGAACGCTGGGATTAGAGGTATTGATGATGTCTGATGTCTGTGAGTTTGAATCCAATTCATGCTTTTCTGAATGAATATGCATGTGATTGCTATGAAGAACAGAAAGCGAGAACAGAAAATCTCGTGTCCTAGTTGGCTTTCATGGTATGCTCACTCCCGAAACAGGCAGAAAGAGTATGCCACGAACTGGAGGGAGTGTGCTTCACGCTGGCATCCTAGGCTTTACCAAGTACAAAGTAAGCTAGCAGGTTGGAAAGGCCTTTGACTTGGTGTCCTGTGATTGGTTAAACTGAGCTGACAAAGACATCTCTGTTACCTTTCAAATTAATGCTCTTAGAATCAGCAAGAAATGTCTATGCTTTTTCTGCCTTGAAAACAATGACTTTGCAAGACCAAAGTTAAGAAAAATAATAAAATTCAAAACAAAAGGTACAACTCCATTTTCTTACTTTATATTTGAGTACATCAGACTTTTATTTCCCAAAACCACTGGGCATCTTACTAATAGTAACCAGCTCCTCCTAGTTTGCTTTTGCAAACATAGCTCATGTGTTTCGTCATGTTAGACTATTTTAATGAAAAAACAAGGAAAGTAAATTGATAGAAACAATTTATCCATGTAGAAAGGCCAGTGTATATGTTTTCTAAAACCTGTGACTTTGTTTCTGATAGGCTCTGTCACTAACAAGCTATGTGAACTTGGATGTATCATTAGCCATTCTCTTCACCTTAGATTCTCCAGGAGACAGGTACTATCATGTGACAAGACTTTTCCTGGAGATAGACAACACACATGTCTACTCACCCTAGATAGGAAGGCCACAACAGACTAAAACACAGATAACACCAAAGTTCAACTTGGTGAAGCATTAGTTTTTGTGTACTTCATGGTGCAGATGGTACAGAAGGAATTCAAAATACAGAACCCTAGCCGGGTGGTGGTGGCGCACACCTGTAATCCCAGCACTCGGGAGGCAGAGGCAGGCGGATCTCTGTGAGTTCGAGACCAGCCTGGTCTACCAAGGG
>NC_022022.1:13921754-13931065 GCF_000317375.1 Microtus ochrogaster
CAGGCGGATCTCTGTGAGTTCGAGACCAGCCTGGTCTACCAAGGGAGTTCCAGGACAGGCTCCAAAGCTACAGAGAAACCCTGTCTCGAAAAAACCAAAAAAAAAAAAAAAAATACAGAACCCTGGCAGCCAAGTGGATAGGCTGTTTTTGTTTGCTCTGTAGATGCTAATTCTTCTATCTTCAAACTCCCAGTAAGGATAAAGAGGAAGGAACTTTGAGACTTTAGGTCTATAAGAACTTGAGTCCATTGAGTTACATGAGCTCTGAGCGATTTTCATAAAACAGAAACAACGGCACTGCCTTTGTGTGGTTGCTATCATAATCATTCACGTATTTAAGTACAACTGTGAGCCAATTAAATAAAAGTGTGGACTGGAAATAACTTAATAGATATTTTAGGTAAAAAAAAATGGCACTCTAAGAATTCCCATGAATACATTTTAAAACTGATGAGAGAATCCAGGCATGGCGGTGCACACCTTTACACCCAGTGCTCTGAAGGCAGAGGCAGGTGGATTTTTGTGAGTTTGAGGCCACACGTTCCTGACCAGCTAGGACTTACACTGATACTCTCCCAACAAACTGAAAGATACACACAAAACCAAAATCTCAGTAAGAGTTTGAAAGAAAAAAAAAACAAAAACAAAAGCCAGTCCAATATAATCCTCAAATATACATAAACATAAAACAATACATTTCCTCAAAAATTTAATGAGTTAGAAATGCAAATACTTCCATATAGTAACACAATATAAAGAAACATGTATAGTCATGACAGGCCCTAGCTCTGAGAAGTCAGGTGACGGAAGACATCACCACAATAACACAATCTTTTTTCTGAAGCTAAGCCCAGCGCTGTGTGGTATAAAATTTGCAGGCACTCACTGCACTTTAGCTCAGAATTGTGGCCGAGTGAGTTAGAGGTTTGAGATCGCAAGTGTGAGTGAGCCAGTAAGGTAACCGTTATCTTGAAGAGAAAGTTTTCCCATATAACTCTCAGCAGCTGGCTGAAAGTAAACACAAGAAATGCTTCTGGAGGTGGCGATGCTTTTGACACACAGGTCCTATGAACCCTGGAACATGGTCAGCTTGGAAGATAAACTGTCTTTGAATAAAAATTTTCTATTTTATTGGGAGCCCAGGCTGCTGTTTGTTTTTGAGACAGGTCTATGCATTGTGTAGACCATGATGGCCTTGAACTCAGAGACGTCCTCTGCCTTTGGCTCCGGTGCTGGTGCTGGGATTATAAGCATATGCCACCATGCCCAGCTTCTGTTATCCTTCTGCTTTGATCATTGTGGATTCCTGTGTCTAAACAAAGCTCACGTGTTACCCACTCTCTTCTTCAGCTCAGCAAACTGCTAAAACTCACCCACCTTGATCTGAGTATGAACCACTTCACTACAATCCCTCTGGCTGTGTTGAACATGCCTGCACTCGAGTGGCTGGACATGGGAAGCAACAGCCTTCAACAACTCCCTGACAGTCTAGAAAGGTAACTTTATGCTTTATGGGTTACTTTATGCTACCAAAAATTCAAAGCCACCTATGAAAAATAAGAAACAATAAACCGAACAACTAGGAGCCCATGATGATTACTAAAGACCCAACTGGGTCAAAACTTAGTCTTCCAGTGGCTTAGTTTCATTTCTCCCAAATATGCAAAGGATTTGGGGAGGGGAGAACTAACTGCTTTCAAGACATTACCAAGAACATGCCACAGTAACCACACTGCTTGGTGCATGCCAGGCACTTCTGTGTACACTACTAAAGGACAAGGGAGCTGATACAGAGATGTTTGTCACCTATGCCCAGGTCTCAGTGAGTGACATTAATTGGCTTTGAACGTAGGAATCTTGACCTGAGTCTATACCACCTTGCCCAAAATAGGCATATTATCAGTTCCTGATTTTTTAAGATTCATCTTTAGTGACATTTACAGCTGTTTATTTAGAGAACTATGAAAACCATGCAGTGTAAATGTTCTCATTTCTGCCATGGCATGACAGCTAGTCTTTAGTGAGTTCCCTGACGTAGCTTCCCTGACAATTAGGTAACAGGAAAGAATGAAATCTGTTAAACAAATAAATGCATTTTACTAAATGCTAAATAATTAGTTTAATGAAGTAAATTAATTAAACAATTGAATGTTAAACATTATAATCTGATGAGGCGGCTTTTTTATATTCAAGGATCTAATATACAAAATTCTAATTCTCCAGAATGCAAAGTTTACACACATTGTGGCTGCAGAGGAATGAAATAGCTTGCCTGCCGGAAACGATCAGAAATATGAAAAACTTGGGGACTCTTGTTCTCAGTAACAATAAGCTGCAAGATATTCCAGGCTGCATGGAAGAGATGGCAAATCTGAGGTGAGAGAATTTAACTGCAGCATGGCACACTTACCCTTGGAGGAAATACAGGGAACACAGATCCTGACCGACACATCTGGGTCATGAATGATGTGTATGTATATTTAAATTTTCCTTTTGTGTGTAGGTGTTTTGCCTGCACACCACTTGTGTGCCTGGTGCCCATGGAGGTCAGAAGAGGGCATTGGATCTCTTGGAACTGGAGTTACAGAGGGTTGGATTGCCATGTGGGTGCTGGGAATTGAACTGGGGTCCTCTGTAAGAGCAGCCAATGCTCGTAACTACTGAGCTATCTCTTCAGCTCGAGAGTGTATATTTTAAACATAATGTTTTAATAGTTTCATAAGTGTGATTCATGTAACGGCAATCCAGATTATTCAAAAAATAATTCTTGAAACTAAAATGGTACTGGGGTTTATCAGTTTAAAGAAATGTCTTTTGTTGGTGACAATATGATGAAAATTCTCTTTATACTGCTAACAAATGCTCTACAATACAAAACCCAAAGAACGAAACGGTGATCATTTTCCTTCTGGATAACTACGAGTAGGCACCGGTTATTGTATCAGCCTAGAGAAAGCAGACTTTTTTCTTTTTGATACTTATTAGAAAGCCAAGAAAATTCTCTCCAAAATGTAATTTTCTGATGGAACGAGGCAATGGATACCCAAACTCAAAATTTCCACAACAGAAGTTCTTCATTCATCGGCCTGTCCAGCAACTTCAGTTTGCATTCCATGGTTACGGCATCCATCCATAAAAACAGTCACCAACTATATTCATAGCATTAATCATATATTATGATACTTGCTCTCATCATATTAAATACATGTTATGAGCTAATAGTTGCCTTTGTGAGCTTTGGAGGGAAAAGATACTTTTTCTTCTTGGGTATATTAGATCCCAGCAAGATAATCAGTTATTGAGAACAGTGGAAAATAGTAATTCAGCACGCTGTCATTCGATCTTTCTCCCGGGAAATAGATGCACACGCACTTCTATGGCACCTGTAGAAATACTGTTTTCTGGTGAACTTCTAGGTTTGTCAACTTTCGAGACAACCCGCTCAGACTGGAAGTGACCCTCCCTCCCAGTGACATCACAGAAGAAGAGGAGGAACGGGAGCTGTTTGGACTTCAGTTCATGCATGCATATATACAAGAGTCACGGAGAACAGGTACGGATTTATAGACAACACGGGTGAAATAGCTTTGGAAGAGAATGTGGATACAATTTACTTCTACCTTTCTATTAAGCCTTTTGGGGATTTCTCCATTCTATCGTGTCTTTCCCATCAAACTGGCCAACACTGAAAGAGGGGAACATGAATGTTGATTCCGGCCATCATTCTGGTATGTAGGAGAGGAGCTGTAAAGATGGTCTTTCAAATGGAGTCAGCTGCACTTGCTGCACACTCAAGTGTAGGAATATGGACTTCTAGTTCTTTCTCTCTATAAACACGATTCTCCAGTACCAGAGCTCAAATCAACAGCAAGTGTCCTGTCACTGAACTCCAGCGACACCCTCTGCCTAGATGTTAATTATTTTGTGTATTAGTATTTTGCCTGGATGCATGTTGGTACCTGCAGAATCCAGAAGAGGGCATCACATCCCTGGAACTAGTGTTAAGATCATTGCCATGTGGGTGCTGGGAATTAACTGGGTCCTGTGGAAAAGCAACCAGTGCTGTTAACCACTGAGCCATCTCTTCAGCGCCCCAAATCTGATTCTTAAAGAATCATTACCTTTGTTGATCAACTGGCAGGCATGCCAGGTTGAGTATAAACAGACCTTCCTCATTATTGTTTTTCTATAATCTACAAGTAATAATTAAAAAATAATTTGATTTGGGAGTGAAAAATACGGACTTTATTCAATAGTTAGAATATGAAGTATAATATACAGGTTACAACCACTTCATCTCATAATTTAGAATTAAACATTTCTATAATCAAGGAAAACATTTTAAAATTAAAACAAAATCAGAATAAGGCAAAGAGCACTGTCTTAATAAAAACAGTGAAATAATAGCATAGAAACAGAAACTTTGGCCTTGTAATTATTAAAAATATAATTTCGTCTATAATCCACAGATGAAAAGGGGAATTTTAACTCACTCCAAACAGCTACTTTGAGAAGGAGTGCAAGCAGAGGGGACGGTCACAGTCTTTCCCTTGGGAACCCTCCCCGACGCCCAGAGGCTGCTTAGCAAGGGTCACGTCAGGAGTCACTAGTGCTGCTGTAGGTCACAGAAGCAACAGTGTGAACAAGCTGGGGAAGGGCTGGCAACAGTTCAAAGCAGTTTGTGGCTTTGCATAAAGTATTAGGCAAGCAGGAGACAGAATGGATAATTAATTCTGGAAACCAGTGTTCGGGACGGATGTCTCCATCAGGGATAGCTGAACGGGAGTGCTCCACTGGGGAATGAAGGAGGTGTTGAATATGGTTTGATATGCAGAATGAGGAGGGAGGACTGAGGGTGAGCTGCAATGTTAGCAGTGAGTCTGATGTGGGACATGTACAATGCACTGTGGACGTGCAGTTCAAGGGAGCTAGCTAAGCACGAACAGTCTGCAAGGCAAGAAATAGTGATTTAACATGTGCTAGCTCACATTCTTATGTGAGACAAGAAAAAAAAAGACATTAGAAAAACTGTAATCTTGACTTAAAGTTAGCACCCGAAGAAGAAACTTATTTCCCCGTAATGTACTCAGAACCACTATCAGAACATAATTGAAATGAATGGCTCATAGGAATATATAGAATTATGAGGTATGCTGTACGTCTTCTGAAACAGAACCGAGATTATACCCACTGTAGAATGTTTTTTATTTATGGACATAATTTTTTAAAAAAAGACATTTTATGTATATGAGTGCTCTATCTGCAATCATGACTTTATGCCAGAAGAGGGCATCAGATCCCAGTATAGAGACAGTGACCCACCATGTAGTTGCTGGGAATTGAACTCAGGATCTCTGGAAGAGCAGTCAGTTCTCTTAACCTTTGAGCCATCTCTCCATTTCTGGACATAAACTTTAATGATACAAAACAATTTTTCGATACAAATGACATTTATGACATAAGGATTTAATTCTTAAACGATGAATTATCTTCATTTATGTTCTCTTGACTGGCGAATCTGAGTTATTAACTTAAAAATATCAATGAACTTAATCTCTGGAATATATGAAAATGTTCCCTCTTTGAGTTATAGATGTAATTTAAAGTTCCTAGTCAGAAAACTTTGAAATACAGAAAAATCTCTTGGGTTATTTATGAATATAAAATGTTATCATAAAGCTTAACTTTAGAAGAAACCAATAGCAAATTCAAGAGAAGTACAATTTGAGATATACTCAAGAAACCGTTTAGCTTTGGAGATAAAGGATGGATCCACAGAATATTGCCATCTTGTAAAGCTCTGGCAATCCTTGCATTTAACCCAGTGGTATCACACTAGAATTTTGACCTACAGAACAGTTAAGAAATAAAAGTAGTATTTCAACCCCCCCAAAGAAGAATCAATGTACATTAACAATATTTGACATAACATTGTTATATTTTAAAAATATAAAAAATAGAAAAAGTGACAATTTAAATAAAAATAACAAACACCTATTATATTAAAATAGACTCATGTAATATTATTATACCTAGCTAGTATTTACTCTGTGCTTGGAACCATTCCAATTGGTTTCCCTGGCTATCTCATGTGATATACACAACCCTGTGAGGTAGGCTCCATTACTGTTATCATCATTCCTATTTTAAGAGGAGAAAATTGAGGCACAGAGATTAAGTAACTTGACAGCTGAGAGGTGGTAGGGTTGGAATTTAAACCTAGGCATTCTGACGACACAGGAGATTAAATTAAAACAGAAAGGCCAGGAGTTAAAATGTGTTTGGTTTCCTGCTTAGTCACAGGCCTACCAAATACACACAGCTATCTCAGTGTCACTCTGAATCTGTCTTTGCATATCTACCAACAACTCAAATGTTTTCAAACGAATGTAGAAACAAACCCAGGGTAAGATGTGGAAGAGAAACAGTCTTATGACATGTCTGGTTTAATATCTGCTTGTGCGTAAAAACTACTTATCAGTTACATAAAGCCTAAATGTGAGGTTTTGGTTTCATAATCTAATTTGTATTTTAATCCAATTACTTTTCCTGCTGGCATGGGCACATGCTTTTAATCCCAGCATTTAGGAGGAAGACGCAGGGGGATGTCTGAGTTCTAGGCTGGCCAAGGAGTACCAAATGATACCGTCTCAGTAGAGAAAACAAAAACAATT
This sequence comes from Microtus ochrogaster, assembly GCF_000317375.1. Classification (NCBI taxonomy): domain Eukaryota; kingdom Metazoa; phylum Chordata; class Mammalia; order Rodentia; family Cricetidae; genus Microtus; species Microtus ochrogaster. The sequence goes on from NC_022022.1 coordinate 13,928,429, forward strand.
TTCCCCAACAGGAGAGAAGCTGTTTTTAAAAAAAATAGTTAATTTATACACAAGAGGCTGAAAAAAGATACAGGATACTGATTAACTTTAGAAGTTACATGCAACTTTCAAATTGGATTTGTGATTTATGTTTACAAACAGCAGTCTTTAGAAGTCTGAACTAGGTAAGGTATTTTCCCCTTGAAATCATCACCTTCAGGTTGGAGTCATGGACAGACTCTGGGAGTACAAATACAGGTACGGGTCTGGCACTTTGATGGTGATGTCATCTGCCAATTCCCACATTTCTAAATTTGTCTGCATCTGAGAAAATTGCAATTATTCTTTCTATACCCATACTGAAAAAAATCCCCATACTCAAGATTGATCTTTGTTAAGCTGGCATCGCTTAATACAACTGAAGCTCAAAAAATAAAACATCAAATACACCTAAAAATGAATACAGAGTTTATACTGTAAATTTTTTTTTTTTTTTTTCGAGACAGGGTTTCTCTGTAGCTTTGGAGCCTGTCCTGGAACTAGCTCTTGTAGCCTAGGCTGGTCTCGAACTCACAAAGATCTGCCTGCCTCTGCCTCCCGAATGCTGGCATTAAAGGCGTGTGCTACCACCGCCTGGCTTATACTGTAATTATGTGTTCATGTATTGAATGTGTTTCAGATGACCAAGTGAAGTGACTCAGAGGCCAGTCCCTCTATACATTCTGATGGATAAAGTGAGTCAAAGAGCCCTGCCGAGAAGGAATACATGGAGAACTTGGTATATGCTGTTTGGACTTTGGAAGTAAAAACAAACAAAATACCCTGTTATTTATATTTTTGTGAATAGAAAAATATAACTTAAAAAGGATTAAATTTTTTGTTTGCAGAAGACAAGTGGTGTTTACGTTTCTTTTCCATTACGGAGCTGCTTCTTGCGGTGACAGATGAGCTGGTACAGCAGTTAATAACACATTTTCCAGAGACACTGATGGGTCTGTATAGTACTTTAAGGCAGGGCTGAAGCCTTTCTGCTGTAAATACTCAAGTCGGCCTTGGTCAATCAGCAATTTGCAAAGATGTCCTATGTTCTCCTTCTCTTCAGCAGTCAGAACTCTACAGTGGATAAACACACGGGAGTTAAGCTTTGTAAGCGTTCCTAAGAAGCTCAGCACTGCCAGTCACTACGAAGCTGCTAACTAGCCAGCAGGTCATGAGGTGCTGTCTCTTGCTTCCCAGTCTTGTTTTTATTATTACAATTAAAATGTGTTTTAGCCTGCTCCAAATTAGATTGTAAACTGTATTTTCTTAACTAAACTGCTGATAGCATTCATCTGAAAAAAGAATCCTTCTTCTTATTCAGTTTTATTTTCTATACTTGATCTTGCCCAAAAGACCAAAAAGCAACTATTCAATTTCATTTTTTTTTTTGGTTTTCCTTGCCAAAGGTCTACCACAGTCTAGAAATACTGAAATGAAAATTCCCAAAATTAACCATTGGTATTGCCATTCTGACCTGACTCCCTCCTACCTGGGGAAAGAACTTGGCCTAGCACATGATCATGTCGAGAACATCCACACCGTGTGTTACTCACTAACTAGTCAATGGCACAGCCATCTCGATTATTAGACTGACAGACTGCCACGCTAACACGCACAGTCGGTTCTGTTTTCTCTAAGGTTCTAGACATCTGTGAGAGGTCCCGAGATGTACCCACAGGGGCCATCAGGGGACTACAGTATTTCCCCTCCGTGTGGTGCACTGTAAAAGTCGTCCTTACCCGGGCACACTATCAGTGCTGCCATCTGCGGGTCTGTCTCCTCTCTCATCATGCTCTTCGCTGTCATAATTCTGGTCATCTTTTCTCTCTGCAGTAGTGTCTGAGGCTTCCAAAGATGTCCTTCTCATTCCACATGTAGCCCAACTACTCATTCTCTGGAAATAGTAGAAGTCCTCTGCCCCGAGGCCTAGCGCCTTGAAATACTCTCTGCCCACATAATGTCTCCAGTCACAGCGGTGGTGACAACAGAGTGCGATGACAATGCCAGCCACTGGGGTCCGTGTCTCTGGGGTATCTTCTTCACTTACTTCCTTGGACAAAGCATTACTTTCTTCTTCTGTTTTATCATCCTTGACGCGTTTGGCTAAAGGTTCTTCAGTCCTTTCTTCAAAATTGGCAGCATAGGTTTCCACCAAACATCGCAATGCAAGATCTGCAAACACAGTGACATGGCCCCAAATCACGTCATCTTTAAAAATATTCTTCAGATTTCTTAATCAGTGTGGTTAAAAACAAAACAAACAACACAAGCCAGCAAAAATCTATTTAGCTATATACTGTAATGATTCTAGCATATATTATACATTTTTCTCAAACTGGCCATCCTATCTTAATTTCCTAAGATTTATTTTCCATAAAGACTACTTCCCAATAAAATTAAAGGAAGTTTAAGCCCTATGATTTAAAAAACTTTTGTTCAACTATTTGTATTGTCTTTCATTTCTCCCATCCCAACTAAAGTTATACACTTAAGAAACTCCAAAGGAATCCCAGCACTCAGGGCAGAGGCAGGCGGATCTCTGTGAGTTCGAGACCAGCCTGGTCTACAAGAGCTAGTTCCAGGACAGGCTCTAAAGCCACAGAGAAACCCTGTCTCGAA
>NC_022022.1:13931165-13942864 GCF_000317375.1 Microtus ochrogaster
AAAAAAAAAAAAAAAAAAAAAAAAAAGAAAAAAAAAGAAACTCCAAAGGAAGAAACAAAGGAGCTTAGAGACTGACCCAGGTTCAAGAAACTAGTTTTTTTGGTTTTGTATCTGTTTGTTTTGAGATCGGTTCTGCATAGCTGATGTTGGCCTCAAACTTCTGATTATCTGCTTTCATCTCTTGGTGTTTTGGTTACAGGTGTGTGCCAGCACACCTGGCTAAGATACTAGTCTTGAAATGTAAGCTGGTCACAACAAATAATGATGCGTTAAAAAGTTAAGAAAAGGGTCAGGTGGTGGTGCACACTCGGGGGGCTGAAGCAGGCAAATCTCTGTGAGTTCGAGGCCAGCCTAGTCTACAAAAACTAGTTCCAGAACAGGCTCCAAAGCTACAGAGAAACCTTGTCTCAAAACAAAACAAAACAAAACAAAACAAAAAGCAAAGTTGAGAAAAGGAAGTTTCAGTATGAAAAGCAGGCAAATAGTTTTACTGTATACAGGCATTTGTTCAGCAAATATTTGCTAAATGCCTTGCATATACAAAACACTGAGGATGCAGGAAATAAAACTGCCATAGTAGGGGCTGGAGATGGCTCAATGGTTGGAAGCACTTGCTGCTCTTGCAGAGCACCCAGGTTTGGTTCCCAGCACACACAGGATGGTTTACAACTGTCCATAATTCCAGTTCCAGGGGATCTGGCACTATCTGGCCTTTGTGGGCACTGGGCATGCATACAGACAAAATATCCATACATATACAATAAAAATAAATTAATTAAAAAACCCAAATTAAACCTCCCTAAATTGCCATACTGATAGCTGGCAATATGGGAAAGAACACAAATGTATGCTGTGAAACTTATATTTTATCTGATTAGATTGTCATATCATACTCTATTAATTAAAAACAAATGATATTCTAAAATTTGTTACCCTATGATATAAAAGGGATATAATTTATGTGATCTTTACAATAAATTTTAACCATGCCAACCAACATTATGGGATAACCATAATGATAATAATAATAATAAATAACCAACATTATTTGGATAAAGTGATAGCTAATTTTTTTTTTTTTCAAGACAGGGTTTCTCTGTGGCTTTGGAGCCTGTCCTGGAACTAGCTCTGTAGACCAGGCTGGTCTCGAACTCACGGAGATCCACCTGCCTCTGCCTCCCGAGTGCTGGGATTAAAGGCGTGTGCCACCATTGCCCGGCAAGTGATAGCTAATTTGGTAATTCACTATCTGTCTGTGTTTCTCTGTCTCTGTCTTTTCCTCTCTCATATGTGAGAACTGGTCTCATTATGTTGCCCAGACTGAGGATGAACTCAAGTGGTCATTTAGCTCAGTGATCCTCCTGCCTCAGCTTCCTGAGTATCTGGGAGTAGAGGCATGTCACTTCATCCAGGTCCATCAACTTATTTTCTAACAAAATATATTTGCTATTTTATTTACATTTGACTTAAACATAATTTAAAGAATTATAATCAGAAAATTATTAAAAGAATTAAGTTATTTCAGAAACAAAGAGAACATTGGCAATCACAAACTCTTTCATAGTGACCTTAAAAACCTTCTTAGAAGGAAAAAAGAGGCAGTAAGCTGGTGGTCAAGATCATTTCAAATATTCAGAGTCTCTCTCATAGTAAGAATTGTATTAGCAAATGCAATGTGCTTGAAAAGAATCCCAGCACAGCAGTGTGATTGGATATATAAACAGATACTTAGAAAACAAGGAACAGCTATGCAGAGCATATCTTGATGACACTAAGGAGGCTCCAAAAACGTGGAGAAAGTTGAGCTCACGGGGCTGGAGAGATGGCTCAGTGGTTAAGAGCACTGCCTGCTCTTCCAGAGGTCCTGAGTTCAATTCCCAGTTACCACATGATGGCTCACAGCCATCTGTAATGAGAACTGGTGCCCCCTTCTGGTGTGCAGGCATACATGCAGGCAGAACACTGGATACATAATAAATAAATCTATCTATCTAAAAAAAAAGAAAAAGAAAGTTGAGCTCACAGATGAGCAGTTCTTCCAAACAGGTAACAGTGGAATTCTAGGAATGGTTGGAGCAACATGGCCTTTGAGAAAATAGACATGGTTCATGTTGATCAACAGTAAACTTGGACACAGACTGACTGAGTTTCAAGAAGGGGAAGGACAAGGACGCTGTGTGCCACAGGAGGTCTAAATATTAATACTTCAAGCAAGGGAGCACAAAACAATGGAAGGAATGGCCCTGGTGAGGGGAAGCACTAAGAGAGAAGGACGCTGAACCTCACAGAGCTAAAGGGGAGAGGGGGTGGGAAGGGGGAAGCAGCCACTGAAGGGTCAGGTTTCTGAGAGGCAGGGGCTAGATGAAAGGAACCAAAGGTGTATGCTTCCCTCCTGCACCAGGATGAAATGGCTTCAGAAAGCTTTTACATGGGTTAAATGAGAGCCTAAGTGGCCCCCCGAGATGGCAGGGCCATCTAGGTTCCAGCTCAGTGTTAGTCTATTCAGAGGGTACTGTGTGTCTGGCTTACCTGTTGCGACCCCACACAGATGCTTCCCAATTCCTACCACAGGCAATCTTCCTTCTCTTAGCACAGGAATCCTGTCTGAGACAAAAACAGTAAGAATTATGTTAGTTTGCTTATGATAAAAATATTAAAGTGTCTTTCCAAAAGAAGAGTTTTTAGAGTCTTTGAACTTTGGAGATGAAAGATGTGGGGGAAAAAATTCTCACAGAATCCAATATACAACCTAAGAATGTGTCTGTGTTTAGTATATGACATAGAAAAATATTCGGATAAACAAACAAACGACTTTCTTCTTTCTCGTATGTATTACTGGTTGGCCTGAAATTCATTATGTAGTTGGGGTGATGCTCCTGCCTCAGCCTCCCATGTGCTGGAATTACCAGAGTAAACACATACCATTCCTGGCTTCAGTTAAGCAGAAGAAAATACGATTTCTATACAAATGCTTGGCTGCTTCTCAAAACCAGAATAAAATTAGTGGATGGAAGATATTTGTAAATGTTGCATTATTTTCTTTTAAAATATGAAACAGGCAGGTGTGGTGGTGCATACCTTTAATCCTACCACTCAGGAGACAGAGGAAGGTATATCTCTGTGAGTTTGAGGCCAGACTAGTCTACAGTGATTTCCAGGACAGCCAGGACTACATAGGAAGACCCTTCTCAAAACACCAAAAAGAAAAAAAAAAAAAGAAGAAAAATGTTAGAAGATGTAAAAAGAAAAGGCACTAAAGAGAACAACCATGAGGCATATGTGTGTATATGCAATTATGTATATGTGTGAGTGTGTATGCACGTGTATGCATTTGTGTTCATGTGTGGGTGTGCATGTGTGTGTCTGTATGGATTATTAATTCCATAGCAATAAGTTACTTTCATTATGACAGAATTCTGAGGACCTATGATTTATATACTAGCTACACAAAGAACTATCTCTTTTCCTCTAATGATTTTGACAGTCCTGTTAACTATGGTCTGAAGGCTAGTTTGAATACTCCAAGTTAGTTTTTTTAAGACAAGGTTTTAATATGCAGCCCTAGCTGGCCTGGAACTCACAGAGATCCGCCTGCCTCTGCATCTTGAGTGCTGGGATTAAAAGTGTGCACCATCATACCTGCATTACTCAAAATTAATTTTAAAAGTACAAGGAAGCAATATATAAAAACTTATCAAAAGTTTTGAACTTCCTGCATTATCAACTACACTTACGGCTGATATAACAAAATAATTTTCTTTTTCAAGATAGGGTTTCTCTGTGTAACAGCCCCTGGCTGTCCAGAAACTCACTTTGTAGACCACGCTGGCCTTGAACTGAAAGAGATCCGCTCGCCTCTGCCTCCTGAGTGCTGGGATTAAAGGTGTATGTTGCTGCCACCACCACTACCCAGCAACAAAATAATTTTTAGGTTTCAATCCTCACTCCATTTATGTTTATTAAGTTACATATACTTGTATTATCAAAGCACGAGTATTACTTTGTTCTTCCTGAAGCCCAGGTCTGTGAGAACAGAATTCTAACAGCCCCCAGAGTCTGGAATGTCTGACTTGCAGTAGAGCAGTGAAGAATTACGTGACTCACTTAGACACAAGTGTTGAATATCAATTTGAAGTCTTTCAAACGCTGAGTTCTTCCTTCTGTGTTTACCGTCTACCTGCATAAACAGGACATTACTGAATCTGCATTCAATGTTAAAAAAAAAAGGCTTTATGAAAATATCTATTTGTTTTCAAATTTCAGTTACAGAGAATGAACAACAACTTCAAGGTTTAGATTTTGGATGAAAGCTCAAAAATAACAACACCCCTTTAAAAAGGCTAGAAATTCTACTGGTTACTACTATTATATATACATATATGTTGAAGGAGGCCACTTGCTGGTTCCTGGCTGCTCAACCCCAAAATAATCACACAGGAACTATATTATTTAAATCACTGCTTGGCCCATTAGCTCTAGCTTCTTATTGGCTAACTGTTACATCTTAATTTAACCCATTTCTAGTATCTGTGTATTGCCACATGGCTGTGGCTTACTGGGTAATGTTGGGTAATGTTACGGCATCTGTCTCCAGTGGGGCCACATGGCTTCTCTCTAACTTTACCTTCTCTCTCCCAGCATTCAGTTTAGTTTTCCTCACCTAGCTAAGTTCTGCCCTTTTAACAGGCCAAGACAGTGTTCTTTATTAATTAACCAATCGTATTCAGCATACAGATGGGAATCCCACATCCCACGTTTGTCTGTCTCTCCAGACAGGGTTTTTCTATGGTTGCAAAGACAGGAGAATCTCCGTGATTTCAAAGCCAGCCTGTTCTACAGAGTGAGTTCCAAGACAATCAGGGCTACATAAAGAAATCCTGTCTTGGAAAAATAAAAACAATAACAAAATGTTTTTTTTTTAATGGCATTCAAACCCAGCACCTTATGAATGCTAAGCAAAATATGTCCCACTAAATTATAGGCACAAGCCTTCAGAAACATGCAGACAGAAAACTAAACCCACACAGAACTGAACTCGTGTTTTTCCTCCTCAAGAATACCTGTGCCAAGTTAAGCCAGAAACTATCCCAGATTACTGCTCGCTTAAAAACAATGAATAATAAATCAGCAAGTCTTATGACTTCCACCGTTGTAACATTTATCATTCTTTCTTTCCTATAAAGTCCACAGAATGGCCTTTACTCTCCAGTACATTTCTTACTTGTATTACTGAATAAAAGTTTTCATATTTTTAATCTTCCTATTTTTAGTTTAAAATTCTGAAATAGTCTTACAGTTTCCTAGGATAGCATCTAAAACACGTTTTTACGTGTGTGTGTGTACATGTGCCATCTGGGTGTGGTGCCCAAGGAGGCCAGAAGACGGTGTTAGATCTCCTAGAGCTGGAATTACAGGAAGCTGTGAGCCGCCTGATACTGGGGCTGAGAACCAAACTCAGATCTTCTGGAAATGCAGTGCACACTCTGAACCACTGAGCCATGTCTCTAGCTCCACAGAAAGTTTAAAAATCATCCTTAGAAACTTCGTGACAACTGGCGAAGACTGCCTTCATGTTCCTGTTGCATGAGTACTGCTCATCGCTATAACTCACTTAGAGAGCTAAAATGCTGCATGGAAGCCGCTTAGAAGCAAGAACCAAATCTTCACCGTATCTCTAACACAGAACAGGACAAAGCCAAGAGCGTACAACAGGAGGCCTTTCTAGACCAGCTCTCTTTCCTAGTTCATACAGCCACAGTCTACCTAAAGCCTTGGATTCCCATCACACAGAAATGCTTCCTTTGTTACCCCAGGCATGTGGTAACACTGTTCTTATTTCCCAGAGTGCTTCTCACACCCTATCAGCAAATGCTACTTCATTTTTCAAGATGATCACAGGCACCACCTTTTCTGCATGGTTCTCCACTGCCTCCCTCTAACAAAGTCTTTATCATGTTTTCCTTTGATAGCACATACGGGGCAGAACTTCCTGTCTTTAACACTTTCCTTAAGTATTCATCTAGCTCTCCTTTCTAAGCACACCTAAGAGCGCAGCTGCCTTATCAATATCTGTCTGCATAGACAGTGTACCTATCACGGGTGTCCAAGAATATGCTTAAGAAGAATTTAGTGAAGGAAGTCTGAAAGCACTGGCAAAGGTAAGGTTAGGACGTGGCTTAACTCCTAGCTGAAACTTGGTTCTGTTCACAGATTTTCCTGTCTCTGCAAACAATTTTAAGAACACAGATCATGAACTATTAATATTTAAATTTAAAAAGTTACCTTCAGTTTACCCAGTACAATTAGAACCAATAATGGCAAAAATTATAATCAAATATATAAAAAAGGAAATTCATTTTAAGAGACAGGCTCCTATAATTTTTTTTTTCCTACAGGGAAAGAATATGTTTGGTTATTAAGCTCCTACAATGGCTTTACTTACCTTGAATCTTGTGGTCACTTTTTCTACCAGGATGAAGTGAACGTTTTCAGCATCTTTTAAGGCAATATCGACCCAGTGAGATAATTTCCCCTTTCCTGCTCCAAACTCAACAAAGCATCTTCTTGGACCAAGTAACTTTAATTTTTCAATGTTACCTAAAATAGAAGCCTGCAAACTCCATAGGATTATTTTATAAACTAGACTAAAGGAATTCGATTCAAATTCAAAATCAGCAAAATAATCTCTACCCAAGACAGAATGTTTTCACTGATAACTTCTGAAAGGCTAAGACATTTTTCCTTTTTTCTTTAAAATAATCTGTACTCAGATACTTCGTGCTGAAATTTTTACTTTATGTTCACATATAATTTTGAATAAAGGCATTTTGTCCACTTAAAAAAAGTAGTTACTGTCTTTTTTAAAAATAGGCATCTTTAATATCTTTTTTTCAAGCCCTGGCTGTCCTGGAAGTCACTCTGTAGACCAGGCAGGCCTTGAACTCAGATGTGCCTGTCTCTGTCTCTGGTGTGCTGGGATTAAAGGCACGTACTCCCAAGTCTAGCTAGAATGTTAGCTTTTAAAAATTACTTTTATTTATTGTGAGCATACACACATGAGGACAGTCTATAAGAATTGATTGTCACCATTAGGTTTAGAGGACTGAACTCAGGTCACCAGGCTTGGCAGCAAGTGCCTGTATCTGGTGAGCCATCTCATCACACAGATGAGATGTTAGCATTAAACATATAAACAAAGGCTAAGTTATTGTGGTTGAAACATACCTGCTGTTTCAGGTGCTTGACAGCACAATCACCATTTTTAGGGTCATTAAGGGCATCATATAATGCTGGATGGGACATAATGTGATCTTTAAGTGGAGAATTCAAGCCTGTTCAAAGAAAAAACATTATAGCCTAAGCAGCCAGACATGGACTTTGAATAACGAACAGGAGGTATCAATTCATACACCACCTAGTGCTTCTCAAATACTTGAACTTGTAACTTTAGGCAGGCTTACCTTCACTTGCTTTCCTCAGTTTCTTAATTAAGTTTTCCAACTGCTCTTCAGATAGAGAAGAAAATGGAACCTATATACAAAAATAAAACTAAATAATGTAGTCAAAACAAGCCTTAAAGTACCACAACAAAAATGAGTAGAAGCTTAACACTGGGCAGACCCATAGCAATTTAAGGTCTTCTCCTGAAAGACTCTGTTCCCAGGCAGCCGTGGGAACTGCCCAACAGTGAAGGCACCACTCAGTCTGTGCCGAGGTACTTTAATGGCCCTCAATCCCTCAGGGTCAAGACTGGGCTCAGTGAGCTCACAACAGAACCACACTGCAGTGTGCTATGGGACATAAGCTGGTCTGGGAACTAACAATCACTAACAACAGTAGTTTATAGGAAAATACACCTTTACGTCAAAACAACATGTTTCCAAACAAAAGCGGGGAACGGTCAATACACAAGGAGTTAAGTATTAAATAATATACTTACTAACTGCTCAGGAATTTCCATTTCATGCTTTGATCCTGCATTTATATCTTGAATAAAGAAATCCTTGACAAAACAAAATCATAACATTTTAATACAAAGCTCACAATAAAGAAGCTGAAAAACTGCTTCTTCCCTTCACCCTCCCCCACCATCACCTTTTTCTCACATTCACTCAATCACCAAATATTATCGCACTCAGTTTTCCCACAACACATGCCCCACCCACGTGCCTACTGAAACTTGACCCATAGGAGAGGAAGGTACTTGAAGTAAAGCCTTCTCACAGAACTTAAAGGCTGCTCGTGGCAGAAGCACCAGCTCTTCTAGCAGAGGTCTGACAAGTACTAAACCAGGAGAACGGCTCTGCCTGTGCTACCTTAGACTTGGGCAAGACCCCTGCTAAACTGACATGTTAATCACCTCAGGCCTCTCCATCTGAAAACTAGTAATATAAGGCTCATCTCCTTTTATTCACCTCTAAGAATGAAGATACCAAGATAAAGAAAGACCACTATAAAACCCAGGAACAGGGAGTCTCGGAAGCAGGTTACTCTAAGGTAGCAACGGAGGCTGTCTCAAAAGGAAGCATTATCTTTCCTCGGCTGGAGCCAGAACAGCACCACCAACAGTACCGCCTACTTCAAGGAATAAGATGTTCCCTGAGCCATAGGACCTCACTGAACCAGCCCTTGGGTAAAGGACTGCTTCATGGTGCTGTTGCTTTTCTCCTATGTAGCCACCAATATCAGCACAAAACACGAGACCATACTGAAAAATGTTTTCTAACTTCATCACAACCTGATTGGCCTCTGAGGGGGTGGATGGCCGAGTCTGGTCCATTGGTCCCCAGAATTAGGCCTCTGGGATCAGACTAACTTCTCTCTTTACTAAAGGAGCTAAGTCCTAAAGGGGTGGACAGGAAGTCACTGCTTCTCTTCTACATTACCTTGCTGTTCAAATACCATGTTTGCCCTTCGGTAGGGGGATCTCACACTGAAGCTCAATTGGTGGCCAAGGCTGGCCTAAAATTTATTATGTTGTCCAAGCTGGCTTTGGACTCATGGCAATCCTCTCGCTTAAGCCTCCCAGGTGCCAAGATCACAGATATGAGATGTCACAGGCAGCTAAAATACTTTCTGCTTACAGCAGTGCTTCTCAACTGGGAGACATCTGACAATGTGGAAGGATATCTGTAGCAAAATGACTGAACAGAGGGCTGGGTGCAGCGGCGCAAGCCTTTGAGACAGCGCTCAGGAGACAAGATGCTGGGGCAGGTCTCTGTGAGTTTGAGGCCAACCTGGTCTATACAGTAAGCTCCAGGTCTACACAGTGAGACTCTGCGTTTTTTTTTTTTCCCCTCTTAAAAACAAAAACAAAACAAAACAAAAAAAACAAAACAGAGAAGTGCTCCTGGGAGTCACTTTTGCCAGGTCTTTTGATTTCCTACAAGTCTCACTGTACTCCAGACTAGCCTTTCAAGGACAGCTGCGTATCAACCACCCTTATTAGACGGAAATAGCATTTCTTCCTAGATCCCGCAGCAGGCTTACTTACTGTACAGTATAATAAAGAAAAATGTCTTCCTATGGAGCACAGGTGAGGTAAGGTTGCTCACTGCCCCAATTTAGGGAAAAAAATCTTTCCTGAAGATGGGGCTCCTCAGCTTCAGGGAAAGTCACCGCATATGCAGTATTCCCAACAGAGTTCCAGAGTTAAGTCTATAGGCTTTGAGAGACAAGGAAAATTGACCTGAGAAAGATGCCCTTACCGCTTCCATGAGGTGAATAATACAAATTCCCAGACGCGGTGTAGTCTAGTGGGAGAGCCCCTGATGGCAGGCACTGATGACAGGCATTTCAGCCTTTGTCTGTCTCTGACCCAGGAGTCTCCTAATTTCCTGCTGGCATCCATAAACCTGCGACAAGCTAACGTGTGACAACATAGTGTGTGCTCTCTGCTATTTACTCCCAATAAAATAAACACACTTTGCCTGACAACTAACTTCTTTACCTGTAGGTATTTAGAGATACATATCCATACACATCAATTATATTGATCAGGTTGATAGCTGATGGTCAAACCATTACTATATGTGTTCAACATTTTACTTTATATCATTAAAAATTTTCTATTCTTATTTTAATGTCTTTGACATTTAAAATCAATTTTATATTATATATTTGAGGTTTATAACATGCTGCTGGGCAGTGGTGGCGCATGCCTTTTATCCCAGCACTTGAGAGGCAGAGCTCAGCCTGGTCTACAGAGCAAGTTTTAGTACAGCCAGGGCTGCTACACAGAGAAATCCTGTCTCAAAAAACCAAAGCTAAAACATGAACAACAAGCCCAACATTGGAGTACACATTGTAAAACGCTCCATTTCATGAAGTAAATATACTTACCTATCATTCTGTATAGTTATCTACTGTCACCCTATCGTATTTTGTTACCAAACATAAATTGGATTTTCAGCCTTTGTTTGGGTGAATACTGTGAAAGACTCATCTGGACTGGTGCTAGCACAGGCCCACTATTTCTATACTGAGTCTGAATCTCAAAGATGCCCAGCAGTTAAGTCTTTACAACCTTAATTCTAAAGACTCCAAATCTCTTGTTGCTGCACCATCACCCCTATCAAGCTGGGGGCGGCGGCATATACTTATCACCATACACTTGGAGGGAAGGCATGAGAAATGTTTGAGATGAACTCAAGTCCAGCCTGAGCAGCACAGCACCGTCCCTGACCTCAAAAGCAAAGAAGCAACCAAAAATAAAACGTGTCAAAATTCTGGGCTGGTCAGGGTGGCACAAACCAATAATCTCAGTAATTACAAAGCTAAAGGAGAAGAGCCTCAGGTCAGCCTGGGATACTCAGTGAAGCCTGCCTCTAATCTAACCAATCAGAATCCCGAACAAAACAAAAGAACAAGGAAAAAGAAAAGAGGAAGCAGGGGAAGAAGGAGGGAAGAAAAGTACAGTTATCAAGTGAGAAGTTAAATAGTTGGCAACTTAAAGGTTGCCAAATTCAACCTGCTCTTTATAACACTAAGTAGTACTGGATATAAACACCACATACCACACATTTCAAACACTTACAGGCTTTGGCTTCTCTCTTGAGTTACATTTTTTTAAATGCTTTGCTAGTTGGTCTTCATATACTGTGCTAAATTTAAAGAGAAAATTTGAGAGAGAAAATCTTGAATGAGTCTTTTGAAGTTACTGTTTCTAGTACATCACACACTCTCACACACACACACACACACACACACACACACACACACACACACAACCCAAACAACAACAAAAACATTTGTCTGATCTAAATACTTACTGTTTTGGATCTAAAGGACACAAGATTCTTTTCCGAGCATTCTCTTCCTAATAAATTAAAATGGATACATTCATTTATATATCCAATTTATTACATTCAGCTGTTAGATACACCCACAGTGTATCTCTATTCCCAAAACAAGGTAAGGAAACTTTAAAAATTCATAATGAAAAATAAGCAAATCAGGTCATGTTTGTAACAATAAAAAAACTGTTAGTTGCTCCTGTATAAAAAAAAATACTGCTTTGGTTTATGTATATAATTTTGCATCACAGATGATACCTGCTAAAAATTGGTGCAGTCATTATATGCACCACTAAGAAAAGATGTTAACCATTTATTTCAGAGTAACTAACAAAATACTGTATAATATTTATCATGTATAAAATGATCTTTTTTTTTTTTTTTTTTTTTTTTTTTTGGTTTTTT
>NC_022022.1:13942964-13954150 GCF_000317375.1 Microtus ochrogaster
CTCTGTAGACCAGGCTGGTCTCGAACTCACAGAGATCCGCCTGCCTCTGCCTCCCGAGTGCTGGGATTAAAGGCGTGCGCCACCATCGCCCGGCTAAAATGATCTTTTGAAATACATATATACTGGGTATAAATGGCTAAATTGTGCTAACACACATAATACTTGAATACTTAATTAATTTTGGAAAATGTTGCCCATTAGAATTATGTTGTTGATTTTAAAATGCATATTGAAGTCTAGGTTGCTAAAATATGGGGAAAAGCTAGGCATGGAGGAACATACTTTGAGTCTCAGTACTCTAGAGCTGAGGCAGGCAGATCTCGAGTCAAAGGCCAGTCAGTGTTAATTACTGAGATCCTGTCTCAATAAACATAGAAATAAAATACGTGAGGAAAAATGAGGCGTGACACAATTTAGAACGGGCCATATTCACCAGCGTTGCAACTTTTCAGTATGCTAGTTACAATATTCTGAGTTATGCACATTTAACTGTAGGCACCGGGAGAAACTAAAGGAAAACAGCGAGCACTGGCAGCTCTCCTCTACAGGTGCTATGAACGTGTGTGAAACACTATGGTACAATTGTTAAAGCTAGAGACCAGCAGGACTGCTTAGGTGTGAGTCTCAGTTCTATTAGCTGCTACAACTATGGCCCTACAGAGGCTCATGCAAAAGATGAGAATAACAGCATGATTTACTTTCTAAGGTTTATGAAAGTTGAATTTTTAAAAGCAAGATAACAACACTGCTTAGTATAATGCTAAGCCACACAGAAAAAGCTGACCACATATTTACTCTTATTTTTTCTCACTTTTATTTCAATTAATTTCAGTATGTTCATGAATTTATGTACATTTAATTTTAGGGAAAGTTAAAATTATTCAGTACTTTTAAGATAACATTATTTCTTCCTTATGTACAGATTTTAAAACTTAATTTCCAGTTTAGTTCTTTGGTGAAGACCAGTTACTTGGGAGGCTCAGGCAGGAGAATCTCTGAGAGAAAGAAGAGTTCAAGACCATCATGGGAAATATAGCAAGATCCCTGCCTCAAAAACAAACAGGAAAATTAACTTTCAAAGTAAGTAGGACTGTGTTCTAACTTGCAAAGCCTAATCAGAGAACACACACACACACACACAAAAGCATTTTAAAAATTTACTATTTGAGTGTATATCATGTGCTTTTGTTTTTGAGGTGTTTTCTTTTCTGGTGAAAAGGGGGATGAGACTGTCCTGTGATCTGAAGGTTAGCAACGTCCCTGGTTCTCTAGGCACTAGAAGCTACTAATGCTCTGCACTTACAATGGAAATGTCTTACATTACCACCAAGTGTCTGCTGCCCCCCCAAAACCAAACAAAAACCCTAAAAACAGTGCAATTTGCTTTCAACGGCTTTTTTTTCAATTAAAATTGTTATGTGCGTTAGTATTTTTTTCCTTCTCCATCCCAGAACAGTATCACAAGTTTATAAGGTGTTTCCTGGTGAAGTCTAAGTAAGAAAATTTCCAAGTTTCTTCCTGATGCATTCACACGTGGTTATCGTTCATAAAACAATAATTAAAGCCCCGATGGTAAGACCTAGTGACTTCAAACACTACGCTGTAAAAAGAATCACTTCCCTTGAGCACTAGAGAAGCCTGGGAGGCTGGCTCCACAGATCTGAAAGAGCATCTCAGGGGGCGCGTTACTCAGGACATGAAAACAAGGCTCCTCGGCGGGCTCATCACGGCTCCGCGCGGATGTCAGAGCTCCATTTACAGCCGGAAAAGCGGGCGAGTCCGTGGGACAGAGGCAGGAACCGGTCAGAGGGGGCGAGGCCGGGCTCCTGCACCTACAGACCCGGAAACTCTCTAGAGGGTGGGGCGGTACCTGACCTCCGCGGCGCCAGCGTGTTCACCACAGAACCTTCTCCCCGCGGCCGCCACCATCCTGCAGAAACGCTTCTTCTTCTCCACGAAGTAGCTGCATCTGCCCTCCGCTGGCAGAGCGGTCGCGTGCGAGGGCGGCGCGGGGGCCTCCATAAGCCACGATCCTTTCGGCTGTCGGGCGTCCCGCACCCGGCCCCAAGCCGCCACCAGCCTTTGATACCCCTGCCCTTAACAAACATGGCCGCCTGGGGGCGGTGTGGGTGCGTGCGTCCCACCTCGCTGGTTAGTAACCGGAAATACGCAACCACCGCGGCGCATTCGCGCCCCTGAGCCGGACGGAGCTGATGGTGGCTGCCGAGGGCCAAACCTCCTTCGTTCCCTGTGTTTCTCGTTCCCCGCCTCCTCCGCGGGAGCTGAGCGCCAAACTCAAACTCTGTCAGGCCGGGGACTTCTTACAAACTGGCACTGAGGCCCAGGCCTGCTGGGCTTTTTCGCACAGTCGTCGGGGCAGCGGTCCGACATGAGTCAAGTTCTGTTCCAGGACCTTGTCCCCTTGCAAGTGAAATGCAAAGACTGTGAGGAGAGGTGAGGGCCGCGCCTGTGGGCGCCGGCGGGTGGCGGTTGGGGTCGAGCCAATGGGGAAGATGGCGGCCGGGCTCAGCGGGACTCGCTCCGCGGCCGTGGCGGACTGACCACCGGGACGTGGGAAGGGACCCCGGGGTTACCTTTGTGTGTCGCCGAGTCGGCGGCTGCGGAGGGGACTCGACGAAAGGGAACGAGGGAACGGGAAACTGACTCCCCTCGCTCGAAGGTCCTGGCTCTGAGCGGGACCGAGCCCCTGCCTGCTCTCTGGGTGGGAGCTCGGATCCTCTCCTCTGCAGTTAGTTTCTGCGAAGCTTCACGGTGACTTGAGGGGAGGGTCCGCACCAGCCCCTCGCTCATGATCTCCTTCGAAGGATAGTGGGAGTGAAGCTTTAGAACTTCAATTAAAAAAAAAGTTTCTTGTTTTTTTTTTTTCAGTGATATTCTTGGGCTCCACCTGCACGTCAGTTACAAAGCAAAGATACATTTAACCAACCCCAAACACTGGAAAGTCAGGAACTCTGTTCAGTCAGTGAATACTGTGAACGCGGAAAGCTGGACCCCTGGGGTCCCATGGTCTTTACGAAGTTAACAGTGTGGTAGAGAACATTAAACCTGTCTCACAGACAAATGCAAACGAGCAACATTAATCACAGGTGATGCTATCAAGGCTCAGATAGGTTTGATTAGAAGTGAGATCTGATTCCTCCCGTTTTAACCAATATTTTTTAGCTGTTATTTAGTTTCTGTGAATCTAGTATGCTCATTTGTAAAACTGATTTAGCACATGCCCATATGATTTCACTGGAAATCAGGCGCGAAAGTGTATGTAGAAACTAAACGGTGACGAAATATCGCCTGAAAAAAAATGAAGACATCGGATTATTGAGTTGCTAGTTAAACCATGGTTTACAATTTAGAATTGGGTCCAGAACCAACTGGCAAAGCAGTCAGAATGGGCTGAGATCATCAGCCATATACAGGGAATCTGTAGATTATTTTCATTGTCTTCTTGGCTTTGGCCGTTGAACTTATGCCTTCCCTCAGCAAGCTGTACAATGATCTATACAACTCCCAGTCTCTAATTGGTGATTAGTTTGTGCTGTCCAGTATGTGGCCATTATCTACATACAGTTATTAGGCGTGACCTACTCCAAACTGATGTCCCTAAGTGTAAAAATTGATTGTAGATTTTGAAGACATGCTAGTAACAAGAATGTAAATTTCAATGTTATGGTGATTATCCGTTACAGCTATTTTTAGAGTATATGGGGTTAAATGTATTCAAATTAAATTTACTTTCAAAGCTAGGGGCTTTCTAATGTGACTCTAGACAATTTAAAATGACACTTATGACTCACAGTTGTGCGTTTGTTTTGTTTCTGTTTGGCAATATGGGACATTACTTGTGATTCGAAGCTTGACACGCTCAACTCGTCTCCAACACTTTGTAATCAGAATTAACCATGTTAAAACCCAATTTCAGCTTTTGAAATTTGTTTAGAAACCTGATATTACTATCAGCTTTGGCAAAGAGCAACCACTCTTACTAAATCAGATTTTGCTGGGACACAGGCATCCTTCTCTGTTACCAACTGTGTGGTTGCTTCTGCACAAGGGCTTCAGTGAGTAACTATATGGGGTATTAGTGGGAATATAGCTCTGTGGTCTTTATTGTAGGATGCGTGTCGGTCCTCAGCAACAATAGCAGAAACTCTACAGTCTTCAAAGTCTAAAATATTTACTCTCTGGCTTCATGAAGAATAATTTTGCTAACCCTTAACCTATAGGAAGGACAACCTAGCTTCTTTAAGTCTAAAGACAGTTTGTTTACTCTGTGTGTGTGTGTGTTTCTGTGGATTGACTCATGTCAGTCCTTGCAAAATGCTATCATAGACTTTACCACTGTACTGTACTCCCAGCCCCAATCTTATACAGCTTATTAACATTTTTCTCATTTTAAAATTCAGAATAATAGTACCTACCTCATAGGATTGTTATTGAAGATGAAATAATTTAATGCATACAAAGTGCTTATAATAGCAACTAGTATATATTAAATATTCCCTAAACCTTAGTTATTAGTAAGGTGTGATTGCATAAGTAGTCTAATAAAGTCTAATAAAGGCATAGAGGAAGGGAAGGCAGTTGGGTAGAGGGTAGTGTGACTCTCAGGGGACCCTACCTGGGAGAAGTGGTGAGATCTCTAAACCAGCCTTGGATAGCCACCTGCTCTTTTGTTTTGATCTCTAAACTCTCTTCCATGGCCAGAGGAACTTAGCTCCTCTTAAAGCCTTGTGCTCTCTCCACCGTAGCTCCACTGTAGCTCCACTCATGCTCTGCCCTCTGCCTTGGGTAGTCATTCTTTCATGACTCCCAAGGTGTCTGTGTGTGTGTCTGTCTGTCTTTCTGTCGCGTGTTGTGTGTGTGTGCAATGTCAATATGTGTATGAATATGAATGAGTGTGGAAACCAGAGGTTGGCTTCTGGTATCTTTTAAAAAATTGTCTCCACCTTAAAATTCTTTATTTAAGAAATTGCATGTATATATTTAATATCTTGTGGAGGTCAGAGGACAACAGAGGAGTCTGTTCTCTTCTTTGACCGTGTAGGTTTTGTGGGTTCCAGGGATGGAATCCAGCCTGGGAGCGAGTGTCTTTCCCACTGACTCATCTTGCTGACTCTCCACCTTATTTTTTGAGACATGGTCTCATCGAACGTAGTACCTTACAAACTAATTGACTAGACAGGCTGGCCTGTGAGCCCTGGGGATCTCCTGACACTACACTGTCCCGACCCCTAGGGCTACAGATGTATACAAACACATTGACCTGGGCTGGAGAGATGGCTCAGAGGTTAAGAGCATTGACTGTTCTTCCAGAGGACCCAAGTTCAATTCCCAGCAACCACATGGTGGCTCACAACCATCTGTAATGAGATCTGGCGCCCTCTTCTGGCCTGCAGGCATACAGGGAGGAAGAATGTTGTATACATAATAAATAAAATCTTAAAAAAAAAATATTGACCTAAAAAATATTTGTGTGTGTATGTGTGTCTTAGTGCATGTGCGTGTGTTAGCATATGTGTGTGTGTGTTAGCATGTGGGATGTGTGTGGTGTGTTTATATCTTAGCATGTGGGGGGTGTTGCGGGAGTGAACATATGTGCCTGGAAAGGGAGCCGAGTGTCAGGTCTTTCAGAGCTGGAGTGAGGCCTTTGTGGACTGTTTGGTGTGGGCTGGGGTGCAGACTGTGAGAGAACAAGTATGTGCTTTTAACCACTGAGCTGTCTCCCCAGTCCCACACTCAGCTTTTAATTTGGGTACTGGGGATCAATTTCGGATCCTCATGCTTGTGTGGCAGGCACTTTCTGTGCCATCTCCCCAGAGCCCCAAGGTGTAGCTTAAATCCCTTTCCAGTAAGGATCTTTGAAAGCTGACTAGATGGCCAGGTGTGGTGGGATTCTAGCATTGAGGCAGGGGCAGGTGACGCTCTGAGTTTGAGACCAACTATAAAACTGGGTGCCTAATTGAGATTAATTGTCTTTAATTAATTTTTTAGGTAGCATTATGTAGTAAAGAGATAAGTTCAAGTTTGGGCTTTGTGGTGCGCCAAGATTATTATGGATTGGGATAGCGTGCTCTCTCTCTGTCTCTCTCTTTCTCTCTTTCTCTCTCTCTTTCTCAGGTATCCAGCAGTGTAGGCACTCAGTAGACATTAATAGCTCTTCTTTTCGGTCTCTTGAGCCCTAAACAATCAGATAAATCTAGGTAACTTGGTCTGACTTCAGTTTGCGGACATGAACTGTGTTTGCTTCTGTTTGTATCCTTAGCACCCAGCAGAGTACCTGGCTTACGGTAGCTTTTGTCTTTTGTGCACCAAGAGGATAAGATCACAGCTTCTAGATGGCAGCAATGGGCTGAACTCCAGCTCTGGTGTCTAATGTTTAAGATCTTTATTTAAAAATAAATAAGTAAACCAACCTGGCTAGATCTGACTGGTCTAGAGGGTGTTATTCAGTTACAAACAATGTTTAAGGTGTGGCCTCAAGATAAGTAGTGTATTTCACTGGGATTTTATTTATTTGTCTTAATGCTCTTATATCATGGATCTTTCTAATACAGCAAATAAGATTTGTGGCTTGAGATGCTATAGCTGCAATCTCAAATTTTCCTACCACATATTTCTAGAGGTGGTTTTGGGTTTTTCTTTTTTTAATTGATTTTATTGAGCTATACATTTTTCTTTGTTGCTCTCCTCTTCAATCCTCTCCCATGCTTCCCATGCTCCCAATTTACTCAGGAGATCTTGTCTTTTTCTACTTCCCATGTAGATTAGATCCACGTATGTCTCTCTGAGGGTCCTCATTGCTGTCTAAGTTCTCTGGGATTGTGATTTGAAGGCTGATTTTCTTTGCTTTATGTTTAAAAACCACTTATGAATGAGTACATGTGATTGATATTTTTCTGGGTCTGGGTTACCTCACTTAATATGATTTTTTTTTAGCTCCATCCATTTGCCTGCAAATTTCAAGATGTCATTATTTTTTTCTGATGTGAAGAAACACATGGGAATTGAATAACAATGCTTCTTTTAGGCTTAAATTTCAGAATTAGGTTCCATGATGGCAGAGTGGAAGGTAGCAGGTAGCTGAAGCAACATCTGAGGGCAAGCAGGAGACAGACCACACTGGGAATGGTCCAAGTCCTTAGAAACCTCAAAGCCCATCCCCAGTGACACACCCCTTCCCAAAGGTCACAGCTCCTCATCCTTCTGGAAGTTCTACTAACTTGGGATCAAGTGTTCAAACATATGAACCTATGGGGGGCCTTTCATACTTAAACCACCACAAATTTGTTTACCCCCCCCCCCCCACACACACACATATACACACATATCAAAGAAAGGCCCTTGTTGCTGAATTTAGCAGAATAGTTTTGAGATATGTAAATGTTTTTCACTAATTTTATCTTTATTTTGTTCCTCAGTTTAATGTTATCCTTGTTCATAATGGATACTGCATAGTATGTGGAGTGTTGTGGCTTCACTCTCTCAGAGTGAGTGAAGCAGATAATAGTAAACTTGTTGAAAATACTTACGTGAATATAATGCACAGAGAATGTTTTATGTAGATTTGCTTTGGGGCTTAAAATACTTAATGTATGTAACAGGATAGTGATTGTCATTTCCTTGAGTATAAAAATAATGTAGATATTATAATATTTTAACTTTTTAAGATAGTATCTGTCTGTAAGTCAGTTTGATCATTGCAGTGGTAATTTTCAGATCTAAAAGTTGTTACTAGGCGAGACCAGCCTGGTCTACAAGAGCTAGTTCCAGGACAGGCTCCAAAACCACAGAGAAACCCTGTCTCGAAAACCAAAAAAAAAAAAAAGTTGTTACTAGGGCTGGAGAGATGGCTCAGTGGATAAGAGCACTGCCTGCTCTTCCAAAGGTCCTGAGTTCAGTTCCCAGCAACCACATGGTGGCTCACAACCATCTGTAATGAGACTCGGTGCCCTCTTCTGGCCTGCAGGCAGACACAATACTGTATACATAATAAATAAATAAATAAATAAATAAATAAATAAATAAATAAAAAGTTGGCACTAAATTGATGGTCTGTTTCTTAGTAGATGCCATTTAGAATCTGGCAGTAAGTTTCTTACCAGAATACAAGCAATAGGCACCCTGATTGTTCTCCCCATTTAGTCCACAGCATCTTCATTTTAAAAGTGACAAAAATTAAGCCTTCCATTAAGGATTACTTGTTCTTTATTAGAGCAGCCGTGCCCAGTGTACATTCTAGAACCTGTTCACAAGCTTGAGGCTTGTGTGTTTGGGTAGTGGTACTCATGTCCCTTGAACATTTCTGAGTTGTTCCTGTCTTTTCGTCCTCTCAGGAGAGGAAGTGTCAGAGTGAGCATTGAACTACAGTCACTTTCTAATCCAGTGCACAGAAAGGTTGGTATCTAGTTCCTTTTGAAATATGAGCATTTGTGTGATGTAATTATTGTTGTGGTTTTATTTTGTTTTAAGAAAGTGAGATCTGTGCTTACCTATACTCAGTCATCCTATAATCACTGAGGTGGTTTTACCAGGCGAGGCTTATCCATTGTATTCCACATATGCTGACTCTTGCATTTCCCTAAACATGAGAAATTCTGCTGTCCAGTTTATGGTAGTGGTGAACTACTTGTGCTCTCCCGGTCTTTTTGCTATTATAATAAAATTCTGGAGTTTAAAAAAGATGACTCTTGTTAGATCCATTTTTAAAATTTTTGGGTCATTTTATAACTGTTGCAAGAATAGGGTGGTGAAATCTAAGCCAGCCATTTAAATTTAATTATACTATGTATTACTAAATCCAAGAAGAATTAGGGGTTGATGTAACAATCTGGGTGTGCTCTGAGTATTTAAAAGATTAGCTTACTTTATATTTTGATTTAGAATGTGAATTTGATGTGAACTTCAAAATTGAGTTGAATCCATGCCTATAATCCCAGTATTCAAGAGGAAGAAGAAGGATTGAGAGCTCTTTGGCATCCAACCTGGGCTATATAATTGATGCTCTATCTTAAAAAAAAAAATTGACAGCACTAAAGATATAGGCCAAAGGACTAAGTGTAGCATGTGTTTTATGTGTTGCAACCTTCCCTGAACACATGCAAGCATGTTGTAGTTAGCAGGAACTGTAGTTTTTGGCTTGCTGTTGGTTTTCAGTAGCATCTGAGGCAACTTTCAAGAAGTACTTAAGTAGAGGTTACTGGATCACAGGCTGTTCTGAGGTAAGCCCCCAGTTTGTCAATTTTCTAGAACAGAGAGTAATATTCTTACATGTTAATCTTACATATGGCACCTCTTTTTTTTTTTTTTTTTAAAGCCTCATTAATAAATCAATGTTTCCAAGCCCCTAGTAGCTCCTTAGAAATGAGTAGACTTTCCTCAGGTTCTTTGTTAGCTCCTCTTACAAGGTATGGGTTTATCTTGGGCCAGTGTTCTCTGAAGTTGATTGTTTTTGTGTACCTACCTGTCAGCTGTGATTTCTGTCACACTTTGAATTTAACAACTTGGCAAGTGTCTTTATGAAAGGAACCCATTTCATTAGAAAAGGAAACCCATGGATTGTCTCTTTAGTGGGCAGCTGGAGTGGGAGGCCTCCTGGGAAGCCCTGGAAACATGTCACCTGATACTCACCATCTGAGCGATAAAAGCCCCTTCCTTTTTTTGTGTATGATTGTCAGTTTTGCTGATTGTGTTTGCTACTTTTGAAATACCAGACCAGTTAAGTTGAGGGAAACTGAAAATACAGTCGTTGAGTCTTGCCATGGTGCCAGAGTGCAAAGCTGCTCTCACCTTCTCTGACCTCATAGAAGATGCCCTAACTTCCAGCATTTCGCCAGCTTCTGCACAACCCCATGCAGGTCTCGTGGAGCCGAATGTCTGCCCCTGTTTAAAGATGCTCACTCTCTCAAGACTAGTAAAATTAAGCAGCACCAGCAAACAGGACTCTGACGTACAACTAATAAATTGATGTTGAATAATTCACTTTTACAAAAGATCTACTGAAAACATTTTTTTAAAAGTAATCTTTTCTTTAGGATTTAGTCATCCGTCTGACTGATGATACAGATCCATTTTTTCTGTATAACCTTGTTATATCTGAGGAAGATTTTCAAAGGTAAGTCCTTTCTTATTTGCTGGCCCTATGTATGGTCTAGGAATTACTTTCTGAATTTTATGTGTTTACACTGTTCTTTTTTGAAGCATATACCTGTTCAGATGGTAAGTTATTCTGGGAATATTGACTGTCTTATAATTATTGACAGAGTATTTTGAAAGATAAATGTCTTATAGATTATTAGTTTTTATATATTATATATTAAATGGCTCAGAATTTTGATGACTTTCTCAACTCCCGTTAGATAAGGTTGATTCAAATCAGAAGTTCCCTGTTTAGTTTTTTTTTTTTAACT
This sequence comes from Microtus ochrogaster, assembly GCF_000317375.1. NCBI lineage: Eukaryota > Metazoa > Chordata > Mammalia > Rodentia > Cricetidae > Microtus > Microtus ochrogaster. The sequence continues at coordinate 13,953,389 of NC_022022.1, forward strand.
CTTTGCTTTAGCCGCGGATACAATCTTCTGGTGATGTTTTGGGGATTCGGATTTTAGGAGTAACATTAAATAGTGATGACATTAGTAAATAAAGAATATTTCAGTCTATGAATGATAACTAAAGATAGTAATTAAGTTTCTGAAGAACTGTTTTTCTGTTTTCTGTATAGTTTAAAATTGCAGCAAGGTCTCCTGGTGGACTTCTTAGCTTTTCCACAGAAGTTTATAGACCTCCTTCAGCAGTGTACCCTGGAACATGTGAAAGAGACTCCAAGGTGAGGCCCGGAGTGCCATGGCACTAGACCTCTACACAGACTCCTCTTTGAGAGATGATTGATACAAAGTTATTTTCCATGTATCACAAACATCCCCATTTATTTATTTATTTATTTATTTATTTATTTATTTATTTATTTATTTATTTTTAAGCTGGGATTAGGGCTCAGTTAAACCCCAAATTTTAAGAAATCTTAACTGGGGGCTGGAGAGGTGGCTCGGTTAAGAACACTGGCTGCTCTTCCAGAGGACCAGGATTTAATTCCCAGCACCCACATGACAATTCACTACTGTCTGTGACTCCAGTTTCAGGAGCTCCAGCACCCTCATACAGACATATATACAGATAAAATATTGATGCACATAAAATAAAATAAAAAATCTTGACTAAAATAAGAAAATTTGAACCATGGTTTGATGTAGCTTTTAAAGTTTTACCAAGATTTATTTATTAATCTTCATCTTTTCTCTCTCTCTCTCTCTTTT